>NC_052046.1:56652427-57252427 GCF_015832195.1 Motacilla alba alba | reverse complement strand
TTATAAAGAACGTGTAAACTTTATTCTTAGTAGCTTCAGCTGGAGCTTAAAACAAAGTTCCCTGTATACAGGAAAGTTTTAGATTCTTCAAACTATTTGTTTTTTAAAAGCAAGAAAAAGTGTGTGTAGAAATCTAACAAATGCCCCTTTCCAATGTCACTCCCATTTTGAGGTAAGGCTTTCTTTGCAAAACACTATTAAATGACCTAAGTACTTCCCCATTACTTGCAAGTCTTTGTCAGCAAAACAAAACATCTTGATGCTTAACAACAAGGATGACACTTTCTTCTTCATCTAGGTCTATAGAATATACAGTTTCTTTTTTTTTCTTTTAAAAAGAGACTGAATAGAGTGAAGGGGATCAGCAATTAAATTCCAACCCTTCTCTCAGCTGAGAATTAACAATACTACTGCTATGATAAAGCTAACCCAGAAATAAAATCTAACGAAGAATGAACAGAAAAGCAGCCATGCCAACAATACCTGCTCACTGTCAAGAAATGAAATATGTGCATTCCTATGAATCAGCTGTGGGTTAAGACCCACACTTTCAAAAAGTGACAGTCCCTTTCATTAATACCATTCTAAAATTAAAGAGCTTTTCATTAATATCACTCTGATTACCCCTCAGCAATACGTAACTGAGAGTTAAAAAAAAGGGCTGGATATCTGACCAGACAATGGGATGGGGCCTTTAAGATGCCAGACTCTTCCAAACCTGTAACACGGTAACATAGAAAAAATGTAAACAAAACCATAAAACTTGGTAGAATTGCGCCACAGTACCTAGCACCTTACAGGACTAACTCCTGTGACTGGAGGTTGCATTGCATACAAAATGACAAAGAAAACCAAGCATCATAAGCCTGAAAAGTCTATTACTACATGGTCCAGTGCATGGCAGCCGCTAAGCAGTGGTCATGCAGCAGTCTCCTGGCATGGGGCTTGGAGGAGAGCCTGTTCTCTGAGCCCCAAGCTCCATGGCCCACTATTTTTGTCCCTCATGGCACATCCTATGCCTGAAGGAATGTTTTTTTTAACAATGATTAATGCTCTGTTACAAAAATGCAAGACAGCTTCACAGTTTCATGAATTTGCTAAGAGAGTTTGCAAGTGAAGATAACATTTTTAAAAAAAATTAATTCAGCAGATGCTTTATGGAATACATCAAGAGTAATGCCTTTTTTCAACTATTAAATTGTTTTGAATTAATCTTTTGCAACAGAATGAATAATGCAAGCATGCTATTATAAAGCAACTAGTAACACACCCAGAACTTCAATTCATCACAACAGTTTGAAATTTATTAATTGAAATCCCCCATTGTGAAACAAGAGCAGCAACAAAATAGCTGTACACTACTTCTGTTACAAATATAGATACTATTTAAAGTGACTTTACATATTATAATGTAGGCATTTCTCACTCTATGCAAAGAATAAGTACAAAAGCAATTCAATAACAGCAGCATCCAGCAACGGTACCATCTAGTTTATTGCATCTTAGCCTACCACAGTGTAACTTCTAGAATAGTTAAAAAGACAAAGAGTGGGGTTTTTTTGTTAATTCACTTACATGTAGCCATCAATTTGTTAGTACTATTTGACAGACACTCCTAATACTGCTTTTGTGACCCACTAAAATGAATGCTAGTCTTTTGTATCATCCCCTAATAATGGTCTGACCATTGCCTGCATTTTCCGTTCATATTTCTCGTAAGTGATAGTTGAGATAGTGGCCTTCTTGCTAAAATTCAATTTTTGCTAATGAACACAAAGCCTCCTCCTGCTAAACAGCATACTTGTTTGACTGGTATCTTCCTCTCTCAAAAGACTCAGCTAAATTTTTCTGCAGGAAAATAAATCATGGGAAAAGCATGCTTTATCTGCCAGATTCCTTAGAACATAGCAGGCAAGGGCAGGTAGGTTACAATCAGCTAATGTTTCATTGAGTGCAGTTTTTAGGTAAAGTTTAAGTAAAAAGAAAGTGATGCATTTATTGACCATGCTGCTGATCAAACAAAGCTCCACAGTTGCATTATATTTATTTACTAAATGCTTTTATCTGCGCCTCTAAAATTAATATCCCCAAAATAATAGTTATAGCTGTCAAAGCTCCTCTTCTGCTTATTACTGATGCAAACCCTCATTACTGTCTTACTAACCTCCAACTGCGAGGCATTTTCAGGTCTTTACCCATCCTCAACCCATGACTCCTCGCTGTAGGCCTCCTCAGTCCAAGGAGGACTCTACCTTTGCTGCTAGTGATAATGGCAGCAATACCATTAATGTCAACTCCTTCCACACTGGCAATATCCAGACACCTGCTAGCAGCTAAGCAGAGCTGCTCTGAGAGGTTTTTTCATGGCTCTGAAGCAAGCAGCTTGCAGAAATGTTTGCACTGACCCTGTACGCGGTGTTGCATGTTGGAAGAGGACAACCTTTGCTTACAGACACTTCATATTAGAAAAGTTGCTTTCACCCATAAGGACTATAAAATATTCCTTTTTTAAAGGTACAGTTCTTCTAATACTGCAGTTGCTGGGCATTCTCAATCACCAGGAACAGTTTCCACTAGTAATGAATTTTTCAGCCGTGAGCACAAGTCCCACAAAACCCACAAACAAAACAAACAAAAACCAAAACCACCATCACCACCACCAACACACCCTCCCCCTGCCACCAAAATAATGAAACCCTCAAACCTAAGCCAAGTGAAACACAGTGGTTTTTTTTTTCAGATACATCATGACTTAGAAAAATTTAAACACACAAAAAGACAAGAAAAAAAAATCCACCCAAGTCACCAAACTAGTTCCTCTTATTGAGCATTGTGAAATAACATGGTCATTGGACAGTTTGGGTTGGAAGGAACCTTAAAAATCATCCAGTTCCAAAGAATCATCTTGTCTATTAACCATCTGCCTCCAGATTACATACATTTCCCCTTATCTCCCAAATCTCTGATTTAGTAATATTTTCTTTCTTCAATAACCTTATTCCTGTTTTCTGACTACTGCCACCCCTGCAACCTCTGTGATGACTTGGTGAATTTATCATTTTTCCGACATTATTCAAATATGCAGGTTCTTCCCAAAACATTTTCAGTTTTCTTGTCTGGTTATTAATGACAACAGTTTTTTCGTGGTGACTTACTAATAGGAAATATATCCATGTGTTTCTATTGTCAACATAAATTCAACCCAGTGGTTTGACAAGAAGAGAAGTACTTCTAATGTATACAAAAGTATGGTTAAATGTTATTTTTCTTCAGTGTTGTAACACAGTCTTGTGAAGCTGAAAGAGCAAGAAGACTACACAAACATTTCCATTCTCTTTACAATGTGGAAACTAAACAACATTGTCTTATTGAACCTAGCCGGTCAGGTAGACAGTTCATGACAACACAGTCAAAGTGACTGTTCCTTTTGTCCTTTTCAGAATAGCAACTGCTTCCTCGTGGGTCACCCCTTCTAAACTCTGCCCATTCACAGCAATGATTTGATCCCCTCTCTTGAGGCGTCCATCTTCTGCTGCTGCACCCTGAAATGATAAAACAAGTAACTGCAGACTTGTGCATTTCTTTTTCTCCCTAACACACAGTCCTGAAAAGAAAACCTCTTGCAACATTTTTGGTTTTCAGGGATACGGATGAAGCCAATTGTTGAGAAGACTGACAGTTATGCAGTATGCCCTGCCCAGTCTAAGTTCCACATCTAGAAATTGGAACCACATGATTGATTGCTTCCCTCAACCCTGTTTTTCCAGCTAGTGTAAGATTTAAACCCTAGTATTATAAAAGTAGCATTTTCCAAACCTGCAGAACTTTTCACCAAGTGGTGTAAAAGACAGCTTTATACTTTGATATACCTTAAAAATTTACCATTCATGATTCCAGTTTTCTGTGACTCACAACTTGTTTCCTAAAGCCATCCAAATTATGAAATCCAGGTCAGCATCTGAACTTCTCTGAAGGTGCAGTCTGAGTTCAATAGAACACTTCCCTCTACTATCTGAAGTAAACACACTCTAAATATACGACAATGGAGCTTTTTTCCTAAGTATTACACAATTCCAGTCTCGAGAGGTGGACGAGACTCTGCTGATAGGCTGAATCATGTATATTTGGAAATTCTCAATCTTTTGAAGGCTACAGCCATCAAATGCTGCAAGCACATTTTGATCAGCCTTTGCACTAAAAAGGAAAAACTGTGAGAAACTGTAACATTCTTTTGACTGCAAACGCAGGCCAAGATTTAGAACAACTGCAGTGAACTAATAAACGGATTGATTGGACAAATTTCCACCTACCTTTGCAAACACTGTCTTCACATAAATGGGTAAGTCTCCATGGGGACTGCCATAGCCACCTACAATACTGAAGCCAAGGCCGTCTGGTCCTCTGTCCAGAGTAATGGTCTTGTACTGAGGAGGTCTAAGAAAAGGGAAAAGAGTATTTTGTCTGAACTTTGGATTTAACACATAGAATATTCAACAAAAAACATTATTCCTTTTAAGCAAACCAATACATTTTTATTTCCACTATAACAACAAATACTTTTGTTATAAAGAATTGGCTATTTCAGTTACTATAAAATTCTGTAAACTACCTAATGCCCATATTATTATATGAAAATAGCCATTTAAAATACACAGCTCGGGGCATTGTTATGGCTGCTATGTGCAACCAATAGTGTTTACTAGTGAACTAGAGAGATATTGCCAGTATCTCTAGATTCCCTAACGTCTACTTTAAAAATCCTGTAAAGCATAAAATTAGCTCCAATAATTTATGCTATTAAGGTTTAATTGCTTCTCTCCTAATAGATTACTGTGTATTTGTATATATGTGTTTATTATATAGATCATTTATACGTGTATTTCCCCACATAAACTTTGATACTAAGAAATTTTGGAATTCTATTTTCATAGCAGGTATGTATGGCTAAAGAATACTTCTCTTTCCCCTTTCCTAAAAGAAAAAATGTCTCAGATTTATGACTGAGTTTGACACAAAACTTGTTTACATAATGCACCTTGCAGAACAACAGAAGCAGTATACCTTGTATACCGGTGTATGATACTCCTGATTGCCCAGCACTAGAGAGCACACTACAGAAACACAGATAAAACAGTGGAAAGAGAATTTCTGGGTGTATCAATTAATCCCAGCTACCCAATCTCAGTGAAACAATAGAGGCTGCAGAAGAAATCAGATCATATAACAAGTCTACAGAGAGTCAAAAAAATTTGCAGCACAGCAAATTGCATAATGAAAAACACAGAAGAGGACTTATGTATACACCAAATATGCTAATCATGATTAAGCCAAAAATGTCCTCCACTATTTGCTAAAATTTGTAAGGTTTATAGGTTGATTATCATCTAAAGTAACAGGCTACAGAGGCTGTACATTCTATAGTTACTGACCCTAAATCATCCTGAAAAATGCCAGTGGAAGTTAGTCCTGAAAATGAAAGACTGGGCGTAGGTGGATCCTGCTGCTGACCAGTTATGACACTCACTTCTCCTCCAGCTACAACCTAGGAATAGAGGTTGGAAATCAGTGGTATAAGAATGCTGACACTAAAATAGTTAAATGTAGCAGCTGGCAAAACAGTATTCAGAAAATATTCAAAATGTCACTGAGGATTTTTTACCTGCAACTCAATAGTGCCTGAAGCATTTTTTAAGATATTAACAGCTTGGGAATGAGTCATGCCCTCAGTAGATGTTCCACAGATGCTAACAATCCTGTCCCCAACCTACAGAAAAAAATGTAGAAAATGTAATTTAGTTACATAGATTTATTTGTCACTTTCAACAACAGAACTATGAAATGGCCCAGTATGAAGGCAGGTAATTCAACATCAGCAAATTACACCAGTTTAATGTAATCAGTGTAAAAAGTACTGATGCTTTACAGAACTGATCCTAAAACTCTAGAAATATACATTAAAAAACAGAGATGCATTTTGCATGTCATCTGAAGACAGGCAGAATGATGTAGCAAATTATCATGAGAGATTCTGTCTGACTTCATCTTGAAATAACATTTTCCAAGAAACCTGAGTCAAACTCAACCACCTTTGATGCAGATTGGATACAGCATGCATTTAAATACAGCTTCAGATAAAATCTCCCACTCTAACTCAGAGCCTAAAATGTACTCTCTCTACCCTAAGCATAGGAAACATGAGAGATAAAACAGACTGCACACCTACATTTGCAGGAACAACCACTACACTCAGCAATGGCACTTATTTATAGAACACATCCTTCTGAACCACTTTCTATGCTTTTAATTTTCACTGACTAACTCTAAGATCCAAGACTGCTTTAGGACCTCCTTTCTTAAGTTAGCACATGTCAGCAATTACACTTTCCCATGCCATCAATCTGAGCTCCTTTTTCATCAATCCAAACAGCAAGAATTCTTTCCACTGCCAGAAGCATTTATGACTGTATCACTGAACTGCTAGTTTACTGCCTGTCGAGAGTAATCACATTACCCATGCAATCTTTACAGCCTTCTTAATAATTAACTTACTCTTAATTTCTGAGTCTGAGCTGCAACTCCATTCGGGTGCATCATGGCAATAAATATAGGAACATCTCCAAGAGGACTTCCTACACCACCAGCAATGCTCACTCCTAGTGAATCTGTAGGGTTCTGTTATAGTAATGAAAAAAAGATTAGATTTTTCTGGAAAGAAAAACACAGAGAATGGTAGGCTTACCTCAAAAGATGGCTAAACTTCCTATTTTATGAAAATTAAAATTCCTGTGTCAAGTCAGTTTTTAAGCTTATATGCTTTGCATTACCTCAAGAATACAGAGAGACCAGAATGGATGTTTCTTCGTCTCAGTGGTAGGAGAAAATTTGCTGATTTACTTGTGTGTTTTATCTTAACCAATCTAAATAATTACAGAATTCAGCACCTGACTCCTACTGTTAGCACAGAGGTCTGAGTAAGGAAAACCAATGAGATGGGATTGCTGTCCTTAGTACTGTCTATATGAATATCCTGTTATGAATCTCCTGAAGACTAGAATTAATCTTTATGCTCCCCCTAGTGCCCAAATGTCGAAGAGCAAAACCAGCTCCTTAACACTGTACCACACCCAAATACCGCACTGTAAAAACTGCTACTGCAAACTGCTATTTGCAGATTCTACTGTTAACAGAATGGCTGAATACAATCCATGTAATCAAGTGAACTAGATGCCAAGAAAAAACAAATAAATATAAATATTTTGGAAAATAAGATGCAGTTTGTGACTAAGCTCACATGCATAATGAAGGTGACTGAAGCTCACACTTGAAAACCTGGCAGCTGTCATGCAAGAACCTACTCATTCAAAATATGTGTGAAGAAAATTATCAAATAACAAAAAACAGCCTTCCAACTTTGGTACAATTCCCCTGACTTAACCACAATAGAGTCTGCATTTAACTCAATCTGTTAACAATAAAACTAGGTCCCAGAACTAGGTCCCAGTATCCTTCCTTCTTTTACCTTCAACACAACTCACAAAACGTGATAGCGCAAGTCACGCTACTTTACATAAAAATATAGGCAGGGCAGATCATACAGTTCCGAACTGAAAAGACAGACAAATTAATTTCCTGTTCTTTTCCTAAAACAATTAATAGGCCTAGACTTCTTTCATTCTGTAAAGACACCTATTGAAAACATCTACAAAACCTATTCCTGATATTTGCCACTGCATGCTACAACTTACCTTTTTTATTTCAACTGTTCTTAGTCCCTGTATTTCAGAAGCTGCTGTTAAATGAATTAAGATAAATTTTAAAAAAGTTAAACGAGCATTCCTAGACAACTTTTTCAATAAAGTCATCCAAATCACTATGATGATTCTAACTTTCTGTTTGTTTGTTATATACATTTTAATCTGATAGTGGCCATCATTACAATAATTGGATTGAAATACTTCTAGACTAGGTGACAGAATCAACCATTTTCTCCATTTAAATAACTTTATAATAAGAATGCTAAGCTCAAATGGAATAGAAAAAAACCATTATTTTCTAACAATACTTTGATCAGAAATAACTTTGTTCTAATTTAAGCATGAGACAGGTATTCCACATGTATTTAGATTTCTATGAATGAGACAGCTTGTCATATGATATATTTAGATTAAATACAAAATTATGGCTTGACTTAGATTGTCAATATCTAAAGTGCTTACATAAGAAGCTGCTAGTTTCTTTTATAAAAAGCTACTATAAGATACATATGATGTACTGAGCAGTAATTGCTTCTACAGCATTTTACTGACTAAGGAAGGAATCATTTTGAGGCCTACATCACATAGTTGTAACATTTTAACAGAAAGATCTCAGCTACTGAAAGCACTAAAAAACTCTCCAACTTACTGGTATGCCTCTTTAGGCCACTTTCAAAGACCTCAGGTGCACCAGACCCAGACACTGGGAAACAGAATGATGAGAGACTGCCACTTCCTTCACTGACCTAGACACAATGTTTAAGAGTGGGATTAGAGAGGAGCCTCACTGACCCAGCTACTACAAGTAAAACTGTAACTCACTGTATTCATTTTATTTTCTGCAGTATTTTATTTTTTCTGTGCCCAGTTAAAACTGAGTCAGAGAACTCCACACATTTTTTGGTGACTGTAGGTAGCTCTTTTTTGAAGCATCATTAGACTAACAGAGATTGTTCTTCTACAACCCCCTGCAAATCTTCAAAGTTCTTCTTCTGAGGGCCAACAAGGTCCTGGTATTCACACCTTCTATCACCTTACAGAGATCTTCTAATGCAAGTTAGCTACAATTATCACAGTAAGACAGAATACAAAAGACAGATATCAGTACGTCCTCATGTGGGCTCTTAAATATTCAGCTACTGCACTAGCTGCAGCTAAGATTAGGCTCTCCACTCAACTTGACCTGCACAATTTCCAGGAAGATTTTCACTACACTTGAAGGGCAAGTAAAGTAACAACATAGTTCCTAGTGAGAATAGTCCACTGACTGTGACACACTCTTCAAAATATTCAACATTGTGAACTTCATCTTAGAATAAGACCAGCCAGAGTCTGCACGTCTATTTAGCAATACTAATTCTGAAGAGAGCCTAAAATGTCAGTCTTATCTAGTCTTAAACTGCCCACTTGAATTTTAATTATGTCTTAAATCTATTTATATTTAATACTTGATAATTTTCATCCCCAGTTCACAACCAAAGAAAGTTATAAAGGTAATTTGTGAGGTTTCAGAACTGTAGTTCCTACTGCATAGAATCACAGTGCAAGCTGCTATGTAATGGAAGATGCTTTCAAATACAGAAATTGATTTGAGGTTGTAACAATTCACAATCAGACCAACAATAAAATAAATAAGAAAAGTCTGATGAAAAGAGCACAGGTTTCCTGCTTCTGGCAGGTAAGATTACAGCACGGACATGCAAGAAATAGAGAAATTCCTGAAGCTTACTGAAGCAATACTCCACCACATGCCAGCTACTCTGACAGTAACTATGAGGTTTAAAGTTGACTCTAAGTTCTTCTGGTATTGATGAGAATGGGAGTTTTCTATGCTTCCAAGCTGGAGTCTGGAGCAAAGTCATTTCTGGATTATGATTTTGGCTGGATCCTGTCCATAACAGAATCAATTTGCTAAACTGAACATATAAAATGGCTACTGAAGAGCTGCAAAATTTTTCCACCTTGGATCAGGCATGTGAAAAATAATTGTCATCATAAAACTGATCTTTCTATTTGCTTTCATTATTTAACATTATTTCTCCTAAACTAACCAGTTTTATAGTTACATACCTGGCTGCTCTGGGATGTTCTCCTTTCAGAGTGAAATGGCCCAGCTTTTATTCTTCCAACCTCTAGTCTTACTGTACCTAAAGAACACTAAAGGAACAGTTACTTGTAACATATCTCTTCTGTCTACAAGACTTAACACAATATTTAAGTGACTTTCTAGAAAGTGGAAGAAGAAAAAAATCCACATGGACAGATGGAAAAAAACTCCATGGACTAGCAATCCTGAAATGAGCACTTTGCAGACAGAGCACATGGCAGGACCAGTGACACACACAAAGCACACTAAGGTACTCAATACTGAGCAGGGTACTTTTTTAATACTGGATTAATCAGTATTATAATGCAGACATGAAAATCATACAAGAGGAATAATTCTATTACATTGCACTTAATAAGGAATAGCTTCTGAACTGCAATGTCAACATATAATTTTTACAATAAAAATTAAAACCAGTGTAACATATCAAAGTCTTAATCATTTATCTTAATAAGACTGAGAACATGATAATTAAATTAGAATTTACTCACCTCTCTCAAACTTTTGAAATTATCTGTTACTCTGGATATACACCAATATAACTAAGAAATTTTGGGCAGAACATTTCCTAAACATCTATAGTTTAAGTGAACTTTCTGCATCTGACTCCCAGCAATAAGCTGGATGATCTGGACTGACTGCACATTGGAAAGTCCTTTCACTAGCCTTTAAGATTTTGACTACTCTATTGAATATTCACATGTCTACATAAAATGAATGTCTCAAGAGAAAATTCACCCTGCAATTAAATATTTCAAAATCAAGACATTAATTTCAAAAACCAGAAAATTTATTACCACAAGGCTAAGTAAATTAGACTTTCAACATAATACAAGTAGTGTCAAGAGAAGACATCAAGCTGCAATGTATTAATACAGAAATTTCAGTTTTTTTGTTATTTTCATTGTTTTTTCTTTCACTGGGAAGTTGCAAGCAGAAACTTCTGCATTCAAATAATTTAATAATACATGAGGTTGCCTTTGTTTGTCATGTTTCAATTTTATTATCCTAAAAGAGATTCACGCATTCGTCAGAAAAATCCTTAGCAATAGGCCAATATATCAAAACCAACCAGACATATCCATTTAAAGAAAGTTTCAATACCACATATTCTGTTGCTATTCTTTTAGGAATGACACTAAAAAAGATTTATTACTAAATTGCTTTTTATTTGATAAATAATGTTGATTCCTCAATGTTCTGGAAAATACTTGATCAAAGCTCAGGCAAAACCATTCTTCTCTGCTTGTACAAATTTAGTCATATTAAACCATTTGGACGACTCTTATTCAAAGTGGAAAACTGAGGAAATACGTACCTAAAATTACCACATCCTCACAAATACACAAACCCACAAATGAGATTTTAAAATTATGTTTGAAAGTAGGAGGTAATACTTTCCAATGGGACTCCTGAATAAATCAATTCCCATTTAGTTTTACTACACCTTTCTCTCTCTTCCTAAACTCTCCCATTTGATAGATCCAGTAAGTTTAATGAGGGGAACAGCTGATAGTCTTTTCGCATTCTTTAGGGGATACTTCAAAAGAAACACTGCAAGAACAGACAGAATTCTCAGACTGATGACACATTCTATTTGTCTCATTCTACTATGAAAATACACAGGAAGTTTCCAAAGACTATAAAATAATTTTCTAGCAAAATACATTTTAGGCAGTTCAAGACAATTCACTCTAGATCCTACTCTCATGAATGAAAACCAAATGGATAGGTGAACAGGAAACAGTGACTGCCTACATGTGAGTGACCATGTTTTATTCCACTTATACTACTTGAACAAAACAATTATTGATAATATGTCTAAGGTATTTTAAAAGCCCATTCCTCAGGGCTATGACAATTAACTACAAGCACTACTGAGCAACGATGAAGTACTTAAAACTTGAATATATGAATGGTAAGTGGAATCAATTAGATACTCAAAAATGCTTGTCAAAATTAAAGAAATTTCCTACATGAAAAGGCCTTTTTAGTCAGAGAAGAGGTACGGCGTACGAAGAAGAAATACTCTCTTAAATAAAAAACTATCATGTAAGAAGGGAAAGTAGTATAACCAAGTAAGAATATACTAACAAGTTCAGTGTCACAACATAGATCCTATTCTGGCATTCTCAGTAATGGGCACAGACTGAAAATGCAGAAGTTCTCCTATCTCCCTTTCTGATCACTGCTCTCCTCTAGGACCCCTGCTCCCCAGTAAATTCAAAACCTCAAGGACCTGTTCAAGATCTGGAAAAATATACCTTTGAATGTGTTAAGAAGCATGACCATGTGCCTATGTGTCCAAGAGACAGCTGTAATTAGCATCTGTTAATTTTTTTCCAGTGAAACAGTTTCCATTGAAAATGCTGACTCAGTGGAATCCTTACCATGCAGCATGTCTCAAAACTCTGGACTGAAAAACAGACAAGGTGGTTAACCAACTAGATTTCCTGGCAGACTACAGGGAATATTGTATATCTGGCTTCATTCTGATTTGCAAATAGGGGAAGGACATCCAAAAAAAAAAAAATTATCAAGAATAGGTTGGCTCCAAGAGCTCCAAGCAATTACTTCAGCAAACTCTGAGAAAGCAGTTTCTTATACCAAATGCTTGGTCACTGAAAAATGCATTGTAGAATTTAATGGATGCAAGCTGGCACAAGACATACACAATAAAAAAAGCAGACCAGGTTACTCAGAGCCCCATCCAACCTGGCCTTGTACACTACCAGGGCTGGGGCATCTACACCTCCTCTGGGCATCCTACTCCAGTGCCTCACCATCCTCATTTCATCCTCATCCTTATTTCTTTCATTAATGAATTTCTGCCTAACAACTAATTAAACTTACTCTTTTGGTTTAAAACCATATCCTTTTGTCCTGTCACTACAGGACCCTGTAAACAAACTATGAAAGTAGTAATTTTTGGCACAACTACTCTACTGAATTCTCCATCATTCGAAGTCAGTTCTGTGTAACTTTCTGAAAATGCAAAACAGTTAACCAGCTATCAGTGTGTTTGACAGACACATTGTGTTAAGTGTTATCAGTGTTAAGTTTTCAGTTGTTCTAAGTAATGGTATTCTATAAAGGTCATCTATAAGACTTATGTTCAGAAATCTATGGCTTTCTGCACCACCACTACTCCCAGTTTTATTAGGCAAAGTATCAAAATCTGAATGCTCTGGATTTCAGGAAGCTCAAATTTGGATCCCCAAGTCATCTCACTGACATCTTAAATACAGTCTGATCTCAGTTTGAATGAAGTTAAAGCTTTTAAAAAACCTGGATCTCAGTTTTTCACTCTTATCCATCTTCTCTTCTCCCAATACCTTTAGCAAAGCTGCAACAGCCTCCTGGTTAGCATTTCGGACATCTTCTCCATTCACTGTCAATATCTGGTCTCCTTGCATCAATCTCCCATCTGTATCTGCTATTCCTCCTTTGACGATGTCTGACACAAACACACCTGTGTCATTTCTGCAAATACACACATGAATTTTACATTAAAGTGTTGTTTGATGGACATGTTTATAGTTTGCTATTGGGAACATAAATAAACATTGTCTCATTTTTCTGTTGAATAACACTGGCTTAGTTCCTCCAGGGAAGACTAGTCAGCTTAAGCACAAACATTAGATGTATGGCCTTCAAGCCCACAGGATCTGAGCATCAGACCACAGAGAAATATGATAAGCAAGTTCCAGACACTGAATCTCCAGGTGCATTACATACCTTTTCCCAACAATACTCAGCCCAAGGCCTTTACCAGGTTTCTTCTGGAGCTCAATATTCAGCACATCATACATGTCTTCCTCCTTGTACTGGGCTTCGTCTCTGTACACAGTCAGACGAACTTTTTGGGGTGTCTGACGGAGGACATTAATGGCCTCATCATGTGTGGCATTCCTGAGGTCAATTCCGTTCACCTGCAATGAAAATGTACAATGGCAAATTGTGCAGCACCTTCCAGCAGACAAATACAAAAGGCTTAGCCAGCAATGAAAACAAGAACAACCAAAGAAATCACCATGCCTCTAGTATCTGATCACCAGCCCACAGTCGTCCATCTTTAGATGCTGCTCCTTCCTCATATACCTCATGGATAATGATTGCTCCCTGACAATAAAAACAACATCAAATTTGCATGTTGAAAGAACAGGCACCATTTTGAAACAAAAGTAACTGAAAATTGCTACTATAATTCATCAGTGAAAAGTCAGATGGAATGAAAGTCAGATGCATGAAAAATTACCAAAATATTTACAAAGCTCATTTTTAATTTTAGAAAGAGCTTTTTTCTTATTTTTGTTTCTTTTGCATCTTTCTATAAATGCTTTAGAAACAAATGACAAAAAAATCTCTTCTATCAGACTTTATTTTCATTTCTGTTATTTCACATGAGTGACACATATTTTTTCAACCAACCAGCAAAGTGTCTGCTCCTCCAACAATGCTCAGACCAAGACCAGTCCGCCCTTTGGAGATATCAATGGTTGTTTCACATCCAGGAATGATGGGACAAGTAGCTGGGTCGGAGGTTAACACGGCCGGAGTTGAAGACCTGCTTGTGTCTAAAACAACAATGAAACATCCTGGCTACAGTAACAGAGTTCAGTGTTGGGCAAACCAGCCTTTTTCAGAGTTCAATGACAGCAGTACAGCAGTAATTGAACAGCTGATCCATGAAGAATGATGCTCCAAATTCTCCCTCCCCCTCAGATAAGTACTATCCTGTAGTTTTATTTGTCATGCCTCCTGTAGTTCTATGCCATCAAGTACCTGGATTATAGTCTGGACAGCCAAAGCAGACATTCTACACAACACACTCAATTCAGGATAGAACTTAATTTAAACATCTATTTGATGTGTGCATTATTTGAGTTATTATTAACATAGAAGTTTCTTGCTTAACCAATGACTATCATCCATCAGAAACATCTTGACTCTCCACTCTGAAGGAGAAGGGCCAAATGTGGCTAGCCATAAATGGCAAGACATTCTCAACCATCCTCTTCTTCCACAAAAATTGACATGACTTTTCTCCCTCACATGAAGGAATGCCTTTCACTTAATTCTAGATAACCATGATAGAGGCACCTGCTACATGTCTGAGATGCAGGAGAAAATTCTTTAATCCTCCTGCCTCTACAACAGGAAGCTAAGAGGTAGGTCTTAAGTATGGGGGCACAATGCTTTATTTATACATATATGAATAAGTAATCTGAAAATATTAGAAAATGCAGAAGACAACTCAGTGCACACAAAAATGGAAAACTTACAAGCTGGGTCTTAGTTTTTATGTTACAACCCCAGTGAATACAGACAAACAAGGAAAACTTTACTTTTGACTGCTTCGGGTTCTGGTGAGCTGGAAGTGGGAACAGCTGCTGGTGGTTGCATATTCCTCTTCTCGGCTGGGACAGTGCTGGGAAGGGCTGGTGCTGCAGATAGGTTATCTGTCTCTGCTGGGTTGATTGTAAGCCTCACCACAGATCTGGATGTCTTCAGGAGACTAATAAACTGAATGATAAAGAGAAAAGCCTATGAAAACTGTAACTGGATTGTTCAGTTGCAAACCAAAAATAAAGCACAATAACAGTTTTGCGAACTGGAGCTACTTGTCACAGTCTTGCAGGTCTTCTCATAAGGAATAAACACAAATATTGATGTTTTTTCTAAGAAACCTTTTTCCATGAAACTTTGTCAAACTGTAGTAGATGAGAATACGGCAGTCTTTCATTGGCTTCTCTAGACAAATACTATATTGTATAGCAATTATTAGAGAAACAGAAGTATTGCCTTTTAATGCTGGGTGGAGCCCAATTCTGATCTCACAGAAATCAATGCCAAAATATCTAGTGAACTATAGAAATGTGCAACTGTCATTCTGGAAGAAAAACCGGAAAATACTACCTGAACTATGGAAGGGAGAGACGGACATCAAGGTGTAATGCAAAATCTAGTTCAAAGAGATACTGAAAACCCTTCAAAATCAATTGCCATCTTATAGAAAAGACACCAAATCCTCTTGAGACTTTACATTTCAGTAGAAATATTTTCAGAAATTACTTACTCAATCTCTGTTTTTATGAAGCTTATCTACCCCTACCTCCTTACAGACAACTTCACTATCTCTTACTTATTTACTGCATCAGAGAAAGCAGCACATCAAAGAGTAAGACTGATGCTCTCCTAATTGCCCTTTAAAAAACAGAGAGTAATCTACTCATGCCTAAAGAATCACTTTTTTTGATAGCAAGGTAGGTGCTAGAAAAACAGCCTCCTTGATTTACTACAGAACCCAAAATGAGTTTGCAGAGCTAGAAGCTAGAAATAAATCTTGTTATTTAGGAATGGAGATATTTTTCTCCAAAAGTTTGAAATACTATGCTTGGAATATAATGAGACTCTTACTACAGACAATTCCCATGGATAAGCACAGTTTATGACTTGATTTACTACTGATACAACTCACTCATGCAAATTTACACATATTAGTTTTACTGGTTCTAACACCTTAAAAGTGAACTAGATATGAAGAGTCATTATTGAGCAATAGTTCACGGCTTTTATCACACTACTAAGTGTCTCTCAGTCATCAGGTCTGAAACACAGGGAAAATACAATCACCTTTAAAGCAGAGATAGGAAGATTCATGTAGTGCATTAATGTAAATAACAGTTGAGCTACAAATTTATTAGGCTTTAGCTTATTTTGAGGTAGTTTCCTTAACCAAACAGTGCCTGCAGATATTTGTTTTTTTTAGTCAGGTCTGAAAACTAAGTATAGTCATGAGAACCTCACTAGTTTAAGACACAATCACCTCCTACAATAAGCAGTGTGCCTTCTGCAACATTCCTGACACTTCAGAAGCACCTTTTCTACAGGATATCCCACAACAATTTCTTCATCCACTGCCAAAATCACATCGCCAACTTTGATACGTCCATCCTAGAAAAACATAAAGTAAAAAATATGAACTATGGATGCTACTCCGAAAAACATTCTTTATTCCCGAATCAGATTTTAAATGTTCTCACACCTTTGCAGCTGCACCATGATCTGTTAAGCTTTTAATAACCACTCCATTAGTTGTGTCTTCTTCACTAATGGCAATTCCAAAGCCTCCTTGATCCTGGGGCAAACAGAAAAATGAAATGGTTACATACTGTGACATCAAAATGTTTGAGTACAATCACTTAAGACTAGTGAAGCCTGCTGACCTATCAAATCTGAGGTTTCACAATGCATAAATATTTTTGTTTTAAATTATTTCTGGAATAGATTCTGGCAAACAAACAGTATACTGACTACCAAGATAAATCTGAAACATTTTTAAATTCAAACCCATTCCTTTGAAACTTACAAGGTAAACTGTGATTCAGTTTTTACTTTGAACAATTAGGGCATTGATTTTACCTGAGGAACCATCAGTAGAGATGGTTATAAGAAGTTGGGAAAATAGAACAAGACAGTATTTCTTCCAGAGACACAAAGCAATTAGCAAATAAAAAACGGTCTTTCTGTGAGGAAAACTTTGGCATCCATTTCCAAATAGGAAGAGTAGATCTGTAGAAATCTCTTTTCCAACTTCTAGTAACTGAGAGACTGTTTGCTGTAAGAGGGAAAGCACTACAAAATTGAATGGCTATTGAATAAAAATGTGATGATGTAAATTCAGTACATACCTTAGGAAGCTCCACATACTGAATGTTTTTACATGAACTTAAGTCAGAAAATGCACTCGGGTTTGCAACATTGATGTCAATCTAAGAGAAAAATAAAATGCAACTGAGACTATATCCAACATTTTGCACCAAAACAAAGTAGTGTGCAACTATTTAAAGTGAGTCTGCTCATTTTCTACTTTCACTTAAACTTCCAAAACTCTACCAATGGGAATACTAGACTTACTTCACAGTATAGAAGAATATAAAATGAAGCAAAATTGATGATAGTACTAAATTTAGCAACTTTACTAAAATCTCACTTGTTTTCCTATGAGTTTCCTTTTCTTTTACTGTATTTACCAAGCAGACAGGATCCTCTCCTCTATCCAGAACAATGTTAGTATTTTGGTCAAATAAGAAAAACAAATATTTACTTTACCTCTTGATGCTGAAGTGTCCCTGAAGTACACTGTGAAGCCTCTACTGACTTTGCAGGACAAACAGCCATCTGATTTACTGCATCCTTGTCTCTGCAATATAGTCAGTTAAAGAATGTTGTAAGAAGGCAACAGTACTGCCCCATATTTCTCAGGACAAGTTTAAGTCTGGTTCTTAATTTCTGGCACTCACAATACAAATATCAAAACAGAAAACTACAAGATATGTTTAACAAGTAGTAAGATTGTCTTCAAAAGCACGTCTTTGTTACCAAAATTAAAAATAACAAACGCTGTGTGAAACATGAGCACATTAAAAATTAAAACTTTTCAGCCAAACCTTTAATCAGAACTTACCTGATAAAGATTACTTTAACTTTAGATGGTGCACATTTGATTATTGAAGAAGCGTTCTGATGAGTCCTTCCATAAAGGATTTGGCCATTTATCTAGATAAGGAAAGGTAGCAATTATTTATCAAAATATTTTAATTCCTTAAACTAATTTTTTAAGTCTTAAAATTTTCCATATCCCTGACTAAACAGCAAATGTATAAGAATAAGAATTATGTTATGTCCTACTTTCACTCCCTTTTTTCAGTAAAAATATTCACCATAGTTTGACTTCAGACTAACACTGTCACAGTGCTAAAAATGTCATTCTCTGAGTTACATTGGGTTGACTTGGCACATAATCTATTTTCACTTGTCATTGATCACTTCATGACTGATTAGGTGATTAAGCAGGGCCATGGGAAATTCTAACCATAACAAATAAATGAATTGCTTATATCCTGCAGTAAGATTGCTATTCTTTATTGAATCTCAGGCACTTTGAATCCCTGAGCCAGGCACTTTATACACAGAAGTCTGAACACTGGGGTACATTTAGCAGAGTTTTAAACTAGATTTTATGAGGAATAGGGAAGGGGATGTACTAAGGAGGCTTCTTTTCAAAAGGTGAAGAGGTTGATAATCCATCTTAAGTGCCTCTACACCAATACAGGCAGCATGGGTAACAAGCAAGAGGAACCGAAACCAATTCTTCAACTGCACTAGAATCATGTAATTCAAAGTCTATAATCTAGCTGGACTCATAGAAACCGGGTGGGATGAATCACACAACTGGAACATTTCATTCAAGGGCTACAACCTTCTCAGAAGAAAGAGGCTGGGAAGAAGGGGCAGCTCAGGAGCCTGTAGGTAAAAATTAAGGACAGCATCAGTGAGGGACACCCTGTGGCTGCAGTCCACCACAGGCTGCTTGACATCTGCGAGCCTGTTGACTTCTTGCTTGAGATACAGAAATCATCATGCTTGCATGCTTTTGTCCTGATGGGGGATTTCAACCACCTGCATGTCTGCTGGGAAAGTGGTACAGCTGACTGCAAGCAATCCAGAAGACTCCTGGAGTACACTAAAGACAACTTCCTGGTCCCAGTATTGGACAAACCAACCAGAGAGGCAGTGTTACTGGACCTGGTGCTCACTGGTGCAGATAAGCTTGTTAGAAAGATTGAGAGTGGAGGCAGCCTTTGCTGTAGTGACCATGCCCTGGTTAAATCACTGATCTCAAGGAACTAGGGACAGATATCTGGGAAGAGTACATAGATATGGTTTGGATGGGTGTAGAGATGGGTTTAGGAATATTAAGGCACAGAAGAAAGATGCTTTGGCAAGGGATGCAAAGAGATATCAGAAGGAGTTCTATAAGTATAAGGGGCCAGAAAAGAAAGACCAAAGAGGCTGTACCTTCTTGACAATCAAGAATGGACAGCTGATGACCATGGATGTGAAGAAGGGTGAGGAACTAAAGCTCTTCACCTCAGTCTTCAATGACAGTCTGGCTTCTCACATCTCTCAAGTCACTGACCTCTAGGTGGGGGTTGGGAGAAGCAAAGTCTCTCCCACTGTAAGTAAAAAGCAAGTTTGAGACCACTTGATGAAAATGAATAGGCACAAGTCAATGGGGTTTGATGATCTACAATCCAGGTTCCTGACGGAACTGGCTGATGTAGTTGCCAAGGCACTCTCCATCCTACTTAAGAAGTCACAGAGGTTAGGTAAAGTCCCCAGCGACTAGAAAAAAGAAAACATCACTCATTTATTGAAAGTGGAGAAAAAAAACCTCCAGGAACCACAGACCACTGAGCGTCATCTCTGTACCTGGGAACATTATGAAGCAGATCCTCATGGAGACAACGTTAAGGCAAGGAAATGATCTGAGACAGCCAGCACAGCCCGTGACATCTACTTAAGCCTCTGTAAGGCCTCTGACAAAGTTCCACACAATGTCCCTATCTTCAAATTAGAGAGAGAGATCTGTAGGGTGGACTACTTGGTGGATAAAGAACTGGCTAGATGGAGACAGCCATAGAGTTGTGATCAATGGCTGTGTATCCAGGTGGAGGCTTGTGACAAGTCAGGGCTCTGTCCTGGGAATGGGGCTCTTTACTATCTTTACCAATGAAACAGATGAAGAGATCAAGAACACCCTCAGCAGATTTGCAGAGACATGAAGATGAGTGGTACAGGTGACACAACATAAAGATGGGGTGCCATTTGGAGAGACCTAGACACACTTGTCAAAGTGTGGGACCTGTGCAAATCTCATGAGGTGCAACAAGTAAAATTACAAGGTCCTGCACCTGGGCTGGGACAATCCAACTTAAGAGTATGGACTGGGAACCTTGAGAGCAACCCTCTAGAGAAGGACTTTGGGATTCTTGTGAATGAAAATCTGGACATGAGCCAACACACTAGGCTTACAGCCCAGAAGGCCGATGTCATCCTGGGCTGCATCCAAAGAGTTGTGACTAGAAGGTCAAGGATGATCTACTCTGTCCATGTGAGACCCTATCTCAAGTACTGCATCCAGTTATGGAGTTCTTAGCACAAGAAGTGAATCTGTCATAGCAGCTCCACAGGAGGGCCAGGAATATGATCAAAGGGCTGAAGCACCTCTCCTGTGAAGACAGGCTGAAAGCGTTGTGGTTGTTCAGCCTGGAGAAAACACTGGGGACACATTACTGCAGCCTTTCAGAACTTAAAAGGGGCTTACAAAAAAGAGGAAGAGTAATTTTTTACATGGGATGATAGGGTTATGACAAAGGCCAATGGTTTTAAACTGAAAGAAGGAAGTTTTAGATTAGATATCAGGAAAAAACTCTTTACCCAGAGAATAGTGAGATACTGGAACAGGTTGCCCAGAGAAGCTGTGGATGCTCCACCCCTGGAAGTGTTCAAAGCCAGACTGAATGGGACCAGAGCAACTTGATCTCGTGGTTGTCAACCTAGGCCATGGAGGAAGACTTGTAACTAGACGACCCTTAAGGTCCCTTCCAACTCAAGCCATTCTAGACTCCACACTTATTATCTGAGGATGTGACCTGGCAATCTTTTTTCCATTTGGCAGAGCAGACTGGTCACTATAACACCTCAAAGTGCCTACGATTCAGACAGGAGAGGAGCTATCAGTATGAATTTGCAGACTAAGGCCATTATTTATTTGTTTGCATTTTATTAGTTGCATTTTTTCTTGAAAAAATGAAAAAAACTTTTCAGTGCTGAAGTTAACTGAAGAAAAAAGCAATGATTGAAAAAGGACAGTTTGGACCTACACAAAGGGAAAGCAATAAAATGCACATAGGTAGCACTAACAGAAGCAGAGACACAGCAAAGCAACAGATGCAAGACACTGTACTGAGGGCTGAGCATAACACCAATCACCTCCTATGCAGGGTGTGTGCACCAGGCATGGTCACAGGGATCCTGAGCCCTGTCATTTACACTGGAGTTCACAACCCAAATGCAGCACTCCCTCCAGTGCTTGCCAGAGCCTTATGAAAAATACATGGTCAGGCTGCAAAGTGGGGGGGGATGGGACATGGCCTTCAGTGGCTGATGGACAGCTACTTGGGAATATAGGGAGCAAGATGTCTCCTCTCAGAAGAGGTTGAGGCAATTTCTTAGCATTAGTCTGCAAGTTTATAGTGTGGACAGTAACCAAGAAATCACAAGATGATAGCTTCAGACAGTCGTGTGCCAACATGTATTCAGAACATTCCACCTCTTCCACATCAGGATTTTAAAAACAGATGCTTCAAGTGAACTGTCTCACAATACTGGAGTCTGCAACAAAGTTCCCTCCATGAGACTTGATCCACAGTGCCAAAAATCCCTTAATTTTTTTCCTAGTCTGCAAATTCCAGCCTATATAATTTACTTTCTCAATGTCTCCCTCAAGTTTTGTTTGGATTCACCATTCCCGCTCTGTACCACTGCGTCAGTACATCCTCAAACACTTCCACACATAGCTTTGAAGTTACACAACACAATTCTGTGAGGGTAATTTACCTACTGCTATCAGAAAGAATGGGAAAAGTTATAGTAGAGAATACATCTCCAAGTATCTTCAACTGGGCTGTGGGAAAATAGAAACATAAATTATGCTCACACATGTACTTGAAATGTTACTTGCATGTTTAGTGGTTCGGTCACTCCTCTCCGCTAGAAAACAGCACCCAAACATGTCATGAGTTAGAAGTCCATAATAAAAATAGATCTGTCCTGTTTCCCCAGTTTAATTTCCACATTCTGTGTTACACAATATAAAAATATTCTGCTAGTATCACACTTCTATTAAACAGGGAAGTAATTAGAAAGTCTAGAGTACTCTAGAGATGGATGGATTAGAGGACTTCAATATTTTTCATGGCCTACAATTCACTGCCATTCCATATGTGTCAGTAACTCAGAAACAGTTGTCGTCCCACGTTTCTATTCAACATACCTTTATTCATAATTGCAGAATCTTATTTGGAAGGGACCCAAAAGGATCCTTGAGTCCAACTCTTAAGTGAATGGTGCATACAGGGATCTAACCCATAACTTGGTGTAATTATAACCAGGAAAAAATCCACTACACCTATCTGGCATAGATCAGAAGGAAAATCTTATAGCATAGTGGTATGAACTTGGATAAACTTGGGATTTCAAAGTCTACAGAAAAACATACACATTTCAGCAAGAATCTGGTATTTGAAGTGAGTACATTTGGGCTTCAGTATAAATTGCAAAAACTCACCTCTAGCAACTCATCTGCAATCTGTAACCTGCCATCTTTTCCAGCTGCTCCATTTGGATCAATTCCCACTATAAAGACACTCATCCTGGATCGGTCTTTGTTACCAGCAAGACTAAGTCCCAGACCTGTCTTTCCTTTTTCCAGCTCAATCATGTGTAGCTCCCCTGGTAGATTTCCATAGCGCTGCACGATCTTTTCTAAATGTAAAAGTGTGGGTAGCAGAGGTTGGATTTATATTAGAAAGCTTCACAAGTCACCTAGAGTCAAGATCAGTGCTCAGTGTGCAGTATCTGACAGAAGAAGCCCAAAATGGATGATTAAATTTTCAGTGTAAACCACACCTTCTTTTAAACTAAGCCTTAGGTGATTCATAATAATATTTCTAGCTTCTTGTTTACCTTATACCTTCAGAAAATATTATAAATTTTCTTAAAAAATATTCATACACAGAAGAAGTAATCTTCTCTCCAGTAATACTTTCAGGTAACAAATACTTGTGGGAACCCAGAACATCCCTCTGGGTGCCCTGGATGGCCAGAGCTGCTTGGAGGGAGCTCTGAGACCCTGGCATGCAGCCAAAGACACACGTGGGGTTTCAATCTTAGCCCATGGAGCAAATTACCAACTCTGTATGAAGAATTACAAGCCACACACACAAGTTTAGGTATTGTAGTAGAAGTAGTCACGAAGTGAAAGGAAGGATTTTTGAGTGCTGTACAGGGGGGTTTTAAGCCTTGTACGCAGGGGTCCAGGTTTTGTACATGGGGGTCAGGGTTTCTAAGATGGAGGGATTTGGGTGTGCCCTGTCCTCCTTCTTTCTCCTTCCTAGCCTCCATATCGTTGGTGATGTTGGCACTCACAGATTGGTTTAGAGTAGAAAGTCACCATTCAATATAGATGATAGGCATTGGGGAAAAAGTATAAACATGTAACATGTAATGTATGATATAAAAGATGGCACCAGCCCCCTGGGAGGGCAGTGGGCCTTTGTCTGACCTGCTGAATGGGCCACAGCAGGTCAGGGAGAAGAATCTTTTAGATAAACAATAATAAACAACCTTGAGACCGGACAACAGAGGACTACTGAGTCTTTCTTTGAAAGCACGGGTTGGAGGAGAGACTTTTCCATCTTTCGGGGTCACCCCAATCCGGGGCTGGAAACCCGACAAATACTATCACGTTGATCCCTGCCAACAGTTACCTGGAGTACACTGTAACTTTTCAAATAGTCCTACATTGAACTGGAACCATGGAGAAAAAAAAAAGATTGCAGTGCAATGAAGAAAGTGAAATGAGTTTTATATTTTACTATGTGTATCTGAACAAGCACAACTAAAATAGCAACCTTAGCACCCACACCAATATGCAAATGAGAAAGAAGCAGATCAAACTGGATGCCCCCACTCCTGTGGTCTTTTACAGTGCAATTTTAATACTAAGCATTTCAAATATTATCACAGGAAAAACTTACTCCAGCTGTAACCAAACTCATCCTCCTTCTCCACATCTTCTGGGACTCTGATAGAAGATGACTGTGCAACATCAGAGCTCATTCCTGAAAATGCTGAAGGAGGGGGCAGAGGCAAGTTACAAAGCAAAGTCTTTTCTGGCTCTGTATCAGACTGACCAAATGCCTGTGGAGAGTAAGAAAAATGAAGTGGCTAAGAAGATGCAGGCTCTCTGTAGGGCAAACTAGTACACAAAAATGTCAAAATGGCAATGACTAAGCTTCAAAGTTTCAATACCAAGCAGCTGAAACTCTGAATTAATAACAGCGCACAGAAAGGCAGAGAGATCAAAGACAGAAACAAACACCAGGCAAGGTAACAAAAAACATCACTCCAAAATGTATCTGGAAGCAAACAACTCACAGTAAAAGCCCAATTCAGTAAAGTTTTATGTGCCATTTTATGTTTCAGAAAAAGCCTCCAATGAAGACTCAAGTGCTTTTGTTTTAATGCCAGATTTGTAAAGCATTTATAACCAATTTTAAGAGTCATCCCATGTAATTTCTTCCCATCATATACTTAGGAAGCCAAACATAAGGAAAGTAAAAAAAAAACCCAAAAAACAAACAAAAAAAAACCCCAACAAAAACCTGGGAACTTTCAAAATATCTACAGGGAAAAAAAAAAAAGAAACAGGCATAATAACTGAAAGGACAGTTAAAAACCAAAATTAAACAGATAACTGAAGAAATCCATAGTGACTGGACCTTTTCAGTCTCATTTACTAGTTTCCTACAAGCTGCACAGAGAAGATCAAATAAATGAGGATACAGGTTAAATCACAAGAGACAGATATTTGATGTGTTCTATTCATATTCACACAAAGTTAAGTGGTATAAATGCACAACTACTGCAATATAATAGTTAAATGCCCAAATCCACAGCCTTGAAAGCTTCCATTCAAGAAAGTTTCCTTGAGGAATATGAAATCTGATAAGGAATTTCACTATGTGAAATTTGCATAATTTTGCCTTGCTTAAAGTAAACATGTAAGCAAGAAACCTCTCTCTGAATTTCATCATTCTTTAGCTTATGTATGCCCAAGAGACCTTGATACTTGGCAGATCAGCTACTAAAGTAAACAAGAATTTTAAATGAAAACCAAGTTTTTAAAACACTCAAGTTTTCAGGTGTGTTGCCCTCACTTCATAACCCTATTCTCATAATTCCAGTTCTCACTACCTTCATCAGCAAGCTTGAACACAGCATCTCTGATGGTGCCTTTAGGTGCCAAAATCACTTAGGTAATAATCTCTTCATCAGAGGCAACAGTGAAATGAATAACATACACCTTGGAAAACTTTATCAGCTTTCAAACTGAATGTGTTGAGAAACCTGGGAAGTTACCAGTTTAGTAATTTTAGAATTTAAGAAAGGTTCCAGGCCTAAACAAAAATTACTTATCTTCACTCTGTAACTCGAAAGATATAAAGATATTGCAAATGCCCTATTTCAGTTCTCTCATTCTGCTTCTGCTTCAAGATTTTCCTTTCATTTAGGAACTTCATCGAGAAACTTAACTAAGAAGTCACTAAATCTCAAAAGTGTGGGAAGTGACACCAAAGCAAATATTTATCTAAGACAATGTCATCCTTCTAAGATGATACCTAACATTCCTAAACTGAAGCAACAAAATTCTAGCACAGACATTGTCACCTACCAGCATCAGAGAAGAGTAGAAACACAACCTAGTAACATCAAAAGTTATTTTTCAAAATCAAAAATTCATGTGTGCACAAAAAGAAAAGTTGGTAGTACCTCCACATCAAGGAGAGGCAAAAGGGAGAGGAGTTCTAGAAAAACTCTTTTTTTCAGAGGTCTTCCTAGAGTTTTACTAAAGCTAAATAATATCCTGGAAAAATGAGGAAATATGGTTTTGTGGTGAGTTGACGCTGTCTGGAGGCCAGGTGCCCACCAAAGCTGCTCTATCACTTCCTTCTTCAGCTAGACAAAGGAGGGAAAAATACGACAAGTCACCCCCCCATAGCCTCCCCAACTACCATTATCTTGCAACACAAATCCAGTACAAATATGAGATCAAACCAGATCAGCAAACTTAATTTTTTATCTTTTAAAACCAAAATTAACATACTACTTTAGAGGTACAATGTCCAAGAACAGCAAAACTTAAAGAAAACAAGACCAAAAAAAGGAACAACATATTGGTGTAAAGGATCTCTGGAAGATTTGCAAGGTGTAGATGTAGGGCTACATCCTGACAGATTAGCACTTATTAACTGCTGCCACCATAATATGACTGACAAAAAAATGCATCATCTTGTACCATTGTGAATAAGTAACAACATAACATAATCTGAACATTTTAAGGTTTAAGGAAATGCTGAAATGAAAGTAAAAGCAAGGGTCCTTTGTAGGAGGGTAAAAACTGTGCTAAAACGCCATTTGAGGGGAAGGGAACATGTCCTGCCTGCAGAACTCAGCCTGACACATTTGAACAGTCAGAAGCAGAAGCCAGTCCCCACAGTTTACACACACATAAGACTTTTGCTCCCTGAATCGGGCAACACACAGAAACCTAAAAGGCTTTAACTCATGAAATACTTTCAGTGTGCCACACCACAGTATTTCATTTAAAATACAAAGCATCCAACAGTTGAACCCATTTAGCTACCAGGGCCACTCTGATCACAGCCAAGCAAATACTGAAAATCACAGCAAGTCTGGAACTTGAAAAAATTAAGGCACAGGCAGAAAAAGAAGCAATACTCCCGAAGTTATCACAGTCCATGTACAAATGTACAGCACACATACAGTAGGACCAACTGACGGGAATTAAGACAAACCTTGAATGGTGTGGGAGCAAAAGGGTTAGTTGGGGAACAACGGAAGGTAACTCTAATTGGATTCGATACCTCCTACAGTAACAGAAAACAGCAATCCACATGTTATAGCATCTTTGGCAATACACAGTAATATTAGCCAATAACTCATTTTCAATTATGGATTCATTCTGCTAACTGCAACAACATTTATTAACTTGATTTATAAATGTATTTAAGGGGTTACTAAGGACCATCATCAAAGTTTCTCACTACACATGAACCTGAGTTCAAAAAACGAGAGAGAGGACAAAAGGCCACTCTTCTATTAATGCTAAGAAAGGAATTATGCATAAAGTACAGGATCATCAGGTTTTCTTTTAAAATGCATGCAATGTTTTTCAGAAAAATTTTTGAAAATAGAGAAAGCGTAAATCATCATTTATGTTACATGTCTACTCCCTTTCCTCAGAACTGTAACAAACACAAAAAGATTTCAAAACATATGCAATTATACACCACATATCATAAGTGTTTGTTGCACATTCAATACTTCCAACAACATGGGAAAATAGACAAAGGGCACAATCACTTGCAAGATGTAAAACCAGCTAGAAATTATTTTATTAAATCAAAAACGCATGCATATTAGGATTAAGGTATTTTTATTAGAGGTTAAAACTGTTCCCATTATGAATAACATGCAGTAAATATGCACAAAAAAAAAGTCTACCTTTTTTTTTATTTCTAAAGACTTCAGCATCATAATCATGGTTCATGAAAAGAATTTTCAAGAAGCAAAGCATCATAAAAAAAAAGCTGCAAGTTTTGTTTTTTTTTAATGCAAAAATAAAAGAGAAATATCAAAGCTGGAATGTCATAACCACAGAAAATCAAAAGAAGTACATAGCAGCAAAAGACCTTACACTGATGAGAGAGTTACACTTAGGTATTTTAAGATACATGTCAGGGACTGATCTTTCCTTTGGTAGCTCTGAATAGATCAGCTTTAGTGGTTATGATTAATGGAGCTGGCATTATTTAACTTCTCCATAACTTTTCTATGTATATGCATGTCTGTGTCTTTGAATTCACTACATAGCGTTCTCAAGCTCATCAGCACAGCACATAACTCAAACTAGTTAAAAGAATTTAAATGCAGAGAGACAGCAATGGGAAAGAAGCACACACAGGATATTTGGTGAGTGAAAAGATAGTGTGTCATCATCCAACCTTAGCAGCGTTGAACTGAGAAGAATCAGCAAATGGGTTAGTGCTGCTGAAGACAGCTGGCCTACTGAAAACACTGTTCTGCAGAAAAGGCAGGGAAGGGTTCTAAAAGGAAAGCATAATAGAAACTAAGCAAAAAAAAAAAAGTTTTAAACGAACCCTTTTCAATCATGAACCAAAACATATTCATTTAGTTGTCTGGGCTAACCGAACAAGGTCTACATTCTGCACTTGCAACAGATATGTGAAATTGGGCGAAACTGTATTTGCCCTGTGTTTCTGATGCTCTGTCAGTAGAGAGAAAAAGCACCAATCCTCACACCTGTTCTAGACCATGAAGTACATCAAGTGCAGAATTACACTGCATTTATGTGCTGTGATATTTGAAAAATCTTTTCCAAACATACAGGACACCCTTACACATTAATTAGTTGTGGGTTTCTGGGTTAGGATGAACACAAATATCTGTAATAATGCAGTAGGTTTAGTCTTATTTTGTAAACCACAGATCCTCATAATTTGATTTAACTCCTGTGGTAATACACTCACTATTTATTTTGTAAAAGGGAGGGCTTAGTAATATTAGGCATCTCTAAGCAGATTTCATATCTAATAATAAATTTCACAGAACACTTTGTATATGCACATATGCATGTGTAACTGCCTGAATTTCTAGTTTCTTGATACTAAATACTCTGGTCTTCCCCCAAAGCAAGGTACTTTCTAATTGTTATTTAACAGAAAAAGAGTTTACACATGTAGACCAGATAAAAAGATATAATTGACCATTTATATTCCTTATGCAGTTTTTGTACTGTATTCTATTTTGAGGACAGAATCTGCTTAACACGGAGGAAACAGCTCTGATTTCAAATAGTATGTTGGAAATATACTGTGTATACTTAGAAGTAGTTTCTACACTGGTTGTATCCATCCGGCAATTATCTGTAGGTCTTAGGGCTGTAAATTTAACACTGCTGGAAAATAGAATGGACAGGAATGTGAAAACCTTCCAGGATCATTTACACGAACAGTAATTTAATCAAAAGTTAAAGTGCTGTTTAAAAAAATTTCTTAAAGCATTTGTTTTGTTAAATGCTCCCGAAAATAGTAAACACATCCCTAAACATTTATTTTCAAATACCATGTTGCAAAACAGTAATTCCATTTGATAAGACAACAAGTGTTTTTGCTCTACTGTATCTTCAGCAGTGACAAAGTAATGCCATGTATGACCAAGGTTTCTTCACTGTCAAGTCATTCAAAGTCAACAGGCTGTTTCCCTAGGGTAAAAGATTTTCTGTATATGTGATTCCCATTTGATTTTGAATATTATAAAGAAAGTTTTATGAAAAGTAAATTGTTACTGTAATCACCCTATTACACTTTAAAAATTACATGTCATCTGCAGAGAATTTTTGAATATATCTTGTTGAAATTTTAGGAAATTAAAATAAGCATCACAACACTTCATATGTCAACAGTACAATCCTAGTAAAACAGGAAACAAAAGTTCAGCTACAGTCATTCAAAATTTTGCCTTTTTCATGGCAAGAGGGCACAGCTCCTAAAATACTAGCCCTAGTACTAATCCATGCAACAGCATTGTATTAATATGGACTGACTATTATGATAAAATATGGAGCATTTGAATTTGCCTGAACAGTTTAGTTTACCATACTTTTTGTGCGGTCTAGGACAAGAGGAGCAAATGTTAAATAAAGGGAGTTTGCTCTTTAACTATCTTTTAAAACTCAAATCAAAGCCTAAAGTAACAGGATTTTTTCTTTCTGTTATTTCCTTTTTTCAACTAACTTCCATTCAGAATTTTATCCATGTATCCAAGATGCTAAATTATCAGAAACTAGCTAGCATTTCATACAGCATAATGCTGTAACACTACAGCATAATCACTGTGATTATGGGACCATAATCACAGTGAAGTATTTTTTCTGACTTGGAAATATGCAGAGGGGTATAGGTACAGAACACAGACTCGATGGGTAACTCCTCATTATCAAAACTGTCACTGTCTTTTCACAGGCCACTTGCATTATTCAGGCTGTTCTGGAGTACACACAGGATGTCTCCTAACTACTATTTGCATGAAACAAAACGGAAGAAATGGACTCATTAGCTACATGTTACTTAAAACCCACTGCCTGGTTAAACACATAGTGGTACCATAATAATTACAGCTCATGTGAGTAGACATGAGTGACTTGACATGAATGAAAGCAGGAAATTCTCACTATACAGTAAGATCTTATTAAGTACAAATGCAAGTTTCAAAAGATGAAAATAATAAACATAATGCCATTTATGAAGATCACAACATAATGTATGGGTACAGGAAGAGCATTTGCAATGTTTCTGCTCACAGAGAAACAAGAGTTTGTTAGAACAATCAAGAAATAACCAACAAGCTTAATCTGAAAATAGAGAATAAAGAACTACAATCAAAGATAGCAAATTCTCTAAATAAAAGTAGTGATATAGTAATGGCATCATTTCCATCCCAAATGGGCCTAAACTTTCAGTAGCAGCAATTCTGTTCACATCACAGCAAATACAAAAGTGTTACTTTAGTAGTTTGAGTGTCAATAATCAACATTCAATAGAGCTTTTTCATGCAACTTTACCTTAGATGACTGACGATAAAATGGGTTAGTAGTTTTCTGCCCACAGGGAGCAGAAGCTGAAGAAGGGCTATAAAGAGACTCTGGCTGGGGAACAAGAGTTATGAGACAACTAGTAAATAAACATGCAGCTTACATAGACTCTACAAAGAGGAAGTTTAGTTTCTAGTGACGCAAGCAACTTATATTTAAAGCATTGTAGCTTTTGTCTGCAACGTCCATGCAGCTTAGTGACAGAAAACTTCCATGTACTTCTAGGTCCTTTCATTAATGTCCACAGAATTTTTTAACAGGCGCTGTATTTCTGCATGCGCTCCTCAGACATGCTGTCAATCTCTAACAGATGGTTTTAGTTAGACTCCTACTCTGCCCCCCAACAAATTATCTTTCTTGAGGCTTTTCAAAATAGTTTGAGGACGGCGTGCTGGAGGGTATTTCCAAATCCAAATCGATTTCATTCTAAATGGAAATAATACTTAAATCAAATCTTTGTTCCTAAAATAGTTGAGATGGCATTTTCAGGATTAAATATCCCATTCCCAAATACCACCATCTTGAACATTTGCTTCATCTATTACTATGTATTACATCTCTTTTCACATTCTTTATGCTTACCCTTGGTCTGCTTATAATGCTCTGTACCATAAAGACTACAGGATTGCCTGCCTTCCGTATGGCTTCCACAGCTTGTTCGTGGCTGGCATCTCTGAGGTCAATTCCATCCACCTGTAATTGGAAGGCCTCATCTTAACATTGCAAGAAGCTACAAGAGTCATGAGTCAGTTCTGAGTTTTGGTTAGGAAACTTTGACTAAAACCTAAGCCCAACCCTCTGTTTTTAGCGGACCTTTCTACAAACTTGGCCTGAGGTCCCTCAAATATAGGTTTGGTATTTCCAAGGGCACCAACAGAACATCAACTAAATATTCTCTTATTCCTCTGTTGTAAAAATGTTTTCCAACATTTTTAGTTCAGACTCCATAAGAGTCTCCACAAGCAATGTAACAGAAGAGATATGATAATCTGAAGAGAGTAGGAGTGTTTATCAAATAGTGCTTCCTGCAAATCCCACCTTAAGAAAAAACTTATTACTTTATGAGATTTTAAAACTGAAACTTGTTAGGTGCTGGAGAGTCTTTCATGATGAGGTATTACTGAAAAGCTTTCTATCTTCTGGAAGAATGCATGTACACAGGTAGACTAAGGGCAAATTTAAGTGCCTGGTTATTTTTTTTCACGTCTGTATATGTATGGGTGTGTAAAACATTTTGTCCTGTTATCCAGGTAAGAACAATGTTAAGGTGAGGTTAGCATCAGTAAAGTATTGCCACAATGACCACAACAAAAGCTAGAAGCTAACACAGAAAGGTTATTTGTTAGTGGCAATTCTAGCACACAAACTTATATGATGAGGATTACCCCTACAACTTTTTAATAGTCTACCTTAAACTTAATCATCCAATGCAAATAAGAGAGCACAAAAACAATCTGAGAGAAATTCTAAACCTATGAGGAACTGAACAAGAACAGTAATACTGTCCAATTTCCCATGTCTGAAAAACTGTATGTACTGCAGAGATGGAAGTTTACATATGCCACAACTTGAGAAACTAAAACCGTTCATTCAGAAACAGTCACATTAACACAACATTTTGTTTTCACTCACCCATTTCAGTTTCTGCAAGCATCACTGTCAGAGACAACTGCACTCACAAAAATCCAGTTATTCAGGTGAAATGAATATTTTTAATTTTGTGGCCTTCAAGCAAAATTCCACCTCCCAACTTCTCATACACTGCAAACTGTTCCATCCTGTTATAGAAAGTGCCACCTATACCAACATATTATTTCAAGATCCTCAACATCGATATTGTAGCAAACAGCTAACTGCAGTTTCAGTACCACCGTGTAAGTCAAGCCCAGTCTGAGCCAGAATCACAAACTCCATCATTCTGCTTGTTGGGCATCTTCTTGATGGACAGTCAGCTAGAGACATCCAGCAGGGTTAAATGGAGGCAGTTTCTATTAGCCTGACACTGGAGACAGGGCAATGTCTGACACTGATAGTCATGTCAGGAAAGATCTATTCCCTTCAGTATGTTCATTCTGCAATATCTTTAAGTGACAAAGCAGAAGTGGCTGCATGAGCACAGGACTAGCTAAGTAGAAGAGAAATGAAGATACATCCTACCCTTCAATACCACCAGCTACATTATAATGAGGCATGGGCAAAATGTTCTTCATATCTCAAGTATCACAGATTTCTTCATGTCAGGAGAAAAAAAAAATGTGCCTCCCTTAACTCCTGTCCAAGATGTCTAAGAACTATTTGAATCAATTAAGATTTAAGATGGAAATAATCTTGGCATGCATTTGCATGGTTTGCATTGGCTGTTTCTATTGCTACCCAGTGAAAAGGTGCAAAAGGTGAAAAATCTTTTCTTTTCACCAAACTTACGCTTTTTCCTCACATTCTGTTTTTCAAATAGGCAAGTCAAACTGCTGCCTTTGTAGACCCCTGCTCACACAGTCAGTCATATGCTTCAGCTTGAACATTCAACTTAACAGGCAGCTGTCTGCACACAAACACCAGCAGATGGTACCACAGTCTAGGTGGCTCAAGTGGCATCAGCTGTGGCAACTGCATAGCTGTTAGCCCACCACAAATCCCTCTCAGTGACTCCTGAGATGCAGGGGGAATTGCAGCAAAAGGTATTCAGATGGTACCTCTACAATCCGATCTCCAGTTTTCAGTGTTCCATTTTTGCCAGCTGGGCTATCTTCCAGGATATGTTTGATAAAAATCCCCCTCATCACTTCTCCATTGCTCAGGCGGCTTCCCATCCCTCGTCCTCCAACAATGCTGATGCCCAATGACTTGCTAGGCTCTCTCCAGAGTTCGACCCTTTTGTGATAAAAAAAGGACCAAACTAAATTAAAATCTGTTCTGATTATGACAAAGATGTGCACTGAAGACACCTGGATTTGCACAATTATTTTGAAAAATTCTGAAATAACTCCTCCTTGCAAAGTTTTGTCTTTCAGTGGAAGTTATCTACTGGATTGATCAGAAATTCTGTAACTGAGTCTAGTATTGGTCAGCTTGTTTGGAGTTCTAATGGAAATTTTGAGTCTTTCTCTTCATCTTTTTGGCTTGATCCTGTGAGTCAGCTTGGAATAAGTAGAGATAAATTACTATAAAAATCAAGACACTGCTAGACTGCAGGGATTTAGCCCAATGGCTGTAAAAGTCAATCATTAATCACTCCAGCAATGCACAACATACATAAGTGCAGCGATTTTGTTGTTTTTTACTCAAAATATGTTTCTGAATTTTTGAATTTCAGATGACATTTTATAATGTGCAACTAGATCTGCACTTACTTTCTGGGCTGGTTCCAGTTACTGAAAGCTGCATTTTGAAGTTCACTTTCTTCTCCCTCCCCCTCTTCACGTTCTGGAAGCTCTGGAAGTTCCCTAAGGATAAATATGAACATGCAATTAATTTCTAAAGAATCCACATAATCACTAGATTTTTCTGGAAAATTTCATATATTGAGTAACCTTGACAGTTTCAGAATTTGGATTCAGGTAAGGAACTTCTTTTTCTGATGTCTTTTAGAATCCATATGGCGTTCATGGATTCCCCGTCCACTTCTTATCTGCAATGAAGTTTCTATCCACAACACAGAATAACAAAGTGCAATTTGGAACTACAATCAAATCAAAGCTAAAGGTAATTTACTGTTTTCAAAATGGAAGAAATTACAACAGCAGCACTCAACTAAACTTATTGCTTTTGGAGATAAATTGCAAAAATCCAATTATTAATCACTTTGAAATTTTGGACAGTAACTGCAATGAATTTTTGAAACTGAAGGAAAAGAATGACATGATTTATTGTTTCCAGTTATGTTCTGGAAAGACCATCAATACCAAAGTCTTATGTTGGAAGCACTTCAGTATTTGTGGCAATCCATAAATCCAATTGCATGGTATTTAAGAGAAATTTAGTATGAAAAAAAATTCAATCTCCTTTTTGGACAGATCAAACAGACTTGTAAAAATGCTTAAAAATTTGCTAGTCAAAGCAAAACTGTATTTTAATAGCTTTTTACTGTTGTGGCGGTCTGAAGAAAATCATCCATCTTTCATCTCTTCTAAAATAAAACTTATCTTCCCAAAATGTGCAAGATGTATGGAAAGAGTTACCTTTGAGAGCTATTTGGGAGAAAGCTGTAAGCCTTTTGACTCACCTGACAATATGTGAAGGAAAAAGTTCAAGTGGCACTGTTCCCTCTGTCTGTTGTCCCATACTGGCCCTGTACTCGTCTAAATTTTCTGCTGGCACATATGTAATACTGCAATAAAATGGGACATGATTAAACTAGCACACGGAATGCCAGTCCTCCCTTTAGTGGGTGTGAGGTATGGATATGAGGAAGGCACTCAAGACTACTTTGTTGACTTCAAAGCAACAGTGCTGGTATGCTGGGAATAAGCACTCACACAAATCCTTTGCGACTTTGTACTTGCGACTTTGCAACAAGTACACATCTATAGTCAAATTAGGTAGTGGAACAGCACATAATTTTTTGTAATTAAAGTAAATGGTGCTTGAACAGTGACAGGAATGTAACAAGAGACAATCCAGCTTCATTCAAATCATAGATTCTTCATGCAAAGACAAACACTGAAGGACCTGTGAGGTTTGAGCCACCATAACCACCATTACTGACTGCTGAAAATGTTTCTGAAAGTTGGCCTGTAGGAGATTTTGTGCTTTTATGGGTGGTTTTGTATTTATTTTAGATTTCCATGCTTTTAGTGAAGAATACTTCATAGGTTTGGACATAAAAATGTGTTACAGCACAACACCTATGCCACAGGGACCAATCCCCTGCTCAACTCCTTCCCCCAGGTCTTCATGCACTTCCAACCAGTTTAGGATAGTCAGACAATTGTGTTTCATCAGAAAAATGATGTGCAGACTCCACTTGATGTCTGAATGCCAGAAACAGTCCAACAGACTGGGGAGAGTGAAACAAAGAGGGGAAAAAAGATTAAGCCCTAAAGAATATTTCTCGAAAAGCTTCCATCTGGGAGGCAAAAGGATACCACAGTATCCTCCATGATATAAGCAGGGCTACTTAGATAGCCTTCCTTTAATGATGCTTTGTGTTCTTAAAAATCTACAGCTTAGCTATCAGACTCAAGTATACCAAGAAGTAAGGATGATGGAAAAAGGGCAGAAAAAAAAGTCTGTCTTGCCATACATCACACTTTTCAAAGAAAAAAAATAACATATTTCCCCATGGAAGAGACAGGGCTAAATCAAAAATAAAAGGCCTTGGCCACTTCACAAGGATATGTAAGCAGCTGGGAAGAGACTCTTTCAAGTCTGAGGCTCTCACATGGAGCCATCTCCTGTCCATCATTCCTGAGTGATGTCCTCTTTGTCACACCCTGATTGCCAGTGATTGCCCCTACTCAGTAGTTTTCTGCTGAATACATCAAGCATCAAAACAAACGCAAATGAAGTTTTATATGACTAATGCTATCAGTCTAAAACACTCTACCAAAATTATTAAAAGTGCCATCTTAATTTGTCCATCTGTGTATATGTCCAAGCATGTTCCCTACCTCCTCTCACACCTACCATATCTAGAAAAGCAACAAAAGGTGTCTAGGGTGCTGAACAGAAGGAACCTCCTAGTTCTTTTATTGGAAATTTCTAAAACCATATTATCTAAATTCATAAAAATCTCCCTGTTCTGCATTGGCCTTTTTTCAAACACGTAAGTGTTACTCCACTTGACACAACAGATTTTCATTTTGGAGCGCTGAGAAGTTAACATACACTTGGAAACAAACTCTCAGCACTATGCCACTAACCCTTATCTGCCTTTCCTAAGGGCATCCTACCACTGCAAAATACTAAAGACATGCAGCAGCTCTTCTCTGAAGACCCAGCAGTAAAACAAGAAGAAGTAAGAGAGAAAAGAATTTTGGAGAATAATGACTACTACTTCTCATCCATCTCCAACTCCAAGTGTGTTGAGTTGCAGCGAAGTACTAGTATTATGTTCACAAAACTCTCATGGGTCAAATGCTGATGCAGCCACTTCACCCAGCAAGCCCACAAGAATACCTTTCCTCTACAAAAACTGTAAGACCTGTAAGTTTCAATGTAAGAAAATGTAACATCCGATCAGTTATAGTCATCACTTATAAAAATAAGTAGGAAATAATGTAGTTTTCCCTTGACATAAAGATACATTAAAGAAACCAGAACTTCTAGCTAGAAGGCTTGGACAATTTTCTTTATGCTAAACTGAAGTTGGAAGCTCTAAGTATGGAAAGGAGAATGGCACAGTCCTACAAAGGAAGCAGGTTATCCCAGATTCAGCCTGAATATATACAGCACAGTGTGACCTCTGATAGTACAGTGTCCAATATGTATCAACTCTTGCCTAGTCCTTTTCTGCAAGGAATACAAGGCAAATAATTCTGCAAGGAGCACAAGAGTTTCAAGGTCCAATGACAGCAGTAGTCCTTACCTTATGCATAAGCACTTGAGATCAGCTGATCTCAAGTGGGAGGCAAACCATACGCTCCAACTTCGGGGATACCCTATTGTGTTTTGTTACATGATTAAATAACTGACATTGTGCTGAATCATTAAAAAGGTATGAATCCATGGATGCTCTCAAAAAGTTTTAAATGCTACTTAGAAACGTCTCTGAAAAGCAGCCTTAGCTTCCCTTTCTGTATACAGCACTGGAATTATAAAGAAAAGAGGTTTGTTTTACTATTTTTTAAAAAATGCATCTAGAATTGAACAACTAAATCATCTAATTGATTTCCACAGATGGAATAAAATTTAGATAAACTCACTGGCAGCTGTTACATTTTAGTTCTTTGGAAAAAATACATTAATTGTATTCTAGTGCTTAACAGCCTAGTATAATAGCACTCAAACAAACATTCAGTATGTTTTTAACTGTTCATTCTTATCTTCATGCTCATCCTTACCTAAGTTTCTGAAATGCTTCAGTTGTTTTGTAAACATAAACCAGAACCCTTGCATTTTGCAAAAAAAAAAAAAAAAAACAAACAAAACATACAAAAGAAAAACAAATTACGTTGATCAAATACATGAAAAGATATTTTGTGTGGAGTTCATCTTTGTATCTCGCTCACGATTTCTAAAGTCCTGTTAACTGCAAAAGTTTCCCAAACTGCTCTTATTACCTGTATTACTTATGTGAATGTCCTCCTACTCTCTCTGTTCTGCATGTTATTATTGAAATGAAAGACTATTTTCCCTGCTTAGTGCTCATGAGCAGACACCTCACAGTTATCAAATCCATCACTTGCTGGATTGCTGCTGGAGCTCACTTGGAGGTCAAAGTGAGGTCCGAAGGTATTCAACATCATCCTGAACAGCTCAGCTTGTGGCTGGGATAATGAAAGGCACAGAACAAAAAGTGTTTTGGGCTCCTCTGGCCAACTCTGTTGAACTTTGTGCTGTAAAGCGGAAAGAAAACCCCACCAACGCACCAGTTCATCTGCAAAACAGACTGGTAATTGTCTTAATATAGCTACAGGAAAGATGGTAACAGAAACAGGGGGCAGAAAACAGACATGAAGGCAGGGAAAACAAAATAAATAAATGTATGTTCCACTTCTGTGTCATATTTCTTCGTTGCAAGAGAAATTAAAGTTCAACAATTTCAAAGGAAAGCATATGCACAGTTTAACCATCTTCCTCTCTTTAGTAGATATACAGCTTGAAAGAAAAGTGTTCTGGTTTTCTTTCTTAAGAGCTATCACCACTTCTCCTATCCCCAGAAATATGCACTAGCAACTAAAGCGATGACAATGGAAACACCAATGGTTTTACTTATGAAAGTATATTGTAAACACAACACTGCATGCAGTACAGAGGAACATTTATCACATGCTTGACTGAACACAAAACCTTGAAACACGAACAAATAAATTACAAAGTATGGAAAATGCTTAGGACAAATTACTGTAATCAACATTTGAGGTTCAATTTGAACCTTTGCATATATGAAGGAAGTAAAACGTAAGTGCCACAGAAAATATGACACTGAGATTAATCCAGATATCAGTACATTGTACTCATGCCAATTCTAGAAGTGAACCTTTTACACATACACACAACATGCACACGTGCTCTGAGCACATCTTGGGTGGCTGTCACAGAAGAAATTTAAATATAATAGCAATATTTTTTTAGAATACAGGTACTTTCATTCCAGACTTAGAAAGCATGCTCCAATCTTCAAGTTTAAAGCCACAAATAAATATATAATACAATTATATACACACAGTTGTATCTTTCTTAATTAAAAAATATATATACACATCCACATATGCAGCCACATGTGCATGCACATACAAATATACATGAGAAGAAAGAGAATATGTACCTATATCTGGATATATCCCTGACATTACTACTGATGTCATAAAAGCATGGAATGATTTTACAGACAAGTTGCAACACAGAGCCATAATGAGTTTCTGAATTGCCAATACTCACACATAACACAGGGCCTGATCATCAGCAGGTGCTGGAGAAGATCTAGAACGTGAAGCATACGATGCAGCATCTTTTTACAATAGTGTTAATTAATATCAATGTCTCATGCTGAATGTGAGAGGCATACTTATGTATGTAGAAGAGTGAGCTGGTATTTTTTTTTCTTCCTTTGCTTTTTTTTTGTCCTGTTCCACCTCCATTTAATCTACATCTAACCCAGAAAACATCTGCTCTTTATTATTGTCTATAGCAGTGATTATTAAGAGGTATGGAAAATGGAACTGCAGTCTCTCTCATTTCTTGATCAGAAATTCATCCCCTCATTCAGTCAGGTGAATTCTAATTCAGCTTTATAACTATCTGACAGATGTTACAAGCAGCTGCTGCTGAGCAGAAAACACTGGCGTTATTACAGAAATATAAGAGCTGCTGGCAAGGTAGAGTGAGAAGTGAAACAGAATGCATTCAGTAAGGCCACACATCTGGTTTTCTACATAAAGAGGCAAAAAAAAAAAAAATGCAACTCTGAAACTCAGGCTGCTTGTTCTTGAAGTATTCAAAATCAAATATTCTTTAACAGAATTAAAGAATGCCTTTACATGGCCGGTAAGAATTGCTTTGTGTTTTTTCTGCAAATACTATTTGCTACTATTTGAAATACAGCTTTGGAAGCAAAATACTTCTGCTTAATCACTTTTTTGGGGCATCTTAAATCTTTGAAATGATGGCCCTTTAATTTAAAAATGCTGCAAGGTGATGCATCACATTAGTTCTGAATTGACAAATATGGGAGGGGAACTGGGGAGGGGTGTGTATCCTTCTCAGCAAACATAAAGAACTATCTTAACATGAAGCTCCTCATCTCTAAACTTCTGATTTGGGGTGTTAGCCACATGTTCATATCATAATATTTTTCTGGGATCCTACTGCTCCTTCAAGTCAAAAATTAAAGAGAAGTTTTATTATACTGAATAGTGCTACATCAAAACTATGTAGTCACAAAAATACTGTCATTTTTCTTGCAAGACTCCTTTAGAAGCTACCAGTGGATTTAGTCTTTCTGTTTCTAAAATGGAGAAACTGGCTTCACTCTAAAACTTGTCACAGGAATACAAAAAAGAACATAAATACAAAACAAAAGACAAAAATCCTGAGTAAGAATATGAATAATGATTGCCCCTTTTCTGCAATATCTTTCAGAAATGGGATGCATTTTTCTCTGGAAAACCTGAATATCCACACCTGAGGCAAGATTTTAGTATTTCCAATGTAACTGCCAAAGAATAAGACTACAAAATAAAACTTGTAGTAACACAGCATAAAATAGAGCAGCTATAAAAGCATAAGCATAAATAGTAAACACACCTGTATTTGACCTGTATTTGATTTGAACTATAGCACTAAAAAGACTCCTCATAGAAGACAGTGCTGCAGCATTTGTGTCTCTAAGCAGATACACTCACACATGCATGTGCACATACAGCTGACTTCAATTGTGACAGTTGGGAGTCATAGTTTGGCAGTAATAATCAATGTCAGACTTTATCAACACTGACCTGCTTATAGTCCTGAGAGCATTAACAATAATGTAATTCGTTATATGAGCATATCCCTTTATTTAAACAGGCTTACATTAAATCATAATCTTAAATGCATGACAGCTATGGGGCAGGCCAGTAAACCTAGTAGCCATAGTGAAGGTACTTTGCCCACCGGTTCCCAAAACACTAAGTCTCTTCCAAGATAGAATACTTCTGGGTGAGTATGGAATGCCCTGCTGTGCATTCGGAATCCAGTTCTAACCTCAGTTACACCCATAACCACACTGGGACTGGACTGATTCTTTCAAGGACACCTTCACCAATAAGTAGAGGCTTCCATTACCAACAACTCCATTAATCCCTTTCCATATCTGACCCAATCAAAGCTACCATAGCTAAACAGAGAAAACAGCCACTAGGTTTTGAAGCTGTAAACCCAGCATTGGTGAGCCTACAGTGCCAGCCACATCTTCAGGAACAGCCTCATTTCAAGACGGTTCTTGCGGACAAAGTTAATTCCACAACCACGGCAACTAGAAAGAATTGTACTTTAAGGCAGTTAAGAATTGTACTTTAAAATTTTGTAAGTTTTGTGAACTTGAGAAAAACAAACTTTCTCCTCAAGTGGGCTTCTCAAAACTTGTATAAATTATTGGAAATTTGAAACTACTACTACCAAGAGCAGACAGTTATGCACAAGAGCAACAGCTCTTTCATATGTACTAATAAAAAACTGGAAGTGCCTACAAAAAACAGTGTTTCTACTGTTTGTTTAGACATACTGAAATATTTTAAGCATTAATTTTGTGCACCAACATCATATTTCATACTTTCTGTCTGGCACCCAAAACCAAAACACATGAAAAAACCTAAATTAAATTACTTGTGCAATGGCCAGGACAGTCTACCTTCCAAGAACCACAAACACCTTGACAAAATGGTAACTTTCCTTAGAAGAGTCATACTATGAATGCAAAATTCTGCCTAATCCTAATCTTTCAATAAAACTAGGCAGAACAGTAATAATGATGAGACTCATGACAGTGATTTGTAAGAATATCTGAAGCCTCTCACTTAAGTGATCCCATCTTTGAAATCCATGGAAATGTAATCTGAAGGTGAATTATCCATCTGATGCTGCAACTTAAAAGTTAATTGATGTGTAATAACAAAATTTTTATTTTAAATAATTGCATAAATTTTAAAAAATTGATTATCAGCTTTTTCCTACCATAATTCATCATCTAGTTTTACCTACTTTATGTCTGGTCCAATGAGTGAATGCCGTCTCAGCATAGCCCGGGCTTGTGCATTGGTTAAGTTAGTGGTTGACTCTTCATTAATGGACAGGATGCAGTCCCCCACACCAATCCGTCCATCGCGACTTATGGAACCTCCATGGATGACACTGCGAACTATCATTCCCAAACCATCTTTATTGGAACTTACTGTCATCCCTACAGTAAAAACACATGGAACAGTTAATGTCTTTGAGCCACAGCTCTGGGTGCCAAGATAAAGAAATCAGGCACAGGGAAAGGAAAAGTCAGTCAGCCAACCTGCCAGTATCACCAAGCCTATAAATGTCACTCTTACTCTCCTCCTTTGAGACAGCAATTACAAATCACAATCACAGTAACTTTACCTTGTTATCAGTTCACATACTCAGTTCAATACAAGAAAAATTAAGACAGTGGAATATTTAAGCAAAAAATAAGAAAGATAATGAAATTGTTTAAAAACCATTTAAAATCACCACTCTTCTAATGGTTCATTGAGTTTATACACATTTCACTTTTGTTTATGACAACTCTCTTTGGAAAGGTGAAATGATTAAACAGGTAATTCATAGGCTGAAAACAAATATTTTCAACAGAAAGCATGAATCAGATCCCACTGAGATGTTGGTTGCCTTCCTGCTCTCCTAGCTGAGCCATAGCTGAGACCCAGAAGAGCATTCTGACTTCTGTGAAAGTCTGTATATTGCTGATGGATACAGCCCAATATTTTACTTAGAACAGTATCCTCCCTGTGGCCCAGAAGGATACTGCTTCTCAATATTTATACACTTTAACTTCACTTTCTTTTCAGTAATGGGAAAGAAGACAACTTTCCTCCTGGCCTCTCCTCTCCCATGGGGAACCTATAGGGACTGACTTATGATGGCCTTCATGTGTCATTGTGACTGTTCTTACACACATGAATTGTCACTGTTATCTTCAGGGCAGCTGGTGTTCATGAAACAGACCCTAGTAACAGTTTCATGAAAAACTTAGTTCTTCACTAAGGCAGTGGGAAAGGCAGGGCAGGAACCCTTGAAGTCCACTCAGATGACTTCCATTATCTTAATACTGCTTAATAAAAAACTTTTTATTTTTTTCAAAATATGGTTTGAAATTCTGAACCTAACCTTGCTGTTTGATTAAGATAGTAACAGACTATTACTGAGTTACTGAGACAATTACTGAGGGCAGTGTAACAGCACTTTAGGAAAACATCACACATACAACAGACACTCCCTTTTTCTATGCTGACATCATCATTACAGATTTGAAAGACTGATGTCGCACTTTGGAAACCTACAGTTTCAGATTAAAAATGCAAATTCCACCGTAAAGTTGCCAAACTTTTTGCAGCCCTTCTGCATTCGGGTGCTTCTCATCTTTTAAAAAATCACAGTCAAAATGTTAGAGCTCCAACAGTGGCTGGCATAAAAGTGACACCATTTGAAAGGAAAAAAGAAGTGCCAGTTCTTAACCCTCAATTTTTTAATCAATGTAGCTGCAGCTTTCAACATCATTCATAGTTCTTGACTTAGCTGCTTTTTTAAAAACGAGGGGTAAAAGCAGTGCGTAAACTGGTCACTGTGCCAAGGCTGGTTCCCAGGCCAGAGTGCATACAGACTGGAAGAAAAATGCTACAGTCAAAAGACAGAAGAAAGAAAAATTCTCATTTGTGTTTTGTACATATCAAGATCAGCCTTATTTTTTATGCATAAAATGTCTGTCAATATAGACTCTGCTGAAGTTTGTTATTTTCATGCTGTATCAAGCTTGAGATGAAATTTGCTTTGATGTTCACTGCACTTAAAATATTCATCCATAAATGGAAACCTACTCCACTGAATGAAGAGTTTATTGCAAAAAAAGACTTATTTTACAAAATCTAGATGCTTTGAAATGCATTGTGACCTACACTTTATACAGCCTGGCAAAAAGGCCAGTAAAGGTAGTAGTTAACCAAGCCTCTCATACCAATGGAAGATAAACCTTATACACATATCAGCCTTTTTTACATCTTTTTGTTTTTCAGATCCCGATTTTAAACCAGATCCATTCTGAAGGATGGCTGTTTCATGAAGGTGGTACGTGGCAGACTGAGCATCCAGCCATCAGAAAGCAGTTTATTCCACGTCAAGATGCTGAAATACAACATCACAATTGTAAAAAACTGACACCCACCTCTGCACAGCAAGGAAGTCCTGACTTGGGACTGTTTATAAACATCCAATTCTATGGACTGTAGTTATAATATTTTATGAAAATCTGCTAGAATTTTCTGCTCCTGAGAAGCTGAGAGGGCCTCAGGAACAAATGTAAACAAATTGTTATCTGCTGCTGTGGAATGCAGCAAATGCTTTCTTGATTGGTCGATGTGGGATGTTTCTACTTGCTGACCAATCAAGGAGGCAGCAGCTCTCACACTCTCTGGGAGTCACAGTACTTTGTTATGCATTCCTTTCTATTCCTATCTCGCCTTCTGATGAATCTTTCTCTCTGTTCTTTTCAGTATAGTTTTAGTGTGGCCTTTTTTAATATAATATATATCACAATATAATAAACCAGCCTTCTGAAAAATGGAGTCAAAATTCCTTCTTCCCTTCACCCATGTCTTGGCTGCCCTGAAGACCACCGCATCAAAGGACAGCCATTTTAAAGCATTTTCAGAGTTACTGCTAATAGCCAGCACCCACACAAATTGGCAGTCCTGCCCTGCCAATCTCAAAGAGTCTGCAGGATTATACAGTTGGCTGGAAGAAACTGGAAGTACCAGGAACCTAAATCAAACCAAATAAACATACAAGCCACGAACAGGAGGCATACATCAACACAAAGCCTTCCCAGTATGGGCTCTCAGAGGGTTCTATTCTTCTCCCCCTCACTCACACTGCCCAAGACCAAACCTGAGAGCAGGACAGGACAATGAAAAACATTATCATCATTATTGTGTGTGTTCACTCCAAAATATGTTTCTAGTCAGTATGCGCAGGAAGCTACAGACTGCAGATACTGAAAATCTTTGAACTTCACGATACAATGATAATATTATTAAGCCAAAAACACTGCCTATTAATTTATCAGTGACACGATTTTTACAAATATTGAGGCACTTTGGATTCAAACTTGAGGCAAGGAAGCAAGCAGCTTGTTTAGTCCCATTTTACCATCCTCAGGAAGCCAGATCATTTTGTGTTTACAAATATTTGAAAGTCTCATCTGCAGCTCTTTGACCACAGTGTTCCTCTACAGCATTTCTTGGCTACATCTTGGATTTCCACTACATTAGTACATTGAAAAACAATGCATTAAAATTGTTCTGTTAACATTTAGGAAAGACTAAACTTTTTACAGAAGAACAAGTTCTCAGTGAGACAGCAAATTTCACTTTTGTGTTCACAATGACAGCAAATGGATCCAGTACCATCACTGTGAAACAGGGAAAGAGCAGCAAAGAATGAATGTCCTGTTCCCACTAAATGGAAAACACTTATTTTTTACTAATTAAACAGGGAACGTACAAAGGAAACCAACAGCAATATTCCTGAAGAGTTTACAAAAGAATTCCGCTAACTTACCTAGGCTTGAATTGCCTTTTGCAATAGTGATAGTCTTCTCATACATGCTTTTGTCTGAATTTTGGGGTGAGGAATTTCCCTCCAAAGATACTGGGCATCTCTTTTCCATTAAAAGCAACTGATCCTAACATAAGGGAAAATAACACCAGCTCAGTTTACCAAGATAAAAACGACTGGTCATACTGATCTCAACTACTTTTGCCTTACACAAAAGCCATGCACATAATTAAGTCAGATTCCTTATATAGACAGAAAAGCCAGTTCATCAAAGATCAATATTTTCATTGAAGATCATAATTTCTGTTTTGATTCAGGCAATGTACCACATCTATCACAAAGCGTGCCTTTAATTTAGGGATATCAAAATCAGTAGAATGAATTCGAGGGCTTCAGATTCATTCACCACAGATGTCTGACAATTCACCGGTACTAAAGTAACAAATATTGTAAGAAATTGCAGCTCTTTTAAGCATTTCTTAATAAATCACTGAACGGAATAAATACGAAACACATGTCACAGTGACTGTCATAAAAAGGAAAATTATGTTTGCACACTGCACTACCACAGATCAGTTTGTGAGCTGAACTGAACAGGCTTACAAGAACATCATGATGCAAGACATTCACACCACTCCCCTTGGCTTCCTAGGCCTGATTCCAGCTGTGCACATCCGACGTGCACTCATGTCTCTGTGAAGGTTAATAAGGGCTAAGAAAACTCCCCTGTCCTGCCCAGGTGGTGCCCAGCAGTGTCTAATGATGAGAGGCCTGAGAAAACTTGTATATACCCCTGTACCACCAGCCTCTGAGAAAATACTGTCTTGATGACAGTAAAATAAATTATGTCCTCTTTTGGAAAGGTCTATATCCCAAAGTTTTGATGTGAGCTAACATAGTCAAAGGATATTAATAATCAAAGAAATATACACAGCTATTGGCTTGTGACAATTTCTGCAGGAAATTCTTTGGTCTAAATACAGGTCTGTATGGTTTTTTTTTAATTATTGTAAAAAAAAAAAAAGGCAAATAATTTTACTTTTTCCTTGGGATCAAGCTGTGTGGTAGTAGCAATTGTATTCAGTACAATTTCTGATGCTGTCTGAGATCCGGTCCATGTTGCTGTATTTTCACTTTCATTTGGTTTGATATCTGAAACCTCCAGAGTCAGAAGATCCATTTTAGCAATATCACTTGCAGTTTCCAGGCTACTGTCCACTACAGACTTTTCATCTCTCAGTCTCTGATTCAGATTCATGTTGTACAGATTCTTCTCAGATACATGGAAATCAGCTGCAGCATTTGGGCATTCCTCTCCAATAGACTGTTCAACACAGGAGACAATGAACAATCACCATTCATTCATACTATAATTCAAAACCACATTTCATGCTAAAACCTTAAACAAAAACTAATCTCATAGAATTTAAACACACTGCTGTGATATCAGCAAGATCAACATCATCTGCAGTTTCTTACAGGCATTCATTCTACTATAAAGGGAACTTGATTTCTTAAACCATTTCTTCTGCTTTATAATTCCAGAAATCAGTAAAACAAGTTACTAACTCTAATTTGAATAACTCCACTAAGTTGTTAAAATTCAAGTATACAGTTGTTTTTCTCAGGTGAAACAACTTTGCAAGACCAACGTCTTTACTTTCAGCACACTTAGCAAGCAAAGAGGAATTTCAAGCAGCTTAGACAGTAAGAATGCAACGTTATCTTCCATTCAACTGAGCAGAAACATATTAAGACTTCTCTTCCTCAGAAAGAGTGACAACTAAAAACTGAGTCAATCCTCAGCAAAAGGTGAATATGGAGGATTTGAAACGTGACAGCAATGAAATACAATAATGCAATTGCAGAAGCTTACTAGTTACTAGTTATTGCAAATCTACAAATTATGGCTGCAGTACAAGGACTAAGCCCTACACATTTGTTTAGGCTTCCAAAATTCTGAGGCCATGGCTTTGAAATGTTTCAGGGGATTTCAACAATCACAAAATTCTGGGAAAAAAACCCCAAACTTCAAATATTTTCCAGCTGACCTTTTCAAGTAAGTTATTGTAAAACAGGTAGGCCATTAGATTTTAAAAAGATATATCAAGGACTCAGAAGTTAGACTTAGAGGCTCTGTATTAATATTAGAGATTTTTTCCTGAAACATAGTAAGAGAGCTCAAAATCAACTACCTCTATCTGTCTTGTTATCCACTGATCCTATTAACTGTTCTATTGCTTCTCCAAAAAGCTGGCGAGATGTGCTTCCCAGGATTTGGGGATATTATGCAACATTTTGTCTCAAGAGCTCTAGAATTCATTTTTGTCAAGTTTCATGAAGTGCATACATGCTTGTTCTGTCCCCAGACAAGAATCCAAAAAGGCTTACCAGTAAATAAGTGGTTTAAGTAATAGCTGAGAAGATAATTGATTAGAGCCTAAATACAACTAATCTGTATGATATAATCAATGACATAATTTCCTACCTTTTTGAGAACAGAACACAATACTACAATCTATTTAAATTATTTTAAAAGGTTTCAAATACAGCCGGGACATCTACTCTTAAGTTTGCTTCGTATCCATTTCCAAATCAGTGAAAACAAGCATCAAATCATACTCAATATTTATTTTGTATGCCATATATTGGGAGTTGCATCATATGCTCATTTTTATTTCTGCTTCACTTAAAGAAAAGCCAATGATGCAACTTTTTAAGACAAACACAGTTCCAGGAATTTGTAACTGTGTAACATGTGGCCTCATAAGAGTATCTGCAATTATTTTGTTTTTCAACACCTGTTTTAAACGCGACACCAAAGTGACACTCAGAACCTGCCAACTGCTTTGCAGCCAGAAATAACTGAAATACCTTTGCATTCCTCACAGCATCAAACAGTGTTGTTTTAATTTTTACTGCATTTCCCCTGCTTTAGAAGTCCTCATAAATGAACAGATCTTCCCACTATGTTTGTTTTTTGAATCATGATTAGTCTGCTTGATGAGAACTTAGTACTCACTTCATACTAGTGTACAGAGACGGACACTGAAAAGTAGGACCATGGTTTTTTAATAGAGTATGTAAACCAAAGCTATCTTTAGGTCAATGGTGAAAATAACAAGACTTTCTAGAGCCTCTATGTGATATATAATGTAAATCCAGTCTCTATCTCACAAAATGCTCCTAAGTATGTAAAATGCATAATCCATTTAAGTAACAATTACAGAGTTAAACAACGCGAGCTGTTCCACTGGCACAGCAGAAATGGGCTCTTCTGTGGATTAGAAGAAACCATTAGAAGATGAATCTTGCTTTCTAACCAGCACCTCATAAGAGCTAAACATATTCCAGAAAGGTTAATGGGAGTTACTGCAGCTCAAGTGTGGCAGAAAAAGCAGCAGCTACTCTATTCAAGACCACAAACTGCAAAACCAGTGGTTTTCAATGAAGACTGCTAGGAGAACAGAATTGGAAAGCTCTGGGTTAGTGATATTAAAATCTAAAGATTAAAAATAACATGAAAAATCATGGAAAGAAAGATAACACAATCAGGTCATTATGGGTATGTGACTAAGAACCAAAAAGGCTATTGATCTTCTTAATACTCTTAAATAAATCTTCACTTATTGCTTTACATAAAAGAATATTAGCAGTATTGACATACACCTATTTACTTTTCATTACAGCATCATTATGAAAATTTCATTCAAAACCACAGAAACATACTAATTATGAAGCATAAAAGTAAAAATAAGGATGAAAATTTACTCTTGCTTTTCATACTAAAATATAGAGCAACAGAGTAATTTCATGTTACCACTCTTTACTATGCTTTGAATGACAATTATATTTTCTAGTAGACTGCTCACCACACCTTTAATACTACAAATAGCTCACCATACTCTCGCTAAATTATGCTTTATCTAGCAAAAATCCAAGCTTTGTGCCTTCTATCTGCCTCTCTTTACAACAAAGACATCTGCAAGTCATCAGCACTACTCTAAACAAAATTTTACCCTGCTAGCAAATAGAGCATTTTGAAACAGGATGACACAAAACATTTCTATCTGATAATACAGCCTGCTCACGCTTAAAATCAAAGTTTGCCATCAATAAAACCGTCCTCAATTTTACCTTGGGAGTTGATAATGGAAGAGAGAAGCTGTCGTTCACCTCACCGCTACAAGCACTGTCATGCAGAGCTGTCACTGAGTCCTGGAAGACGTCTCTCTCTAGAGAATACTGTGATTCAAAGGTGGACTCATCCGCTAGATCTGCCTCGCCAGAGTCCACCTAACAACAAAAGCAATTCAATCAGCCAGGCTCTTGCCATCACACCACATTAGCCCCAAACACATGCACACCAGCCACTACATACTAATGCTTTTGTTTTTCTTTTTCATTCCATGCTTTAGATTGGAATTACATTTGCACAGTGCAGTAGGAAAATTTTCTGCTTGCAGTAAATCCGTGTTACTACTTCTTCAAAGGTTGCAAAGAATATCTGAAGTAATGCAAGAGTCTGAACCAGAGTAAGTTGCAGGGCTGAGGCATGCTCGTGACTATTAACAGAAGGACCCAGTGTTGGGAGAATTCTGCTGTACTTCTTGGTGTCTATATTTTGATTTCTTTAGGGCTTCTTTTCTTTTTTATTTTTATTTTTTTTACAAAAATTAGCATGGAAAAAATATAGAGCTTCACTTGGTGCCACAGGTCAGGAATGTTCTCTTGACTCAACTTCTTAGGAACAGTTATTTTTAAACTCTCTTTAAAACAATCTGGAAAACTACAGTGCTTTACAGTGCATTTATAAGAAAAATTCATTATGCGGTCTTTTAAACAGATTTTACATTATTTTGCTGTTGACAATAAAATTACTATAAGGATTCATATATTTCTATTATGCTTACATGAGAAATAAAATTTTAAAGTTTCAGACATTGACATGGGTAGTACTTTTGCCTTTTTTTAAAATTAAACATATTTTTTCAAAGACTCTCATTCTTTTAAATACAAGAAAAAAATTAAGCCTTAAAATCCCTAATTTATGGTGCTTCGTACACTACACTTTTATTATTATTTCATCTCCCTGGCAGAGCTCAAGAACATATTGTAGGCTAACAAAATGATCACTGGATTAAAAGCCATGCTTGTATCATAAACATGTATGAAGCAGATGAGTGCACCCATCTACAGAGATGGGATCTAACCTGTTTTCCAGCCTCTGTGGTTAATCACATTATGAATCCATTATAGCAGTAGCAACAATCTGCAGTAATTCAACACATTGATTCCTCTTCAAAAAGGATTTTTTTTTATTATTATTTCAAGCATACAGACTTAACTGCTAATCCAAACTGCTTCTTTGCTGTAACTTATTCTCAGCTCATCTTCTTGAAAATGCATATTCGTTTTATCAAAGCTATGCCCTAAAAAAGTATTGTGAAAATTCAGGACATATCTCTAAAATCTGAGGACCAATCTGTCTATGAAAAACAGTATCTCATATGTGCACTCTCAAAACATATCTTCAGCTGGGTGACTGCACATTTAGTTTCCCATTTTGCACATTTAATTAGACAACTGACAAACTTGACTGACAATTTTATTATATCATGTATTTTCATTGCTTTTTTCCCAAGATTTTTTTGATTGGAAGCACAGATGGAAGCCAAATTTTTTAGATAGTTTTAATCTGATCATTTCAACACATCTTCAATTAAAGGTTATTTAGAATATAAAACTTGTGCTTCTTTTAAATGAATGGAGCAAGAAAAATACTGTTACCTAACTGCTAAAGGCAACAAACTGAAGAATTAAAAACATGCAGTCTTGTTTAAAGACAAGCTTAAAGTCAGCTTGTCATCTACAAATGTGAAAAAACAGCAAACCTGCTGGAAGCAGTAATGCAGTGATTTTCACCTTGACAGGATCTGTTTCAGGTTTTTGTTCAATTTTGACTTTTTCTCTAATGAACTAAGTTCTCATGTTTAGAAGCTGCTTCCCTGCTCAAGTCCCCAGAAAATGAGGGCCTAATAATTTCAACATCAGACCCAGAACAGAACAACCAACCATGAGAATATACACTTAGAATACATACATACACATGTGTATTCTGGGTTGTTGCTTTGTTTTTTTTGGTTTTTTGTTGGTTTTTTTTTTTTTTTTCTGGGAGGAGAGGTTGGTGGATTTTTTTCTGTTTTGTAGTGCCCTAGTTCCTGTGTCTTTTTAATCTGAGTTCTTATTGGTAACTTCTGGGCTATGTAAGGCACTGAATGCTCAGGTAAGCTGCATTGTTTGTACAAGTGAAGACCTTTTGACCTTGTAAATCTCATAATCACTGATTGATGCTGAAGGCTGAAGAATATTATTAGGAGGAAGTATTTGCAGCTTTTGAAGACAGAGTATTCCTTTTAAGGCTGGATTACATGCAAAAAGGGAGTATCAAAAACCTTCCACAGTAAAAAAGCGATGTATAACGATACATAGAAAAATAAGCACATGAATATTTCTCTAAAAAGGTGAGATTTCCAAAGGGCTGCTCAGTGCATGCAAGGATAAGTCGATAGCCATGCACTTTTGAAAACATCAGCAAAATACCTTTTTTTCCTCAGCAATGAACATACCATAGGTCAGACTCACAGCTCATGCAAAAAACCCAAACTCTCTAGACACCAGTTTCTACAAAGTCAGAATCCATCCCACCTACAGTGGATGAGTAATGTGGGGACAGTGAACACTAAAAAGTATGCGTGGACAGTGACAAGGCAACTCCTTTCACTACAAAATGCAAAGACTGAAGAAATCTGTGGTAAGTTGGGCCACTAACCAGAGCCAGCTCAGCATGGAAGAGGGCTGCATCAGCTGGCCCCTCCTCCTCAAGTGACTGGGCAGTGTAGAAAAAGCAATCTTCCTTAGCAGAGACATAGCCTTCCTCAGGTGAAAGCTGCAGAAAGAACGAAGCTCTGAGTCGGATGAGTGGCCTGGACACAGCAGGTGCAGAGTGCATTCTGCGAGAGGGGCAGGGGGCTGTTTAGAAAGGCAGATGGATTCCAAATGCAGCAAAGAGATCATTTCAATCACAGTCACAGTATTTAGTGGGTAAAGAGATTTTTTTTTCAAATTTACCTGAATTGATTCAGCTTCACACCTCATTCTAAAAACCCAGATAATGAAAAAGGTCTGTCCAGGTATACTACAGAGCCCACAACTTCATCTAGGTTCATTTTCAGTTTCTGGCCTTAATAAAGATATACTAAAACTGCCATCACAGCTGCCAACAGAGAAAGAGCCTAACAGCAGAGATCTTTATAATCTTGATAGCCACAGTGCGATCTTGCTCGCAGGCAGGAAGACTTCATCTACTTTCTGTGTTTTACAATTGTATGTCCGCCTCTAGAGGACCAAATGTAATTCTGACTATAAACCAATAGCTTTTCCCAACATAATTTGATAGTAGGTGCATTTGTCCAGTACTGCAAAAGAAGCAGGGATTATTTGAAATATTTAATTACTTAGCAAACATAATACATGAAATATTGAAGTGCAAATGCCATATGTTTACAACTTTAGGGGAACAAAACCCCTATGCATTTTCTCTTTTAGAGTGGCATCTTCCAGAGTATGAAATTTTGATTGCAATTAATATGGAGTCTCCAATTTAAAAAAACAACTTAGCAGAGCAAGTTAAAATGTGCTCTCTTGCTATGAAAAGCAAAGGTTTCTGGGAATTTAAACAACAGACATTCCCTCCCACTCCATCCACAAAGATCTACTAAGAATGAAAATTTGGAATCTACATCCACAAAGGTTACAAGATTATCAATTCATGAAAAGCAAAAATGAACCCCTTAAACTGTGTTTGGCTTACTAATACAGAGAAAGGTATCTTCCTTGTATGTACAAACTAATGCCATTCTCCTGATTTGAACTTAACCCATCAGGGATGCTCGCTCACTAGCATTCTTACTGCTACACTACCTCAGTGACCATAAGTAACCTTTAACCTCCTTTTTCAAGTTGTTCCAGACCACCTTATAAAACCAAACCTGAAATAACCAGTTAGATGTACACAAACTGAAGACTACATAATATAACATAAACAAAATGTGCTTTGTTTAAACACAAAGATTGCATAGATACTTGTGACGGACTGGAATGTTAATGGTCAATGCATCAAATATTTGCTGGAGCAGCAGATGCTGTGCTCACCCAGCACAAAGTAACCACGGAGCTGCAGAGGGGTTGCACACCCACCACCCAAGGCTACAAGATGGGTATTGAGCCAGATAAGGGAAGAGGCTGGTAAAAAGCAAATCCTGCAAGGCGCCATAGTGCTTTTTATCACGTCCATGTCCTTACACAAGTGGTTCAGGTGAGAAAACTCCCCTCCAGAGACCTACCAGGACACTCACATGAAGCCTGAAGGTATTCACACCTTCTCATGGACTATAACTGGCTCAACTATGCTAACCTGAGACGAAGCTGTAACATCTTAGGTGTCATAAACCATCACAGAGAAATGCCCCGTGATCCATGGTGTTACATGAGACAGTCTAAAACTCTCCACCACACAGGAGGTACTTGGGCATTCTCATCTAGTCTGAGCATGTATTAACTCATTGAGCTTTGTGTTTCATGGGTTTTCCCCCATCCCCAGTGGATCAAGACTGAGACCAGCACTTTAAAGGGGCACTGAAATTGCAACAAGCAAGTCTTGTCACTGGATCCATGGGTGGTAACTACATACCTTTCTACCCTTTCTATCCTTTCTTTTTCTTTCTTTTCCCATATACATTTTCTGAAGTGTTATATTTTTGCTTTTATATGGTTGCATTTCTAACCAAAATGCCTACATTTTAAAATTTGCCAAGTATTATTCTACCTTAGTGTTCTTAAGCTTGCAAGTAAAAATGTGTTATTGAACCTCTTGAAAGTTTTCTTGTTTCTCCCACACACCATCCAGAATAAATCAAACAACCTCCCCAAGCAGAATAACAGCTGTAACAATATATATATATATATATATACCTTGCAAAGCAAAGGAATCGGTAAATTCCACATGAATCAAAACCAACTTTATGTAACCATCTCACACATTCAGAGAACCACGTAAGTGTATTATAGCAACTTTCAGCCCTGAAAGACTCTGCTGTTTACAAGGTGCTTTGCTGTTTTCTCATCTGCAAGACAGGTGTGCTAGGATCTGCAATCTACTACACCAGCAATATACTACCCAGGCCACTCCTACATGTAAGGCAATAGTTGGGCCACCCAGCTGTACTCCAAAATGCACAAAATGCATGGAGAAGTAAGGATCAGCTTCAATTATATGAAAAATAAGACACTGAATTCCCAAATCCTTACAGGCAATGGTTTGGCAACTCCTATTTTAACTGTTCCTGTTGGGGCTCCTTTCAGTGCTTGCACTGCTTCCTCCAGGCTGCCATTTTCCAAGTTGATATCGTTGACAAACATAAGCCGATCTCCAGGAAGAAGTCTGCCATCTTTCTCAGCCACACCCCCAGGAACTAATGAGCGAATCACAATTACAGTGTTTGCTGGATCAACAGGATCCTAATTAAATAAATGGAAGAAAAATATTTAATTTTTTTACTCTTTAATAACTTGAGATGAGAATTGTTATTCATAAGCTTTCTTTAACTAGAATTGTGTTATTAAGAAGTGTTGCTCTCCTCTAGATGAACCTTCAGTAGGAGCAAACCACCCTGTCTATACTGTCCGTACATTTAGTCCCCAACTTACTTTTAATTCTTAAATGTGAAAATTATTACTACTTTCTAGGTGATGTTCCATGATGCACCTCCAATTTAAAATACTACTATATATGCACAGTGTTGTCCACATACACCAGAAATTCCAAAGACTTCCTACTATAACAACAGTGTTGCAAACTCCAACCTCCATCACACTCAGAGGTTTGAGGATACAAGAGGGCAATGTAGACTGGGGCCACTGTAACACAAGCACTCTAGTGCACAAATTACTTATTTACAATAACTGTCTTCATGATCTTGCTCAACTGAGTAAGCAGTTTTCAAGAGGCAAACTCCTGTGCATGCCTAATTATATACTTACATGAGAGAATAACATACCAATACAGGACTAATCAACAAGACAAAACAAAGTGATTTTTACTTTTAAGAAAGAAAACTGCTTTTGAGTGACCATCCTCCAATATACTGATTTTTACAAAAAAGCTAGCATCAAATACTAATAACAGGACTATATAGTTCTGCTATAACAATTATCACACATGAAAAATATTTGTGAGATTCTTAAAGAACTACATTCACAAGGAATATAATGTTAATACTTCCAACATGCAGTTCACTTGAGAGCATGAACAGAAAAAAAACAGAAAAAAAATGTAACCATGTAACAGCTTTACTGAAAGCAAAAGAGAAAAGCAAACATCTACAAACCAGCATGCAGCTGTAACAAGCTTTCATGTCAAGATGTACATCTGAAAGGACAGACACCATCAAAGCAACATGAAAAAGCCATAGGAATAGGAAGACCCCTGATAGGTGATGTGAGAGAGAAGTGTTGATGGAGGGAGGGAGAGAGGGATGGAAGGGGTGAAGAAAAGAACGAAGGACATCAAAAAGACCCTTAACACTTGATGACAGTAAAAAGAATGCCACAGAGCAATAAAACACTTCCCAAGTCAAAATATAATTAGCAGTGCTGCTGAGCATTGACATCTTCCTCACTATTTTAACAGTATATACTTACACTGTCACTTTAGATAGCACTGCATGACACATTTTTTGGGAAAAAAAAAAAGAAACAAGCCTCTCTGGTCTATATGACAGTCTTCCTTAGGGTTAGGAATTATGTAGACCTTTCTACAGGCTTGCCATTGCATAAACCATAAGGAATGTATTAGTACGAACATGATTCTCCTCAAGTTTAGTTCACTGTTCATTGAAAATGAATTGAGAATTTGATGGAAACAGAAGAATCAAAATGTAAATCTCCCTGTAAATTCACTGTTCACAGTCTTATAAGAAAGCAAAACTTCGGTGATGAAGTGAAATTTTTTTACTGTATATCAAAGGAGAGAACATATGACACTACCCAAATATCACAGCATCAAAAAAAGCTAACTATCAGAAAGCTGACTAAAGCTGGAAGACTAACTCATATTTGAAAAATACAATAGCCAACTTAAGGCTATAATATAAGACTTCCCCCAAGTCTTTAGTATTATAGTATTATATAAATAAGTATTTAGTCTTTAGTATTATTTTATTATTTATTATCCATAAACAAAATTCAGTCACTAACCACATATGCACCCATCATTTGTGTTAATGCTCAGAAGAGGCTGAAGTGAAAATATCTTCTACTGAGTGCTGACGTGGACTTAAACACTCAGGCTCATCCGTGATGTCTCACTGCAGAGCATCATGAGCAACAATTTAAAGAGTGGTCAGTGCTTGTTCATAAAAGACACCTGACCATACCTTTATCCTTCATATTACTACACCACACTGTTCTTCAACTTATCAGTGTGTGAACGCAAAATATAAGCCATAGCTTAATTGTAAGGAGTGCCCTGGGGCCATGATTTCCACCTGGAAGTTATCTCCAGATGTAAATGCATTTCTATGGACAAGATCAAGCAGAAACCTGGAAAGAGACCTGACCCCACAGCACCACAAAACAGCTCAGCAAAAGCCTAATTGACCTCAGGGAGAAATTACTTGACAATCAATTAAAAATTATCCACTGGAAAACTGGGAACAGGAGGAATATTTGTTCTGGTATCCTCACCAAGTGAAGGCAAGAGACAGGCACTGAACTGTTGATTGGAACACACTAAGAAACATATTTTAGATATCCAGGAATTCTGAAGTCAAATACAAAATGAGTGGGGATGTTTAAGCACGTCCCTGACAGACAGCAGCTAAGCAAGGGATTTCAGAATTACAGTTCTGGATTTTAGTAAATCCTGCTTTAAGCATTTAAGTCCTTTATTGGATCTTGCCCTAAACACCTCACTGCAGGTGCAAAATACATGGCCAAATGCCTAAATATGCTGGCTACATAAGTCATTGTCCTTGGGTCACTAAAAGACAGCTTTCTGAAAACCCCAGCACATAATGGATTATCTGTTTTTCTGAACCAGTATTACCATCATCATTAGAAACTGTAGTGTTAACACAATGAGATGAGTATGTAATAGAATTACTGGAATGCCTACCAGGTGTGATTAGTTCAATTCTATTGCTTGGTTTCAATTAATGTTTACCCTTAAAAATGCATAGAACATACTGCAAGATCCAAACAATATGAAGTATTTTGTTCTCCACCCAAAGAAGTCCAGAAATTACCTGATAGTCCAATATGCTAAATCCAAGCCCCATACTCCCCTTCTCCAGCTCAATGTGCTGTACTTCTGTTTCCCACATTGCCAGAGATGAGCTTTGCCCCTCTTCCATACTCTGACCCTCATCAGCTGTTTCCAAAGTTGCTCCCTCTGTATCTGAGGAGCCAATGAATCCAAGTTCTATGTGACCCTGAGAAAAACAGTAAATGTTCACCAATAAATTGTAAACACTTGACAATCCTTAGAGACAAAACCCTGCTTACAAAAACAAAATAAAACCTAAGTGATAGGTTAACACAGAAGAGCAAGCATCAGGAGATTTAACGAACACTGATAAACCTATCACAAAATTCAAATATCCTTCATAGCCAAGCTGCAAGTACATGAAACTCTCACTAGAAAAATATTTACAAAATGGAATTTCTGTCAAACGAAAAATCTTCAAAAAACTTTATCAGTATATGCATTCAAATATATGGGAAATATATGTTATTAAATGGTATGTCTAAAATATGCCTTCATTAAATGTAATCATACTGACAATAGCCAGAATATGTAATGAAAGTAAAAAACCCCAAATATGTACATACACAGACTGTTCTTCACTTGGTTTCATAGAGAAGTTTAGAAACTGTGAACTGAATTTGGTGCCTTGCTCAGAACTCAGTTAACTGTTTCTCTTTTCATACAAATGGTATTGCTTTGTATACTACACCCTAGGCCATTCCTACATGTTTAGTTCACCAGGCTGCCCAGAGCTGTGCACTACAAGTGACAGAAGCGTCAGTCAAGGAATGCAAACACAGTTATGTGCAACGCAAACCCAGGTAGCGAAGTTCAAAACTAGATTAAATACATTCAGATTCTAAAGAACCCATAGTTCACCTTGCTATACTCCTATATCTCACCTACAGAACAAGAAGTACAGTACTTAGAGAGACAGCCCCACATGCTAGAATATTTTTGCTTATGACTAGCCAGGATTTATATCTTCTGGGGGCCCAAAAATAACCAATAAATATTATTTGCTGTTTCCTATTTGTCTGGCCCAATTCCAAAAATATGAAAATATATTTCTAATCATGTAGAAGAAGTTAATATTTTTTTCTCAAGGAAACCACCATTTTTCATGATTGTTTAAAGACAAAATACCTTTTCTTTGAGCTGAAGCTCAGATAGGCTTAGACTCTCTAATATTTCTGGATGAGTAACAGGTGGAGCTACTGGACGACAGCACACCATTGTCACCTTAATAGGCAGCTCTTTCAAGATACTGACCACATCCTTGTGGTTTTCTCCAAGCAGAGAGATCTCATTCACCTCAATAAATAAAGAATACACACTGGTTAGAACCGCACTGTATTTCTAAGCACAATAACAAAAATGAGTAAAAAAACCCCAAGCAAACCCCAACTCACTAATCACCTCACTAAAAAAAAAAGTAAAATAAAAGCAACAAAAATCCCCATGCTAATAGACACTTCCAAATCTTAATTTCTATTCAATTTGGTGTTCAGCACCAAGGTATGTATTGAACTAAATATATGTGTGGTCTTTTAAAATGCATGACACCACCCTACAAACATCATATACACTGTACCTTCATGTTTCTTGCATTAATGTAAACCAAATTCACATCTCAATTCTAAAAGAATAATTTAGAAAAGTAATTAGATGTTTAGTCCCTTCACTGAGTTGAGATAATCCTATTAAATCTTAATGCGTTTGCTACATACTCTTTTTCGGTGACTGTCTTAGTTTCAGATGGGATAGAGTTAATTTATTCTCACTACTTGTGCAGTGCTGTGTTTCGGATCCAGTTTTGGATTAGACAACACACCAACGTTTTGGCTGCTGCTAAATTGAATCAAGGACTTTTTGATGTCTCAAGCTCTGCCAGTGAGGAGGTACAAAAAAGGAAAAAAAAAGCTATGAAGGAACATAGCTGGGATAAGTGACCCAAACTGGCCAAAGGGATATTCCACACCCTAGAGCATCATGTCCTCAGTATATAACAGGGGAGTACACTGGAAAGTGCACTGACCAGATCTCAGGAACAGAGACTGGCATTAGTCAGCAGGTGGTGAACACTTGCATTATGCATCACTTGAAGGTTTTTCTCCCTTTTACTATGACTGTTATTACTATACTTTGTTTCAGTTATTAAACTGCCATTATCTCAAGTTACAAGGTTGTACTTTTGATTCTCCTCCGCATCCAAGCAGACTAGGGGTGAGTGGAGTAGGTAAGCAAGTGGCTGCATAGTGCTTACTGGCCAGCTGAGCTTAGACCATGCAAGAGACCTTGGACTATTGAAAAATCAGCTACCAGCTAAGAAAAGTATGTAAGCACATGTACTCACATAAATATATGTAAGTACATAAGAAGTAACTACTCAACCACTAACTGGCATGCTGTTAGGCATACATCACTCCCATGGTCATAGCCTATGAGAAGAAACTTACTGCTCAAAAAACTTACTGAGTGCAGACTAAGATAAAGCAGTACATTATCTTACTTCCAGCAGTTCATCTCCACTGAACAGCTTGCCACTTCGTCCAACTGGCCCTTCAGGTAAGATAGATCGGATGAAATGATGACCCACTGTAGCTTCAAGGCTTATCCCTAACCCACTGCTTTCACTAAATTTGCTAACCACAGCCACCTAAAATGAGATGAAGAAATGGTTACATTTGTCATATTTCCAGTGAGATCTGTGACTTTCCACTTCAATTCACGTGAAATTAGGTCAAAATTCCAGAAGTGAGAAACCAGAAGTATTGTCATGTAAAATGGGGAGTCAGGTAAAAACTCACTTGTTGATCACACACCACTTTGCAATACACAAGTGGGAACTGCTTATGACAATAATGTATCTAATAATACATATTTCTGCAGACACTACATCTGTGACATGCGATCTCCTAAACTGAGATACTACTTTTCTTCTATATCTACAGTATATGTTCTATGCATTATTTACATCATTACATGAAAACATTTATTCGGTATGGAGAATGAAGCTTCAAGTTCTAGCTAATGTAGTGAGCTTTGACATTCATATTAAATACTTTTTTCTCTAAACACATTTATTCTCCTGAAGTTAGAAAATCAGTGAAACAATAATCATGGGCATATTAATTTAACAAGTTCTGATAAAATATGGTTTTGATAAAATACAGAAAAATACATACCTACATTCAAAGTCTATAATTAAAATAATCTCAAGATACTAAGCAGCATATGTGTAATTTTCATACACAAAGGAACAAATGCAGTACAAACATATTTCTATCCTTATGTTGTCAACATAATAGATGCACAGAGGAAAGAGATGCATATTTAACAGGAGTAAACAAAATTTACCTACCACTATTTCGTAATTTGAACCCATAATCCTTTGCCATTTTATCTTTGCAGCCGTTTCTTCTGTACTAGTTAGCTGGAAATCTAAAATTTATATTTAAGATTATTGCAACAAAAAATTAAAAAACCTAGTCAACCCCTAAAACTGATAAAATATATGGAACATGCACAACGACACAATCATTCCCATGATGCCAGAACTCTCCTAAATATGACTAAAAACTTGGCATGTTTAGTCTTACCAAGCTTGTTGTTACCACAGCAAAAACTCGCAAAGCAGTATAAAGATTCCAATCATGAAAAACTAACTGTGAAGTTTGAAAGACATGAAGTTGAGTACAATAGTTTGGTGGCTGGGAAAAAAGATACATACTAGCCTCAGAGCTGAGTCATTTTTTTGCAATTTTTCAAGATAATAGGCACACAGGAAATGAAAAGGTTGCGTTCAGGCCCTATGTTAAATCAGACTACATGTGGGCTGATCAGATTGATTCAGGAAGATTGCTAAAATACTTAAAAATACACACTGATCCTTTTGGACAGACCCTGTATTTTACAGAGAATGTCCAAAAACCATAATCTGGAGATTTTTTTAATTTATTTTTAAAACCATGAGCACAACTGTGAAAGACTTTTCTGAAACTCTAAGCCCTAAAGGTCAGTAACAGAATGCAAGAAGTCCAAGTTCTTTGGTTTTTTTTTTAATTATTTTAATAGCTAAAGAACAGTAATGAACTTGGAAAGTAAGGAAGCGGGAGAAGTACAGTGATATAGTGACAGGCTAGGTAGCAAAGTGTGGCAAATCTTAATTTGACTGAAAGTTTATTTGCAGGTTTGAAAAATAGAGAAATGCTTTCTTCCTGCTCATTTCCCCCTCATTCACATTGTCTAGGCTCCATGGCAGAAACCAATAAAAAGCAGTATTTAGATACAACAGCCAGCAAACACAGCAAGTTTAACAGGATCCTATAAACTCAAGGTCTATGGTCTGGGCTGTGTCTACAGCAAATATCAAAATAAGCTCTTCACATCTGAATACTCATCACAGGCAAGGACAAGAATCTTCATTACAAAGTTCTCAAATCCCACTGATTTTAGTAAGAATTTAAAATTACTAAGAGCCTCAGACAGTGTTTTAAGTCTAGTCATCACCCAGAGACATTACTAAGTATAAAGTCAGATGTTGCATGGCATTCAAAGAGGACAATAATTTTCCCAAAGCCAAGACACAGGAGTAACTGAAGGGAAGAGGTTAAAAAGAAATTCCTTCAGTTATCCAAGAAAATCAGAAAGCATGAGTTATGAAAATATACATATTGTAGAAATTTTCAGTTCCTCCTTTTACTCTGGAAGCACAAAAATGTTACACATCAAGTTGACACATCAAGTTATATCTAAATATGAAAAGTGTATCATCACACAGGAATTCTGAAAATGCTGAACAGTGCTCTAGAATATATCAAGCAGGAAAAACACACACAGCAGAAAATAGAAATTTTGACAAAGAGTATGGGAAAATTTGGAGAATATCAGAGAAATTTGGAGAATATCTGGAGAAACCAGAACTGACTGAATGTCAGACATTAACAGAGAATACTAAATGAACTGTAAGCTCAAGAATTTGGGAAAAGGAAATTCATCAGAAGATGTAGAAGTCCTGGAACTGTAGCTGGGCAGCTGCACACAGCTGGAATAATAACAGGGAATGGGAAGGAAACTTTTTTTTTTCCTAGACTAGACTAAGAAGAGTAGATATGCAAAACTAGACTAGGAGAGCAAATTGAGCAAGTAGCCAAAGCAGACTGCTTTATGCGGTATCTTCAGCATATAATTTTTTTGAGACACATACAAGTCTTGTTCATACAAGACTTACGATTAAGAGTGAATAATTAAATGTATGACTACTTTGACTTTCTAGTTCTACCTAGCTACAGAGCATGCAGAAGATGGAAAGACACACAAAACACCTGATCTTTGTGTAAGCACACAGAAGGGCATTTTCACAGAATAAAATATTAAACCTTGAGAACCTGTTTCCTGTTGTTTCACATCATCTCCAATATTTACCACACTGGCACTGCACGGCAGTGATGGGGATCCCTGTTCTGTTTCATTGTTATCTGAAAAAAAGAAGAAATCTTTTCAGCTATTTAGCTATTTTATATGTCATAATATTTATCAAGCTCACAGGTATGCTCCGTGGCAACAACTCTCTCCTTCACTGGACTTCAGAGTACCCATATTTGGCAAATGGAATCTGGCATGTGTGGCCCAGAAGAAACACCATATTTCAAAGACATTGTCTTCTGTTAATGCATTGCTTTCCCTAGTGAGTTCAATGAAAAAATCCGACAAAAAACCGAGCACAACTATCAGTACCTGCATTTCTATGACTGAATAAAAATACATCTAAATATAACATTCTCTCGCATTCTTGTATTAATTTCTTTTTTTTCATTGTGTAATTCAGAAAGCCGCCAACGCTCAAAACAAAAATGCTTCAGCCTTGGAGACCTGCATACCTGGCACACTTTTCGTATGTAGAAAACCTCTCCTATCATCAAGTTCTGTTACGTCTGTTGCGACCTGTTAGATGTCTTCAACAGCTATTGGCTGGAGAAATAGCATTTTGAACACTTGGCCTATACCTCTTGTTAAAGGTGGGAGTGGGAGGATGACATACAGGTAACATGCTACCAGCTCTATGAAAATCTTGTGCAAGATGGGGACTCATCTGACTACTTGTGACATACTTTCACTGACATCAAACTATAACACCAGCAGCTGTTTTGTGCTCCCAGCCCCTGTGCAGAGAGACACCTTTTATTCAAACACACTGACTTTCAAGATGTGGCACATATACTTAAATATGTGCAGAATATGTAAGATAAAGCTGCACTAATCTCATGTCATCAGCAGCAAAATTACTACTGGTGTTTGGCATCTGAATATTTTACACACGCATAGTCAATAATACCCTATCAGCCCCTAAATACAGGCTACTCCTCTCATTCTTGTACCTTGTAACAAGCATAAATAAATAAAAGGGGATGAGATTGATTATGCTCATCAAAGGAGGGTCTTCCTCTGATTGCTTTTGAATGCTGCTCTCACTCTTGAGTATGAATAAAACATTTGCTGCCTTCTTACCATTCAAAGATTTGCAGGATCAAAGGCTTGAAGCAATTCAGCCAGAAGTGCAATGCAGGAAAGAACTTTCAACACTCACTTTGAAAATGTAGCAAATAATACCACTGAGTCTAAAAGATTAATCAAACCATTGTAGACAAAACTCCACCCTCATATACAGCAGCTACCCATTACCATCTGTAATGGCAACTCAGAATGAATCTAGCCCATTTTATTTACAGTTTGTGATTGAAAAGAAAAATATTCCAAGCCAACTGAACAGCAAAGTCAGTTTTAATTACCTTTGGCTGTGGGACTATCCCTTGTTTGGAATAGCAAGTCCTGCTCAACAGGAGCACTGAAGTCCTCCTGGGGTGAAATACGATTTTCTTGCTTAAGACCTCTTCTGATCAAAGTGAGCCGAACCGTTTGTCCCGTGTGCCGCAACACGTCAACTGCTTGCTGGTTAGTAAAACCCTGAAGATTTGTTCCATCCACCTGCAGGATCAAGCAGCTTTTCAGTTCACCCACAGAGAAAAAGTTCAGGGCAAAACAATGCAGTGAACACTCAGCATTTGTTAGCCTAAGCAAAAAGCAAGCGGAGGGGCAAGAACAAAACAAAACCTGTACAATTTTATGCAATTGAATATGCCAGGCACACCCACTGGAGTACCCCAGAGCTAGGTGACAACCAGCACCACAGCAAAGAGGGGAGGAGCACCCACCATGGTGCAGCCACGCAGATCTGCTCTGCAAGGTGGGAGAGGATATAGCATGTGCTGTGCAGGGCATATTGCACAGCCTGTCACTCAACCACTTCAGCCATCCCTACTGCTGAGGGATAATACTGGGTGAATAAACCTAAACAGTCACGGCTAGGAATTCTGGAGAAACAAGAGTAAGGAGAGACACATAGATCCACTGGGGCAGAAAGGCCTACAGAGTGCAGTCATTCTGAGGTCAAGTAAACTTAGATACAGAGAAATCTACTAATGAACACTGTGAATTCCAATTTACAAACAGAACACTCTTGCAAACAACTAGACATTATCACTCGTTCATCATTATAAGAGTTTAAAGAATAAAATTTTGGCCCCCTCTGTTTGAAATTATTTTATTATCTCATCAACTCGGGTTTTTTTCTGAAATTCAAAACTTTGACATTTCTCAATTGTATCCCATTACCCCTACCTAGCACCCACCACATTTTGTTCTTCTTTTCCCTGCAAACTCCATTATATTCTATTATTTCTACATCTATCCCAAAGCGCCATAAATTTCTCAAATACTTCTTACAATACTATGCTCTTTGACTCCTGTATTTGTTTCTGCCTATCTACACAAAACACATCCTTCATTATTTTAAGTCCTCCTAAATGAAGAACGAATCCCCTGGACCCTTAGCATTTGTTGTCCTCAGAAATTCTTCTAAATGTAAACTAACTAAAAATCAGGTGTGACTATTTAATTTTTCCTGCACACTTAAACAAACCATATTTTTAAAAATGTTTTTTATTCTTCAGTGTCTGAGATCACTCAAATAATTTTCTCCTTCTGCATCTGCAGTAGCAGAAGAAAGCAAACTTTGGAATAATCCATTTTAGCCATTTGTACTCAGCATGTAAATCATTACAAAAAAGATATGTACTTCCACAAACAAACATGCAGGCACTTCTGGAGAGAGACCTTAACCTGTTCTTAGAGCTGTTTTCACACAAATGCAAGCACAGACCTATGAGAGAAACAAAAATGCACTCCCTGCATTCAGGACCTGATTTCCACCACAAAAACAACAATTTATGCATGAAAATATGTTATTTTTTCTCTGAACACCTAAAACTTTTGGACACAACTTCTTAAAATAATTTTGAAAACAGTCACCCAATTTGAATGAAACTTTGAAATTTCACACTTACTAACCTCCTACTGATATGGAGAATATATAATGATATAGTCTCACATACAAGATTTTTTTTAAGAATTACAAGTAACATGCAGGTAGCATAATCAGAAAAACATGTGATGAGATACTCTGTCAGGAAAGGACTCAGAACTGCAACACTGATCCTAAGTATTTTAAACAAGTACTTCATGAGCTTTTCTTTGCAACATAAAGAAGCAGAGTCTTGTAGACAAGTGATTTCAGTTCATCCTGCATTTACTTACAACTATAATTTGATCTCCCACATGGATTCTGCCATCATGTTCAACAGCACTGCCTTTTGTAATGCTTTTCACAAAGATACCAGAAGGTTCTGGGAAGAAAAAATCAGAGAAAATTAGGTTAACTAATTTATTAAGAAACAATTTAAATAATGCAACTAAAAGCACCAATCAAAAAAGGGGAAAAAGAAAGAAAAACAATCTCTAAGTAAGATAATAAAAGAATGGTAAAGAAAGCAATGATTTAAGAAAAATATATATATTATTATCATCTTAAACAATGAACCAGATTGTCTGTTTGCATCGGATCAGATTTCATTCAAATGAAATCTTTTTGAATGCCAAAAACACAATTACTGATGCAAAACAAGAAATAGTCTAACTTCCTTTAATCTAAATGTTGAAACCAACGCAGACAAAAAACATATTTCTCACTTTTGCCAGACTTGGACAGAAAATTCAGCTTGAGTACACTAATCCGGTAATTTCTGAATTTTCTATGTACCTAATAATAGCTTAAGAAAATGCATGTTTGGATAGCCATATTGATAAAATTATAAATGAACAGGAATATAACTTTACATCTGAAACAAATTTTAACTGCCGTAATCACTATTTGATAAAAAGGTCACAAAGTTTTAAAAACTTCAAAGAACAACAAAATTAAACAAAAAAATGCCCATCAAAATAGAAACATTTTAGTTACTAACTATTTACTACTTTTGAATCAGAAGGAAAGTAATACACAGAAAACAACTACAGAAGGGACATTTTACTAAAAAAAAAAACATTTCAAGAAAAACACACTTGCTTCAAAACAACTTTAACAGCTCAATAAAATACAAATATATGGAGTTCCCACATGCACATTTTGCACCGCTTACATTAAATCAGGAGGGTCCCAGGCCTGTAACACTGGTATCAGAAATCTTAACAGCATCTACTTTCTCTCAACAAATGTTCTCACTCTGTTAAATGAATATGCTTGATGTGAAAATAATACACTACAAAATGTATTTTAAAAGCTGTCACACCCTAGACCTCAAGCTATCTCTTTACTGGCCCTCAATATGACAAAAGTTATAAGGAAGGAGGCTTAATGACTCAACTCAGCTTAGGAAAAATAAGATTACATATATATTCAAGTCACCTAATTGACAAGTCTCTCTTTTTCTGTCAAGTTTTGGTTTTTTTTGGGGGCACGGCGGGGGGTTGGGGTGAATTTTAAGAAGTTGTTTTAAAAAGTTGTTTGTCCAGGCTTTGTGCATAACTACATGGCTGGTCCTCCTAACTTCCAAGCATTCTTATATCCTGTAACAGCTGTAAGATAACATGACAAGTTATTTGTCATTTACAAAAAATTCAGAAATATTATTTTTTGTCCAGTAGTTTTATTGCTGCTTCTCTGACAGCAAAGTTGCTCCGTAACAGTTATTCAACGAAACTGAGTTACCTAACTATTTCCTGAGACATGAATATTCTCTAACATAGCAGCACAGTAATTTCAAACTGAAGATCAATGACACCCAGACACTAAATCAGTCAAAATATGCTCTCAGATCTGTACATGTTCCACATCTTAATTTGTCTTTTGAAATTCAACTGGAAGCCGCTAAAGAGTGGACTTGCATGAACTCTGACTGTCTGGTCCTGTGGAAGTCCAGTTTTCTCTGATCCAAAAAATTATAGCTAGAAACTGCCAAAAATATGGAACGTAACTATCCATACATTTTTCAAACAATATACAAACGGATATAAGTCAAAGCAACAGCTCATTGAGAAGCTTTATGACACATTCAAAAGACATCCCTTCCTACCATTACTGAATTTGCCAAATTTCCCCTAAGGAAGCCTAAGAGAGTTCTGGATTTTTTTTTTTTTTGTGAAAAATGTAGTGGAAATTACAAAGTAAAAATAAGCAACTGTCCATGAACATTTCTGCATTCATTTATTTAAATAAACTTATTTATTGCCTGCCACAGCCCACAGCTGAAGAAACATTTATTACATCCAGAAGTCAGTAAAGAATATGTGATGTGCCAGCAACATTATGCACATTGTTTAAAAATTATTAAAAATATCTTAAAACTATTCAAAATGCTACTGTGTTGCCTTGTAAGAAGGCTACTTCTAACAGAAAGGGCTCAAACTATTTTACCAATGCTTTTCGAAAACACATAAGTACAAGTTTACCCAAAAGTGAAGATAAAAACTGATTTAAAAATACTGAGGTGAGATTTTTAAAAATTGTATCAATTGCTTTTATTCTGAACATCCTTCTTACAAAATGAAAGCCATTCTTTTCAAATTTCAAATAGATTTTAGATGGTTAAGGGTTCTTTTAAGAGAAGTTATATCAAAATTAAATCTTTGAAGCACATATACCATAGTATGCAACAGACTGCATAATACAGTGCAGGAATCAACAATTACCTGATCTCTTGTCTCCAATATAACCAGCAATAGTTATTCCTAAGCCCTGGTTGTTTTTAGTGAGTTCAACACTGAATTTCTCCCCATCTTCACAGCTATCAACAGAAGCATCATCCTAAAAAAAAAAAGGGGGATTAGAAACGAAGCTCTTTTTCTTTAAAGATTCACCACATTATTTAGCGTCAGTAACACATAAAATTAGATAAAACCACAAAAAAGGATGTATGAAATTTGCTTCTCTTCTTATTTGCTGTTCATCAGACAAGCAAGAGATAGGTAATATTCTTCACGGTAAAGCAATGCAGGGCAGGTCATGTCCTCCTTCACCCCACTGCTCTGGGATATTACCTTTAACCTATCAAATCATTATTTAATGAACAAAATGATTGGTAAAATTTGTACAAATTGAACAAGTAATTTATTGTACAGTAAGTTACATATATAAGTATATGAATATGTGGCTTGCTGACTTTCTGGGACCTCCTCAGAACTAGCTTTAGACTGCTGTGTTGTTAAAAAGAAGAAAAAAAAAACCAAATTGTTTTTTCTATTTGTCTAAATTTCTGTTCATTAACTACAGGTGTCTTTTTAAAACTTGCAAATTTAAAATATACAAAAAGCTATCACAAGTCAGGCAATTATATTTCATGCTTTTGAAAAGATTAAAAATTTCATTTTAGCACATAGTAATTATATTTCAAGCTAACTAAATAATTACAACCTTCATTAATACCTGCTAAAACTCTCTAAATTTCAATAACAATGGATTTTGGGGCTATTTAATTACTGTTGTTAATGAAAGTGGAATACATATTAAAATCCTATTTTAGCAGTGGGGGTTTGTATTGAAAGTTTTTATTCTGCCCCTTCTGCATGCCAAATAGCAGCTATTTTTCCCTTTTTACGTGCCAATATGGCAACCAGGCAGACATTAACTAAAGCCAGTGTGACTAGGTAAGTATGCACCAAAAAAGATTTCAGGAGAGCTATGATGCTACTTCCCAAGAGAATCTGACTTGAGCTCTTTATCCAAGCAACTCCACCAGAAACCAAACTGAACACAAGAAAAATAAATTTCTAATGTATTAATCATCCCTCTCATTGAAAATACAGGATTATTTTGGCCACAAGTAATGCCACCAAAAAAAGATTCAATTCCTATAGCCTCCTGAATTTATGCAAGATAGACATCTGCAGGTAAGACAACATGAAATTCCCATTTTGCAAAGCCATTCTGGTCCCAATAATAGTTTTAAGAGCATCATGAAGACTTCACCTACACCATATCTGATAAGAAGAAACTAAAAATCAAACTGTTTGAATTATCATCTTTGCTCCAGACCTAAATCAATGAGTTTTGCATGACTGCTAACAGAGGTACTCCTTCCAAGAATGTGACTTTGTGTAGGCAGGAGCAGTTTAAAAATAGCCTGCCTCCTGCCAGGAAAGAAATACCAGGAAAGAGGTTTTGAAAAGTATGGAAACTGGGAAAGTGGTAAAAACCTCAAATTGTGCCCCTTTGCTTCTTTAAGCTATTTTGTCAGTACTAGAAATCGCATATATTCTGCAGCTGCAGACACATCTTCTAATATTGCGTCATATAACCTCATAATGGCAAATACGGCAGAAATAATACACAGATCAAATTATAAAATTCAGCTTTTATTTTGAGAGATGCATTTCAGACCAGTAATACTAGTGCTAAATATGAATCTCTTTATCTAAAATGCAGAAAGGTTTTACATCTCTCAGTGCTGTAAAGACACCAAAGTACCAGTTTGTCTCTTGTCTTTGAAGCTCAGAAATCTCCATGTTAAAATTAACTTTCTTTGCCTTATAGCCACAAAACAGGGGATAAATATGTATGTTAATTTTTCACAGATATCACTAGAGTGGACAGAGACAAAATGATGGTAACATCATCTAAATTGTTACATAACACCCATGCATAAATTGCAAGGACTTCTCGTCTGACTTGACTCAAATCTACATTGGAACTGAAGAAAATGTCTAGAAAAACAACAGGAAAAAGTAAAACAAAAAATTCTATCTAAGGGTAGGCTCAAAAAAAACAAACCTTTTCTTGTCTCATTAATTTACTTCATACATTCCCATTTAAATGTATCTGGTCATAGCCATATGTGGCAAAACAGTACTGTTTCTGAATCCCATGAAAGCAGCCTTAGTTACAAACATGCAAATTACCTGTTTTGTAGGGTTTTGAGCTGACAAGTAATGACAATATTTACAGCATTTTTTAAGTGGCTGACAGTCATAGAGGAGTAAAGATAAAAAGTACAATCAGCAGCAGGGGAGTAAGGGTAGCAGCTGGCTTACTGTTTTTAGAAAACATCTAGCAAATGAGCAGTGACAGGTGATGTAGGAAAGGATTAGCATCTGTGTGCTGCTTGGCACAGGGAGAAAAGTTCTGATGAACACATGAAATTATACAGAAAAAGGGCAGGCAGACAAGAGAAATGCTAAAGACTCAACTAGCTCAGTCCTGAAGAAAAGACTGGGTTGCTTCAGTTGTCCCAATGTAATAACATACTCATACAAGCAACTCAGAACAAGAAGTTAATCAGATTATGCTTATTGAAGTCCTAAACCTTAATCCTGAAAATCTTCAAGAATACAGTTCCTTGCACTGTGGACTCATTACATTTAAATTCCCCCAGAATTGCACTACTGGGAAAGAAAATCCTAGCTTTTGAGAACATAAATACAAAAGACATTCAAAAAGCAGTTAAAAAGAAAGGAAGTTTGCAATGCGTTACATATGTTCACTGTTGCTTACCTGTTTCTCTGGTGTAGAGGTGGGTACTGGTGTACCTGGAGGAACTGCTGGTAGAAGTGGCTCCTCAACAGGACCTCTTGCAATTACCAGTTTCACTCTATTTCCACACTGCCTTAGAACTTGTGCCACCTGCTCACTGCTCATTCCAGCTAGGTCTGTATCACCAATTTTCAAGATGTGATCTCCACTACATAATCTTCCATGCTGAGGGAAAAATAATGACAAAAAAATGCCATTTCTCCCACATACCATACAATTAGAAAAATAGCACACAGCTTTAGTCCCTTCTATGACACATGAATTAGGAGACTTTTTCTGGATGCCAAGCCAATACCCTGATAACATGGAGAAGAAAAGAAGGTTGCCTGATGGTACACAAATTTTATTAGGAATTTCCCCAAAGATATCCAGGAGATCCTTTTTCAAGACATCACCCAAGCACAGAGAAAAAAATGCGCTTCACTACAGTTACTCCTACTGGTATTTAACAATTGCATGTAGACTGCAGAACTTTAGGTTTCATTTTTAAGCGCACGTCCAAAAAGCAGCACACAAACACATATTCAGGTTTGTGCTGATACTAAAAACTTCTAGTAGTAGTAACAAGATTACCCATGACTATAAAATAAAATTCATTTCTCTCTTCCTGTCATCCAGCTATCTAAATTGCTTTACGCTGTTTTAATCTCTTACTGATTCACCCTTAACCAACAAAAAAGCTTCATATGAATTTAGGCCCTATGATGAGTGTTACAGAGACAGGTTTGTGAAAGGAACTTATCTACCTGTTCTGGGGAAAGAGGGCAGCAGTAAATGCCGTCCATGCATCTCCAGACCCTGTTATCAGGCTAGTACTGATATTGTTGGAAGACTGACCAGTCTCTGTCACTACTCAAACCTTGACAATCATTAATGCAGCCCTAGGTACCTACCCAATGAACAAGCTTGAAATGAGCTGTGATAACCAAATTCAATTCACATGACCCCTTTAGGCAAGAGCAGAGCCCGTGTCTTGAAGCAGACACATGAAGCCACATACCTGCTCCAAGCTTCAGTAAGCTCAGCAAAGAAAAGCAGATGCTCTTAGCTGTTACGGCACAGCATGTCAATCTTTGGAATCTCCACAACCCCTGATTACAACCAGTACACTAGTGACAGAATTAAGACTCTAAATGCACACAATATATATAATGTTACTCGATTTGAAAATGTAATTTAGAACCTAATTCATCTTTAACATTCAAATGAAGAGACTCCTGCACTAAAGACACCTTTACAGAGGAAAAATTTCCTTAATTACTGTTTCTTTTTTTACATTTATTTGGATAAAAGCTACCACTATTTGGCCTGACCATAAATGTAAAGAGTAACTTCACACCTTACTAAACAGTAACAGAGAGGAAGGATGAATTTACCTGATCAGCCACCCCTCCCGGGAGGATGGTTTTAACAATCACTCCAGTTGACTTTCCTCCCACTATCCCAAATCCCAGACCTGAGCCATCATTGACCAACTCTATGGTCTCCACATGCTGCCAGTGAACCTAAAAGGAATAAATACAAGCTTGCAAATGATTAAAAACATAGCATCATAGAAATGTTCAGGTGTAAAAAGGCCTTTAAGATTATCAAGTCAAACTATTAATATGCATATAGGAATTTGCAGGTTATTTTCTCTTATTTCTTGAGTGTGTTTTTATTAATGCAAAGTTGGAGGAAGATTTCAATATAATATCTTTTTAACAATTACTATTAGGTGTGATATTACACTATATTCAATCAGTAAATTACTAATTCTGTAACAGGTGGAACTTCTCTGATACAAACCAGAGTTTGAATAATGGGTCAGACCTTCTGAGAACTTTTTGAATGACTACAGGCAGCAGCTTAGGGCTGCCCACCTTCATGCCCCTTTGCAGTCAGTAAATACTGCTTCTAGAAAACCATACCAGACTGGAAATCAAAATCTTCAGGTTTGTTCTTCAGGCATGTTCACATCAGACATTACAACAAAGAACATGAGAAAGCAAAATCCCAATTCAGTATTTCTAAGGCTGAAAGCAGAACCAAATATTGTGAGGCAGGTAGTAACAGAAATGTCCTATGTAATATTCTTCTGGGTTGTCTGATGGCAACAGCACAAGAATGAAGTCATTCTGATGGCAGACTGTGTTCCAAAAGGAGCAAAACTGCTCTGAAATAAAGACAAATCCTAGCTCACTAGCGTGGGGCACTCCTTGAAGTGACAGCTGGAAGCTCATGGTATTTTTCCTCCTGGACAAGAACTCCCACAGTAAAATCATCTGAAATTTAAAACTACAGCTGGTGCTACACCAGGTATAATCTTACAATAAGCTTTTCTTTTGAATAATCAAGGTGTTGCAAACTCAAAGCCCTGTGGTACATGTTTGGAAATCCAGTCTTAACATAAAGCCAGTATAATAAAGCAAAGCCTAAAGGAAAAAGAATGGCTCCTAGTATGTTGCATTTGAAAGCAAAGAGAATGTGAAAATCAGGACAGGCATGCTAAACAAACCAGAAGCAGCTATGGAATGTTTGTAAGGAACATCTTTTCATGCAAGGGAAGCTGTTCAGCTAACAGAGGCAATCACTTAGAGAACAATCTTGTCACAGCAATGCTGGAAAAGAGCAGGCTTTCCCTATGTGCTGGCAGGAAAAGTTAGGTCAGTCAGCTGCCCTCCTGCACACAAAGAATATTTCTGACATTTATTCACTAAAGGTTTTATACTAATGATCAAAAAAACAGTTCTGTTTTCCAGACTGATTGCTCTCTATACTTCTGGAAACTGATTCCCTTAAAGAAGGGCCACAGAAGACTGAATGGTAAAACCTATAGAAATTGAATATAGGCTGTTTCATCCCAGGACAATCCATTACATGAGTGAGATAAGAGGAAGAGAAAGTACACCCTGATATCACCATGTTTCTGAACTGTGTTGTCTACACCTAGATGTGCAAAAGCTCTCATAAGAAAGGAGTTCTAGCAGAGCTGCTTTTTGGGGAGCCCTTAAGAGCATTTTGTAATTTCACTGGCGCTCCCATGCTAACAGACAACAGAGAAAAAAACACAAAAGCACCCATCCAGCTGGTGGTGCAGATCAGATTACAAAGCCTCAAAAAATTGTTTGCGCAAGCAGAATGCAAAGAAAAAAACATCTTGTTTAGTGCAACCTCAAAATAAAGCTTCATCAAGTAAGGTAAACATGCTGCATGTGCACTAGGGGATACAGATAATTTGGCAGATGGGAGCAAGGCATACATCCAAGATGAAGATTTTTCCCCCAGCAAGCCAGAATATTTTCTAGTCTTTGAAGGGAAAAGGTATAATAAATAGAAGAAAAACCTCAAGAACTGTGAAGGAATGTACATACAAGTTACAAAAAATTTCTCAAAAGACTATATGCAGTAAGTACATGCAAATCCAGAACTGAATACACAGATGTTTGGGCCATACTCACCGGGTTGGAATGGGCTGAAACTGTGCTAGCAGCAGATGGAGACCGGGAAACTACAGGACTGATGAGCTGAGGAAAAGTGCCTCTAGCCACAACTAGCTGGACATTATCTTTTGCTTTCTGCAAAATGCTGATAGCCTGTTGATGTGTAATTGTCTGATCAAGGGCTTGTCCGTTAATAGCAAGGATTTGATCTGCTTCCTTCAGCTTTCCATCTCTGTCACATAGGTGTAAACAGATGACAAAATAAACAAATAAGAAAAATCAAGGAAGCATTGCCACAGAAATTGCAATATTTTGACAACTTTACAGGATTTTTAATAACCTGGTCTCTATTGCCCCCACTTTTTTAATTTCCCCTGCCCTGCAGTTTTGCTGAAAGGAGCTGATGTGGCACCCTGGTGATGGCTCCCTTTGAAGCTAATCCCACTGCTACTTTCCCCTGGTGACTACCCCCTAGCCAGCTTTCTTTTCCCTGAACCCCCAAGCGAGACTAAGCATATTAATCTCAGTTGCTCCCAACCACAGCCTGGGAACTTATGTTTATCCTTGACTTTGAGCCTCTTGCTTTACAGACCAAGTGCCCCACTTTGTTCAGTGCACTCATTCTGAATATTCATCAAACCACGGAGTGGAACACACTTTCATCAGTATGTTATAGAAACAAATTTTGTTTTGCTGAAAAACAAAGAGGGGAAAAAAAGGGAAAGAATAAATGAAAAAAAAAAAAGAGAAGGACAAAGAAAGAAACCAAACAAAAGGCCTGAACAAATTAAAGAAGCCTCTTCACTTTCTGACAAAGAAAGCATCACAGTACAATTACATACTGAGTCCTTCCTCAGATCTACTCCAGAGGAAGTGTATGAAGCCTACACAGTTGAATTACCCTCTCTTTCCTCCACCACTTCTTTTCATCCCAAAGTGGCAATGCTTTGATAACAAAGGGCAGCAAGGAAAACAAGAATCTCTATTACAACAGCCTTTGTGAGCACCCACACTCAAGAAACCCAGGTAGAGCACTGAGGTTGAAAAAAACTATTTACCTCCAACTCACAAGAAACAAATAAACAGAACCCCCCCCCCCCCCCCAAAAAAAAAGAAAAGAAAAAAACATCAAACAAAAACAAAACCAACAAAAAAAAACCCCTCACCTAAACCAAAACAAAAGCAAACAAAAAGAGAAAGTGGAAACTGGGGAGATTAAAAAATATTGTAGAGATATAAAGCAAGCCACATCTTGTACCTGATAAACTACAAGTCTGTATGCCATGTTTTTGTCTCTCTTGCCCCTGTTCTTATTAGACTTACACTGAGTATTCAGATCACAAATAATCCAAAAATATCTACCTAAAGCACAGTGAGAAACAGCACCAACATGACTCAGCCTCTCCACACAACATACAGAGTACACCACAAAGCAGCTTGGGCCAGCGACACACCTCACTAGTCTGCAGAGAACCAGTACTGCTGCCATTTACCTTTGAGTTTGTGTGCTCCCTCGACACTTCTCTCAACATTAGCTGTGCAATCTGAGTTTAAGTCTAAAGCATAATTTCAGCAAGCCACTATTTTTGTTGAGCTTCTGTAATATCAACTGAGTATCTCTGTGAATATCCCTGACTTTAGGTCAAGACTTGCTTGACATCAAATCTGGGTTTCACACCTGCTCAATGGGACTTTACCTAACAAATAACACTGCTGGATAGAGCTGACTTTTTTGCATCAAATTTTTCTTCAGTGCATTCAGTGATGGCAAAATATGTATTTTTACTTTAAAAGGCATGACACAGAACAGTAGCTTCCTCTTTTTCCCTATTTAAAAACCCCAGGGCAATGTAATTTGTAATTTCTATAAATTAAGAACATTTCATACGATGCTTGTTCCAACATCACATCAATTGTGGCAAGTAATTTTACATCTGCGATGATGCTCAGAATATGAAGAGAGAAACATGTAAACATGTCCTTGTACCGTAAAAATAACAGCAGTAACACAACTGAACCGCAGCATCATATACATACTTGGTATAGTAAAACATTCAGTAGTAATATTACCTATGTGCCACACTTCCCTCCTGGATTTCTTGCACAAATATTCCTAGTTCACCCCTGTTTTCACTCTTGAGTCCCACAACACTGAAGCCCAGACCACCACTTAGAGGTTTAATAAGGTCAATTGTCTCAACAAGACGACCCTGTTCAACAGAATTTAAAAAAAAAGGTACAAATGTTAAAAGGTTAAAAATTAACAAAGCTTAAAAATGTTGAAAAGCAGCAATAATAAACATGGCAAACAACTTAGAAATTAATTTATGAAACAAATAATTTGTCACTAATTAATGACAACTATAGCTGGGCAAGACTATACAAGCTAATAACTGAAACATAGTTGTTTCTTTCCAATTTCTTGCTATCATAGATAAAGTATTTGAGAAATAAATATTATTACAGCCCAGAAGAGGAGATCAGGGAAAAAAAGATACATACACAGAGTTTTGGTTTAGTAGTGACTGAATAGTTAGAGGACAACTTTCAAGCAAAACCAGAAAAAGAAGATGAGTTTCAGAAAGATGAAAAAAACTTGGACTATGCAAAAAGGCTCTCCTGAACATTACTAGACTTCTCCTATCCTGCTCTATTACAGATTAAATAGATAAATCCTAGAATATATGCTTGGGCTTTCCCAGCTCCAGCCACTGAAGGGACTCGTGCACCGTTTCTGTCTACTTCAGGAAAGCAGTAAGATTAGAGAGCAATGCACAGCAAGGTAAAAATTTTCCATTTTATTTCCAAGAAAGTAATAGAACTAGATTTCGTTAATTATGCATACAAGAGCATGCCCTAACAAAGTATCTCCCTCATGCATAGAGCAGCAGTTCTACAATGAGCATGTAAAAATAATGGCATACTGATCTGTAATACACATACTGGTTAACTAAGGACAGTAGCTCATGAATGACTACATCAGGGCTAGTTTTTCAACTGCTTTCTCATTTACTAATTGTTTTTCAAACCAAAAGGTTACTTTTATTTTATACATAACTTGTATTGTGGCTTGTGCAGTAACTCAATTGCTGTTAAATAAATATACACGTATCTTAATCTTCATATAATCAGTAATCCATATTTTGTGGTTATTATGACAGGGTTACCTGGGACATGTTTCTGATCAGCTGCTCAAAGTCATCACTAGAGAATTTCCCATTAATCTGAGGAGTAATGGATCTCACTGATGTTTCTAACACACTAGCTGGGTTGCCATTCTGCTGAGCCAACAAATATGACTCATTAAGTGGCAAGGACCCCACATTCACACCATGATGGAGAAGCTGAGGGAATTCACCACTGGAATGTATGGAAGGTGTAATATTTACCTGTAAAAGATTGAAGGCAACACAGATTTACAGACACAGCAGAAACCTACTCCTTAGGTAAAAACATTATCATAAGCCAACTGATCATTAGAAGTACTTGAAATTCCAATTTGCAATTTTAAATAGACACTTTAAGGAGAAAAATTACCTTCAATATTTATACCCAATGTAAAGTTGCACACTACAAGCATAAAACACAAAAGAAATTGATTAGAATAACCTAAAATTATTTTCCACACTCTGTCTAAAATTCATTTGTTCGTATCACCATAGCATCTTGAAGTACTCCATCACTATGCTAGAGGTAAAGAAGAACAAATTTTTTCTACAACATCAGTATTTAAGAAAAAAAAACCAAAAAGCAAACAAAAAACAAAGCAAAAAAATGTTATCCATTGTTTTACGATTTAAAAAAAAATATGCACATATGGATGAAAAAATAAGTAAATCTCACAGCTACATAGAGAACAAATTTCATTGGTCAGGGGTTTCTGCATCACTATGTGCTACAGCTACCAATGTTGCTATCAGCATGAGCTAGGATTAAATATAAGATTAGCGAACAAGTCTAAAACCACCAGGCTGATCTGAAAGTCACAGTCATATATTTACACAGACTTTACAATCCACTTTTCTCAGAACAGAAAAGAAAAGTAATTCTCTGTTTTGCACAGTCATAGTAAATCACCTCTTCTCAAACAGATCTGTGTCAACCAATCTAATAGCTGCTGGCGACACAAAGCTCAGGTAAAGCAGAAACCCTCATTTGTCTTTTTTCCAACTTGCCTGTTGACAGTCAATTGGTACTGCGTTACTCCAGATAAATTTGCTTCCTATTTGCCTGGCACACTAGCTATTATATTGCAACTTCAAGCACTTTTCATAGTTTTACAATGCACACTTTCTAGCATTCTGCATCACAATACAGAAACCTAAGGCTCCCCTTCCTTAAAGTCGTATTTTATATTTTGAGTATCAATAAATATTTCAAAACAGTAGATATATTCTAAAATGTCTACTGCACCAGTCTCAAGTGTTCAAGCATGTTACATCTATTTGGTTTATCATATCAGTCCTCCAACAGTCCAGTTATTAAAAGGTCAATATTGTTCTCCATCATACAATTCCATCTCATTTGAGTGTTTTAGAAAAATGCAATAAAACAAACGTAATTAGTTGAACAACTTATGTGGCTGGGAAGGCACTCAGGTTAAAGAAAAAATACCACAAATCAGCATTAGAAAGAAAAGTTCTCAACAGCATTTCTAAGCCTGCTCTGACCTAAAAAACTGAAAGAAGAAAATTTGGTTGTTTTGAACTCAGTGATTTTTATATCACAGTGATTATGTTCTTTATCCATACTTGTGAGGAATCATTTGGGTTATGTTTCAAACAGATTGTAACATCTAAAATGTGCATATATGCACTTTCTTTAACCATATACATTCGTGTTGGCAAGCTTGCAAGGCACAGATCGACAAGCCTTGTTTCACAGTTCGTTACATGTAACAAAACCTAGAGACATAACCAAATTCTACCATTTTGAGAATATAAGACTTCCCTTTACATTATATGAATGGATTTGAAACTAGCAAAGTCTACAACATACTTCTGTTTCTTATCTGCATAAGGCCATATAATAGGTTAATTCACTTCCACCTTTACAATATTGGCCATTTCAATGTATAAAAGTGTACAGCTGAACTTGGTCAATAATGTGCTTTATTTCTTTCTCCTCCACCATAAAAACCTTCTTATAGAGCCTGTTGCTATGCTTCTTCCCATAAAAAATGGTCATTGGTGAAATCATTAATCCTAGGAGTATCTAAAACTATGACAATTAACCATTCTTAACTGCTTCTACCAAAAACATTTTTACATTTCTACAGCAATATGAAGCAGCCTATTGGTATATGAGTTATACACCTGAACTACCTTTAATGTGCACCTTAAAGGCCGTAGTATAGAGGTCTGGTATCACAAATCTTAGTAAGCCATAGATTCAAGTTCACATTCTAAATTGGAGTGGTCATTGCAGAAAATAGCACTGAGTTACCCCTTCTGCTGAAATTTACCATCCTCACAACACTCTTGGTCAAAGCAGTCCCTAGAGAACTAATCACTTGCTCTGGCAAAGGCAGCCAAGTTAGCCTAAACAAAGAACAGAATAGTACAAGTAAAAATTACCAATTTTATCCAATGCCAATCAGTGAGAGCTCACTAAACTACTTTGGTACAGCTTTTGCAGTGATACCTTCAAACTAAGTGAGCCAGGCTCAGCAGTGAGCATGGTAATGCCTTCAATCAGTATGTTTACACCAAGAGAAAAATATATTAAATGCCTGAAATTTCATTTAGCACCATTCTAACTGCATTATTCTATCCTGGGGGTCTTTTACTGTAGTAGGAGGTTCTGGATGTTTCACATTTCAGAGTGGCAGAAGTGGAAAGTCATTGGTATTACTGATGATCTTATAAAACCCAACTGTGTGTGAATTCCCCACTTCGAGTAGAGTGTGTAGTCATTTTCTAAGACAAAAGAAAGAAAAAAAAATAATAATGCTAAACAAGCAAAGCTAAATAGTTAAATAATAACTAATAATGCTAAAAGCAAGATTTGAAATGTACAGAAAGCTAGAACACCTTCTACATTACAAAGAACGAGCCATGCTGGCCAAAAAGGAGAGAAACAGAATTTTATGTCACAGAAACTGGCTGTAGCTGAGAGCCCACTACTTTGAATTTATTCCGCAACACCACACAGTGTTTCAGACTGCTAATGCAGAGATAATCCCAGTTTGTGCAACCTCTCTCTGCATAAAAAGCCAATGTTTTTCATGTATCTAAAGTACTTTACACACAAATGTGTAGGGAGCAAGTTGCACTAGAAAAATCATGCACAAAAATCTACATCAAACCACAGTAAACAAAATTATGTCAGTTTTGCAATAGTATGGATGTTATAAATGGTGTTTGCATTATGATACTGTTTTTTCTCTAGTACACAATAAAAGACTCTCTGTATCCATAATCACCAAAGAACAAGTGGAACTACACATCAAAAATAAAAGGTTTTAGAGTATGACATATTGCCCTCATGACTTGTATTACATGCCTAATCTGAATCCAAAATACTACTTGTACCACTCAAACTTGTACAATGACTTAAGTATGCTCTCCTACTACTATCAGACAGTGGATTGATTGCTTTAGGCAGCTCATTGCACTGTTTGCAATGTTCTTAGAGCAGAGCAGTCATGATGGGCACGTCAACTTCCACCTGAACATCTATCCACTATCACCATGCTTTTCTCTACTCAAATTTGAAGGACTTTTCAAAACAGGTAAGGTAATGTCCTTAGGGAATTCTGGTTTTTTCCCTGGTAGAGAATTTGCATATTCTCATGCTGAAACAGAAGTAGTCACAGGCCAATTATTTTTTTCGTTTTTACATTGTATATTTTCACTGACCAAGTCCTGTTCAAACTGGCAAATATAGTGGCTATTTTCTCCATTTGAAATTTCGTCCTTCCTCCATAGTTTTGTGAGCTGGGGCATCACTGCAGACATATAGGAATAGACTGACTTTTCCCATTGCCCAAAGCAAAAGATGGAAATTGTTCATGTTTTTCTAATACACATAACATAGTAACAACTCCACTATTCTGAAAACACTGGATTCTATTTATTTGCACAATGGTTAAAATACCACTGAAAGGAAGAATTGCATACCATATATATTCCAAGAAAAGGAAAAAATAACCTTCCAATTCACACTAGGTTAACTAGAACTCTAAAAACCTTCTCCTCAAAATTTCAGTACAACAGCACAGCTACAACACAGTATTGAACACAGTCACATCTCATTTTCATCACATCCTTTTTAAACAAACACAGCTCATATTTAATGGAGAATGTGCTTAGTGCATGAAGCCAGCCTCACATAAAATTTCACCTGATCTCTGAAACTCTAAGAAATTAAACTAAAAAAAATGCTAAACCATAAACAGAGTAAAGTTTTCTGTATGCATGTGTGCAAAACCCTCACATTTCACATCTCTTCTTCTGAAACAGACATGTTAGACCTTAAAAACTATAAAACCATTTATAGTGACATTTACAGTAGTACTTAATGTAGAATTTCAGAATTCCAATACAAGTTTATAAGCAGAAATGTGATGACCACTGTCTTCCATATGTCCCCCGAAATCCAGGCTTATAGCACAAAAAAAGAGAGTAACTGCTACATATTCTTGCTGACCACAGAAGTATAGGTCATTCCAGGGGGAGCAATAAACCACAAGCGCAAATCTTAAAATGAAATATTTTTCATAACTTATAAATTGCACTACTTTGCAGTAATACAATCACCATAATTCCATTAAATAGTAGCTTTATAGCACTGTGATTATATAACTACAGAATGAAACATTACTGCTTTGTTTTATAAGCTATCTTATGCTGTTTTTCCTTGATTGGCTTCCTCCTTATGGTATAAACATCTCCAACACAGACATAATTTGCATAGGATAAAAAGAAAAAATCATAAATACCACTTAGTATGACAAAATTTATGTTTTAGTCACACAGACAGACACTGAATACAATCAAGCAGTGCTTACATGCAGTAGCTCAAAATTCATTAACAAAAAGGCAACACAAGCCATGTCTGTACTATATCAAAACTTAAAGCAATGCCCTCAACATTGCTAGGTCTCAACTTATTCCACAAAAAGAAATTTTCAGTATTTCTGCACTGCAGCCACTGAGCAGCAGCCCTGGACACCCCAAGAAGCACAAGACTGATTGCAAGATTCCTGAGCAGCAAGAAGGCCAGCTCCAATTGCAATCACTCTAGAAGTGAGGAAGAACAAGCCAGAGAACATGCAAGCAAAACAGCAAGGAAGGGCCCTGAGCTCCCAGGAACAGGAACTGGCACCAGCACCACTCTGCTGGCTGCACCTTTATGATTCCACCCTCAGAGTAGATGAAGTAGATCTGAAATTAGCATTTCTTGCTATCACTTCATTTAAAAGCGTAAACAGTATTGTTGCCAAAAGTAGTTCAAAACATGAACTAAAAATCTCTAGTTGTCCAAAATACAGAGCTGATTGAGTGTTAAGTGTTCACCGGCAATAGGAAAAGATAGTTTGTCACTCTTCCCTAAATCCTCTCTTGCACCAGCTGCTAATCACCACTATGATGTGAAGGAAAAACTATGGTCAAATTCACAAGTAAAAACAAACAAAAAATGAAACAAAAACCACAACAGAAAAACAAACAAACAAAACCCCCAAAAAAATAAAAACTAACAAAAAAAAAAAAAAAAAGAAAAAAAAAAAAAAAAGACCAAACTACCAAACAAAAAAAAACCCCCAAAACTGAGAAATGCCGCCCTGCCATCTGAGTGAACCACCAGGTATTTTGTTCCGGCACAGCTCTGAGTGGAAATGAGACAGGAGGAGGTGTGGAAGAGGAGGTGAACAACTGAGAGACAAAAATGAATGGAAAAGAAGCAGGACAGGAATCCTTTTCTTTAAAAATATTTCATGAAGAAAATAAAATATTATTAAAATATTTAAAACACTACAATCTCTATTTTTCTTCTCTGTCTCTGTCTTATCTTCAAACAACAAGACTGGTCTTCAAGCATTAACTGAAGAACAAGGACAAAAAGAGACAAGAAAAAAAAATGGTTCCTTCAGTGCTCCTCAGCTCAAGAGACTTCTGAAGTCAAAACAGTAATTCACAAAAAAAATCCCTTTGTTGTGCCTAGAATTTTCCACTTCAGTTAACTTCACAATGACAGTTTAGCAGTACAAACAAATCCTGCTCACTCATTCAAGAAAAAAAAAAATGCCTCTCAACTTTAAAGCCTACTAATAAGAATCAAGGCATCAGATTTGCTGACTTTAGCACCATGCCTCAAGATAAAGCAACATACCATTCAGTCCACACACTGCACAAAGACAGGACAGGACTTTCACTATCATCTCTGTGCTTTACAGACATAGTGCCTCAAGCCAGAATACATCTTTACCTTGAAATTTATTGATGACCCTAGAGGCCCACAATGAAGTTTCACTGGTTGACCTACTTCTGCTGGGATACTTGCAAGGAATCTGTTTGACTTGTAAAGTAAACTGTCATTCTGTCTTCTCTGCTCCCATCCCCTCTTTCAAAGTACACTGTCCTAAAAGATGATCTCGCCAAGAATTTTGCAGTAGTCTTGTAGCTCTTTAAAAACTCATTAAAAAGAGAGGGGCAGTTAAACAGACTGTCACACTTCACCTCAAAAAGAATCAAATGCCCATTAAACCGTCACTGCTACTCATCATTAAACATAAAAAAATTAGCCATCTCAGTCTCCAGTGGGTAGAAGCTGCAACATCTGGTCATCGCACAAGCCAGCACCGTTTCTCATCCTGTCTCAAACACGGCTCTGACTGCAACTGTAGGGACACAATATCTCTCCAAGTCTGGCACAGCTTGGCCAAAAAACCTGGTCACTACTCACATGCCTTGCAGTTTTCATCAACCTGTTGCTTAAGAGCTTCAAGAGCACAGTACCCTGACAGTTGTAAAACCGGTGTTCTTGAAGAGTGTCCTCAAAAGTGCACCTATGAAAACACAGGGTTTTAACGTAACTGCCTATTTTATGCTTTTATTCTTTGTCCCGTTTCAGTATGCTTTGTAAATATTTAGCACAAAATAAAAACAAATAATCTCATGTCACTGTCGGGAAGAAATTCTGCAGAAAAAATATAGGATAGCGAACTGACACAAATCTAAGAATGCTGGAAACATATATTTACACGTGTAAGTGTTCATATAAGCACACATAAAAAAAGGGGAATTCACATCCAAATAGCTCCCCTGTCGACTAGACAGATTACATACCATGTAACATGCACAGATCACTAAAGTTACTTCACAGACAAACCTGCAGAGTCAGGACACAAAGTGAAGTTATTCTTTGCTTTTTAAAAAATACATGCCTTAAACTACCCATGCTAGTATCTCCTGCTTCATTTTCTAATTTAGGAAAGTGTATTTAAAAAGACAGCCATCCTTTAACTTCACAGCTAATATCTAAAAGTGAAAATTTAATTTGCCATTTTAACAAGTTTTTATTAATGTTTCAGGCATACTTTTACTTCTCACTACATGTTCCCAGGGTCTTCACCACATAATTCACACAATTTATGGATGTTAAATTCTTTTTTGCAAATGGCAGCACAAACAAACCCTCAGGACAGTTTATTTTCCTGAGATTTTTTTAAATTACTCCAATGTAATCAAGTCTCTAAATACCAAACAGACAAAATCTGAAAACCATCGTGATGAATACAGCACAGACACCATTCTAATTTATTTCTTGTCTGTGCAAAATAGCATCAAGATGATCCACAAGAAGCAATAAAGTGCAAGAAGCCTACAGTGCATTCTTCTGCTGCACAGCTGAAGTACTGTGAGGATTGTGAGGAATCCTTCTCATCATAGTCTGGTCAGAGGCCAGATGAGGCTTCACACTGATAATAAGGTCCATGTGCAGAGTCTGCTCCCTCTCACCAGCAAATTCTGCATACCAGACAGAGCTGGCCATCTTGGAGGAGTCAACAGGAATGACAATTTGCAAAGCCAGATACGTAGTTTAGTTCTAATTCAGTTACCAAACTACTTTCTATTTTCTTCAAATTCTTATTCTGCTGACAAGAAAATGATAGCAACAAATAAAGTCAATATAGCCAAGTAGCTGACCCTTTTCTCAAGCTCATTGAAAACATGCAGAAAATTAATACTTAATACACTGAGCAAGCAAAAAGGAGGCAAGAGCTGTGGCTTCTCTTTGATCTTTTATTCCTACACAAAGTACAAAACAGATCTTCATTTCCTTTTGAAGTCAACCATTCTACAGCTTCCCTCAACATCCTTATTTTAGCAGGGTAAGACACAAAAGACCAATGAAAGGCTCCTAGGAAAAAAGTTCTAGACCTCATAGAAAACATGCTCCTTTTGAAGGGCAGAGAAATAAAGCTTTATGTTAACCCCCCACCCATATCACCATTTCCCTACCCTGCACATTTTAAGTAATGAGCATATACATAAAAATCACATACACAAAATACAGCCTCAACAAAGCCCCAAAAAGTCCACGTGGTATGTCCCCAACTTTTGCATCAGATGTTTAGTTTAATCTATTTCACTATTCAACAAGCAGAAACACACACATCTTTGCATTACCTTAGCAAGTTTCCCCTTGCACTTGCAACACCGCTTTTCCTACCTGATCTCTCAGTTGTTGAACAGAAGTCTGAAGGCTCAGAATTTGATTAAAAAGAGGACTCTGAAGCACTGATTTTAATAGGCTCAGTTTCTCCTCATTTGCAATGTCACCCCGATCCCGAAGTTTTGTCTGTAAGCGCTCCATGGCCTGGAGGGCCCGATGTGTATCTGTAGCAATAATCATTGCTAGTCAATAGCAGTCTAGAAACAGCTACACAAGGTACAGATTTAAATATAACCCTGTCTACTGTTCAAACTACAGAGAACTTGAATGGCTCTGTTTTGAACAAAAATCTCAGCCTGTCCAATGAAGCAGGAAGTCAAAAGCCAATGAAAATTGTATTTTTGTCCATCAAGAACTGGGTTCAAAAATGAAAGAGCCTTCACTGAAATTCAGTTCCAGGAACTGTGGCTACAGTCCACTGTAAATAAATAGGGGCATAAATAGTCATAACAGGAAACATCTTTCTTTTCCATGCAAAATTTTAATTCAAGATAATATTAAAACAATGAAATCAAAACAGAAGGCTCAAATACAAATACATTAAACATATAACTGTACAACTTTTGTTTTCAAATACAAAAAGCCAAACACAACAGCATTTCTAAGCACAGTAGATTATTTTTTTCAAAATCTCTCTCAGCAGTATACACCCACATCCCAAATCTATCACACACACTCAATGTGGCCACAAAAATATTGTGATACAAATGAAAAAAAATTACCAATTGTTTCCAACATGTTTTCTGCTTCTCAGCTTCTATTTCAACACCGGAAAGAGACTGTAAATATTTCCCTGAAAAGTAACAGAAAGAAAAAAAAGTCACATTTATAGAAATACTAAGCTCTGAAGTGAAAGAAAAAAGCATGACTTTTGAAAGCAATAAACAGCAAAATAACAATCCATAAAAAACTATCTCCATAGATAATTAAAATAATCTCAAAGTCAAATTCTGACTCACTTTGGTGTTCAAAATCTTCCTGAAAATTGCTTTAGGAATATACTTTGTAATTTATTTGTATTTCCATATCAAAGTAGCTGTCTGCATACTGTTGCACATGTCCTGCACTGCTTTAATCAGACACTATGAATCATAGCTGCCACTGAAATACAGTTTCATTGCTTTCCTTTTCAGTGATTCACAAAAAAAAAGACACTCCCTGCGGGATCAGTTTTCAAGCTCTGTGTTGACAATTTCAGGTGCATGAGCCACAGCACACTTTTTTACAGTCACCTTTGAAAGAAAAGTCATATAAACCACAAGGCTCCAAGCTTGCAGGAGTCTCACACTAGAGCCTCTACAACTAATATCTATCGGAATTGAGACTCAGATGAGGATGATAGCTGAGTTTTTAGCAGTGTGGGCTTCCAGGAAGGAAATCCTACTCTGGGAGGAAGAAATTCTGAAATTGCTTTGCTTATTCTTTTTTGTTTTTGCTTTTTGGGCTTATTTGAGGCATTTTAAAAATGTGCGTCTGCAATTGCTCAGAAATCTGCAGTGACAGAACGCGTTTGATGGAGATGGATAGCTGAGAAGTGAGGAGCTCAAATACCATTGCAGGTGTATGAACTGTTGATCTTATCTTTCATAGTTTGTTTTCTTTATAGTAGGAAAAAACTTCAGTAAAGCATCCCCACTTGAATCTGGAGAACCTAAAAACATGAAGAGCTGTGATCTCTAAGCACTCAAGAAAGTAATTCTTTCTTGAGACATTGAATAAAAAGAGGAAAAGGAATGATGATCACTAGATAAGACAGTCTAATAGGACCATTAGTTATAGAACCTGATCATTTTGTCAAGCCTATACTAGCCTATAATATTTGCAGTTTGTGCAGAAAAAGCAAATCAAATGGGTTTTAAATTGTTTCAAGTTCCATCAATATGACTTCCCTAGTTTCAATATGGCCAAAGCTTCCTAGTTTCAACCTTATTGTGACAAGCAAAGAACTTTTGAGCCCTTCCTCAGAGCCCAGTCTAGCCCAATAAAAGAATGGGGAGTCTATAACTTCTCTAAAGATTGCACTTAAATTTGACATTCATCATCATTCATCATCCTTTTTAGGACAATGTACAATATTCAAACCCCTTAAACCTGCCTTTCTCAATGTTACTCCATGATCCAAATTATGCTTTTAAATAAAAATAAACCTTTATAATTTTTTTTCTTACTTGGCAAGAAAAATCCCAGCATGTGACTACCAGATCTGAAAAACAACCCAAATATCTTGTATTTTCACCTTATCACTCTACAAAACAGGACAAAACGAAGTCTATTTCACATGGGAAGGGCTGGATGAAATTATTTAAATGTTATGAAGGAAGCTGACTTCCCCAAACCCTTATCACCCATAGCTTTTCTTTCCAGATTAAAAACTACTATCACTTCTATTCAGAGCCACTATTTAAAATCAGAGATAATTATGTCATGCTTGTAGATGTTTTCCTCAGTACCAATGCAAATCAAAGCAGTTCTTTCTTGAGACACTGTTCCAGTTCTTTCTCAATACCTACCCTTGGGGCTGTGTATGGAACCAGAGAACTGAGCAAAAAATCAGAAATGGAGTCTTTTTAAGTAATTTAATTTATCACTATATGCACAAGCATATAACATCTTACGTTCAACAGATGAAACTAATCAGGAAAAAATAGAGGGTTACTGTTCCACTTCAGTTCTGCAAAAACCTCAAGAAGAGATGCAGCTGTAAAACGTCTCTATCTTTTGAAGTAGCTGGATATTGCTTTATTTTATGACTCAATTTGACTAAAATCTCATTCCTCTTGTGCTGAGAAATGTAAATTTTACAAGTGACAGTACCCAAGGTCACCACTGTGTTCATGCAATTCTGAAGATAAGAACTAACAACTTATAGCAGAGGATTCTACAAGCAGACACAAGCCCTAAACATATCTGTAGGTTGAGATTATGCCATGAAATTTGCAATGAAAAGAAATCCTTAGCTCTGCTAAGACACTCATTACCTACTTTATATTTACCTCATGCTTTAGAGAGGAGTGACTACTGCTCTAGCATCATGCCAGTATCAGCAAATCCACTTTGAACTCTCAGTTTATTCTCTTTATTTGGGTTTATATTAGTAGGGAATCCCTCCCCAGCTGGCCAGCTTAATGCTGTTGTCGACATCAACAATAATCATGAGAAAGACCAAAACTGTCATCAGAATATTTCCCCTCAGTCACCTCCTCTGAAGCAGACACAACACATTCAAGGACACCAGTGATTGCCTATACGTGTTCACTCTGCCTGCGCTCTGAAATGGCAAATAGACACATGACTGCTCCTGCTGTGCCACATCCATGCTAACAAGTGGGATCTGTCAGCACCAGCTTAGTGGCACATTAATGTAGCGGAAGTACTGGAGAAGTAACCACACATCTCTCTAAAATACACTGCAGAGACATATCCATAAACACCACCACTCACTACAGGACACACTGGCCTTTAAACCAGCTTGCTTCTAAGTATTTTAGCAACAATGTGCTAGTGAGAAGTAGAGTGGAATGCACGATCACTTGTTGAAAGGCCTAATTCTGCTATAGTGAATATTTTTATAGTGGCATTGTAGATTTCTATATGCAGAGTGGAAGTTTGGTTCTGATTTCCTCATTTTGCAATCTCCTAGCAGTCTGTATCACAGGAACCTGAAGCCAAAACCAGCCCTTCTATACAGGATACAACAATCTTCACACCTCAAAGAGCTTACTAGCTTAGCTCAAAGTAGATTTAACTATTTTTGTATTTCAGTGCTGAAGTTCATTAATCTCTTCAAAGTAATAAGAACACAGGCTGTCTGAGTCAAGACTTTATAAGTAAATTGAAGCAAGACAGTTAGGCAAATAGCAAGTTAAATTTATGTTCAAGTTCTAAAGACACAGGTAGCTGAAAGCTGTGATGTAGACAAAAAACAAACAGCCAAACGCACCAGAAAGGAAAAAAAAAAAAAGGAAAAAACCAAACCTCATCATCTTCTCATTTTCCTTCTGGTTTAGTACATTAGAATAGAAAACACAAGGAATTTTAGACAGGTATAAGGTAACAAACACACCATATCCACTCTAAGAACAAACCAAAGTTAAAGATGATCCCTTTCAAGGTTGTACTTCCGAAATTTGATTCTTCCAATGATAACAAACAAAAATGGGGTTTTTTGCCACTCATCATAATACCCTTCTTTGATAACATTGGTTGCCAGAAAACAGCTGGCAGGTTGCAACTCTAGTTTCTATCTGTCCATTTCTGAAACACTGAAATGCACAGGTGGCAGAAATTCTTTTTAACATCTGAAATTTATTTGATCACCTCCTTTCCACTACAATTGCAGAAGGCCTTTAGCTAAACAGACAAAAGATCTGTGAAAATAATAAGGCGTTTCATTTCCATTGATCATTCTTTCACATCTGATCACTTAGTTTCTACAAGGAAACCTACTCTGTTTCATTGACGGATACTCCATCTACTGTTTCGCAAAGCCATTTTAGATAATACCTTGGAAACTAATGCTCATAGCATGGATTAGGAAACATGCAATGCCAAAGATAGAAAACATAGTAATAGGCTTTGCCCCATAGTTCCTGCATTACTTGAAGTGCTCTGAGTATACAGAGGAAATGCCTGTCTTAAGAGTGATCCCTAGGCCCAAGCTGTGGTTTGGAGTTGCATGAGATTAAAAAGTAAATCTATTGCAATTAGGCAGCAAGGTAACCACAACATGCATTTTATAGCTGCTAAAAAGAGTATTTCGGAACTTCTAATCTAACATTTTGGTCTGTGTTTGTCTGGGCTAGAGATATCCTCTAGTACCTGATTTTTATCCCATGTCATTTTCCTCCCCAATTTTCTGGCTATCACTCAAATAGGCATATCGTGTTAGCACCGTGTGGTGCAGGAACAGAAACCATACCGCACAAGTGGAAGTGGAAGATACTCATTACTGCTAAACTTTCTGCTTTGCCTGCAGATTCTAAGAGTGCTTCCACTTTTCCCACTTACCTCCTGAAAACCAGATACTAATCCCAGGAGAAGAACTAAGGTGGATCCCCAGACATCGAGTAGTCTTGTGAAAATTAAGGCAGTGGACACTATTCAGAGTAAATTGAAAGATCTCATGCTGTTTATGCATTTTTTTTTCTAGCTACTTTTCCACTGTCACTGCAAAAATGCAATTTTGCTGCTGCATACAGCACTTTTTAAGCATACAAAGGGTGCCAAAATAAATGCAAGAGAGCAATGACCAACAGGGAAAAAGAGAACAAAAAGAAAAAGCAAAATTAATGTGTACTATTCCACGAGGAACAAAGCAGACTTCCATCGATTACCTGGAATGCAACAAGCAAACAAGAGATGCCTGACATCTACATTTGACAGCTATGCTAATGAAAATTGTTCTGAAACATTCAAAGCAGAAATAAAAAGGCAGTATTGCACAGCCTATATTAGGACTCTAAGCACTTTGAAAAGACATTACTAACCTCCTGAAATTCAGCAAAATGCTGAATGCATCAAAAATACATAGAGAGGCAGTGTCTGTATGTTGAAGAAGAGTTCTGTGATAGAGCTGAACAGAACCATGTACTTTGAATCAATTATGAAAACAGAATTTTGAACATTCAACTACTGTTAACCTTCAGTATGTATTACTCTAATGTGTTAAGTCAACTTAAAATGCCTTTCCATGAACTGGCAATCTGTTCACTGTGTATAATTAATAATTTTCTGTAACACTGTAAGAAGCCCTACATCAGCATAAGACATAATATCCATGGTAACTGACATGCTAATAATTGCAACTGGGAAATGGGACTAAACTATCCATAATGAATGCATCCACTGATACATGTGTGTGACATAGTGTATTCAAAACTGATTTGCAAAGAGCATCCCAAAAACAACAACATAGTAGGTAGAGTAAGTGTTTCTGGTGGGGTTTGTTTGGGTTGTTTTTTTTGTTTTTTTTTTTTTGTTAATGAAACAAAGAGATTATCTTTTACAAAAAAAAAGTACTTATTTCAGTAAATATCTTAAATTAAGATCAATTGGCAACCTTCCACATTAGCTTCAGGAACTGAAAAGCAACTTTTTAGCAGATACAGAATATAGGGGACACTACATATACTGAATTGATGAAATACAGGCATGGTTAATATTGGCTCTTTACGTTTTCAAGCATAGGCAATTGATAACCATATTCACTAAATTCAATTAAACATGATGAAGCACAGATTTTACAGCAGTTGCACCTCAATGTATATTGGATTCTTCACAGAGGTGACAACAGCATACATAAATGAATAAATACAAAGCCTCTCCAAACAGCTGCCAGTAAGCATCAACAAAGAGTCATCATTTCCCCTACAAACTGAAACTAGAAATTTCTCTTTGTGTATTGTGACAATAGCAAGTGATAGAAAATCGTAACACTGTGTATCAAGACCACTGTGCAGCAGGGTCTCAGATGTAAGGACAGGGTATGAAAAGCCTACAAAAGAAAAGCCTATGAAACACGTTATTATTGCCAAGGCAAAAATAGCACATTTTTGTATCAATTTGTCAGGAACACCAGCAGTGAAACAAGACTGTCTTTATCAATGATAATATAGTATCCTGCCCATTTGGCATTTGATTAGCCAAAACTGCTTCACCAGGATGCTTAAATATAAAGCCAATTAGAAAATTACTGCATGCACTTCACAAAACTTTAATTTTTATTTTTGTGTGAAACATGGAGCATGGAACAGAGATTAAAAAGGTCTTTTAAATAGTTCTCAATATACTGAATAAAATGCTACTTGTTAAAGCAAAACCATCTACAGCTATTCTGCATGACTGAGAAGATATAAGGCATTCTTGCCTGAAGAATTCATAGACCAGGGCCCCACCAGGGCCAGGTGGAATAAAAAGATCCATTAGTATCTAGGTAGTGCAGTTCTCTTTCCCTTGTGCTGATAGTGATCTAACTTTCCCAGTGAACTCCTGCACAAAGAGGAGAGAATGTATCCAGTTCCCAGTGAAAAGCTTCTTCAAAGCACTAAGGAAACCATTAGAAACACCACAGCTAATCAGTAAATGTTACATGCATGTTACTGTTAACAAGATAGGAGACATAAAAATACGCAACTAAATTTTTTTTTAATTATGTTCTCTGTCTAATAATGCTGCTTGTTAAGGTGGGTATGTCCCTAGTTATTTTCCACTTGCATTCTTTTCTTTTAGTGTTACCTCAATTACTTTCAATTTCCACAGAAGCATCAAATAACACTCCCAAAAAGTATTTTACCATTTTCCCCCTTTCCAGTTTAGATTCATCCCTACAAGGGAGTTGCTGTTTCCTTGGGAAACGCAAAAGTGATATGGAAACCAGAGGGCATCACACAATGGAACTTCCGAAACTGCAGAATTCAGACCCTTCCCCTTTATCTCAGTAAATCTCTGCTCTCCTACTGCGACAGACTCCTGACACTCTTTCAGGGACCAAAGCCAGTAAGGACAGTTTCCTATCCAACAGTTTATAGTGGGAAAAAAAAATCTTCTACACGTATTAGGACACAAAAATATAGCTGGATGATGCAGTGTTTATGAAAGCACAAGACAAGAAAAAGGAAAAAAAAATTATAACCAACGTTTTTCAGCCAAATGGCAAATCAAATCTCTTAAATGCTGCACACGGAGTTCAAAAGGTCGGCTTGGTGAGTTTTTCTTTTTCTTTCTTTTCTCCTAATACTCTTTCCAATAACACAGAGAGGTGCTGGCAGCGAGGGGGGGACACGAGAAACGAACCATCCCTTTCCTTCGCGCACCCAGACTGATGAAAGAGCACATCTGCGGGCGGCCGCTCGCCCTCCGTTTCCACCCAGCCAAAGCCGTTACCGGGGAGCTGCTGGAGCGCTGCAGCGGGCTCGGACCTGCGGGCAGCGCCGACACCAACACGGCAACAGGTACCGGTCCCGATCAACCGCGGCCACCGCCCCGCCCGGAGCCCGAGGACACGGCCAGTGTCGCCGGGGCCTGCGGTCCGGCTCTGGCTCCGAACGAGAGTCAACGCCGCCGCCCACAACGCCGGCCGAGGGCCGCGGCCGCCAGCAAGGTCGGTGGCAGCGGGGGCAGACGAGGAGACCTCTTCGCGTCATGAAATGCCCGCGGGGGATAAAAAGGGAATGCGTGAACAGGCAGCACGGCTTCCTGCAGATGTCAAGGGAGGTTCGGCTTTTGTTTACGTGAGGGCGACGCTCCACCAGGCCGCCCGAGCCCGCGAACCGCCCGCCCGCCGCAGGCCGAAGCCCCGGCCCAGCCCGGCCCCCACAGCCGCTCCCGCCACCCGCGATCGGCTGAGGGGGAGGAAGAGGGGATGTGCGGGACACAGCAACAGGCTGAGCCCCCCGGCCCGCGGCTACACGGTCTCTCTCGTCCTCCAGGCCCCCACCCCCCCTCCCCCCCGGCAAAACCCTTCGGAACAAATTAACAATAATAAATAAAACTTCGAGAGAAAAACGCGTTTTAAAAGGTCGCTCAAACTCCAGCGACGCGACGAACCCTCCCCGCCCTTCCCGGCCCGCATCCCCGCAGGACGCTTCGGCCGGGTTCGGGCCCGCTCCCCGCCGCCCGGCCCGGCACCCCGCTTACCCCAGCGGCTCGGCGGGCCCCGCCGCCCGGCCCGGCTTTCCGCCCTTCCCGCCCCCGAGTAGCGGCGCCGAGCGAGCCGCGCCGCGGGGGCAGCACGCTCGGGCACGCCCCGGCGGCCTGAAACCTAATCCTGCACCCCCCGCCCGCGGGTCTCACCGGGGCGGGCTGGGCGGCCGCCCGCAGCGGTGGTGGGCGGGGGTATCCAGGGAATAGCGGGGCACGCTGGGGGGAGCCCGGTCCCGTCCCTGCCGTCCCGTAGCGTCGCGACCCTTCCCGCCAAGTTTGTCTCCCCGCGGCTGCCGGAGCGCACGCCTTGCCGGGGTGAACCGAGGAGCCGGGCTGGTCCGGTTTAGCTCTCCGGGTCGCCTGCGAAGTGAGGGCGGCGGCAGGCTGGCCCCTGCTTCTCTGCAGTGGTGCGGTGCCGCCTGCGGCCGGGCCTGCCCGCCCAGCCACCGGCCGTACCCCTTCTGGTGCAACAAGATGAGCCTGGCCTGGAACGGAGGAAAATGGGAAATGTTTGGAAATGTTAAAAAAAAAAAAAAAAAAAAAAAAAAAGCCAGGATCAACAAACAACGCATGATGAAGTTAGACAAAATTATTTATAAAGTCGTAGAATTAATGAAGGGATGACTTTTCTCTCGATGCAGCAGCTGGTTATTGTGTTAACTAAAAGTAAGGAAGATGCTGTGTTTCACATATATATGTATGTCTAAGAATGAAGGACATAATGCAGAAATTTTTGCAGTGATCACAAAATGCCCAAAACCGTAAGTTCAGCTAAAGGTGGAATTATTTTGCTATGTATTAACATTGTTTCTACTAATATTATCAGGGTCATGGTTTCCCCTATTCCTTTACATGAGATACTGTTTTGGTGTCAGTGCTCTCAGGCAGCTCAGCTAAGGTAAACCTCTGCTCCAGATGGACCACCCTGCAGATGGACCATGACTGCTCCACTAGGCATGTTGTCTCTGGCTCTGCAGAGGCTCCATCCACTTTTTATCTGCTTGCCTTCTGGCTTGGTTTGGTTCTTTTTCCGAACAGAGGTTAACTTTATGATGATGGTGTCATCATAAGCTTTAGTCCTTTGTGGCTGGAGGATGGTGGTGTTGTTTGGTTGATGGGCTTCTTTGGGTGTTTGGTGCTTTTTTTTTTTTTTTTCTCACACAAAAATTTTAAAGAAACTTAATGTTATGAAGTAGTGGGAGTACCAGTACCAACACTTTCTTTAGCAGAACACTTTACATGATAAATTTAAGAAGCACAGGTCTTGGTACATTGCATGCTTTGGGGTTTTTTAATTATTATTTTATTTGGAAAATTAAATTCTGAAAAAAGGTTGAATCACTAAGCAATATTTCTCTTGCTTGCTCTTATTGCAGCTGGTGGATTGAGAAACTCCAAATTGTTAGCTGCCTTTTCCTCTGCTGAATACTAAAATGTACACCTTTTTAACAATAGTTCTTCCACTTTTTAACTAATTTTCAAAATTTTATTTGTAGGTTCAATTGTTCAGTCTGGCATGTGCTCATAAGCATATTGCTTTTTTAATCAAACACAAAGGCTCTGCTATAGCTAGGACGTTGAACGCTCTGTAACTGTCCCACCAACTTTGTGTGTTACATGAGACTTTAATAAATCCAGAATAAAAATTTTAAAATAAGTTACAGTTTGTTTCCATGTATCATTGTTTGATGAATAAGCTACGGTTGATTAGATAGGTACAAAATGAGAATGTTATTTTTTCCTGTTGCTCAGGCTTTAACTGGGGGATATGACTGGACAAAAATGCAGTGATTCTATTAAATTTATTTGGACAAAAAAATGGTCAAAATTAGGTATGACAGTACTCATGATGTACAACAGCATCACTTGTGTAATAATTCTTCCCAGTGCAATTTGTCTTTGTATGGGATATACTTTTCAGAAAGTTTTTTTTTAACATACAGGCTGCTATTCTAAAGTAGAAATACATTTTAAATTCTATTCAGATTTTGCCAAATCCTTGGAGTATATATTAAGCAGGTGATAGTGAAGTTCAGAACATTGTGCTACGTTAGGCTTTGCCTGTATTAAAAATATTTGCATATTTATGCCAACATAGCTGTACACAGAAACTGAGCCCTCTCAGTAAATATACAACTGTACATACAATGAACATAAAACTGTAGTGGGAATTGGCATCACAGTAATCAAATGCGCTCTTGCACACAGTAGCTGATGACACTGAAGAGCCATGCAGGCACAGTTCTAGCAAATAGCAAAGCAAATTGTCAGGGTTCAGAGTGCACAACTGATCTCGTGGATATATTTGGTACTAGCTTTAGAAAGTTAATTTGAAAGACATCAGCCATTCATATTTACTTATTTCTTCCTTTTGTTGTAAAATAGGACCTCTCCAGCTCCTCCCTAGAAAAAGAAGGTACATGTACAGTGACATACAATGTTTTAAGTTATATTACGGCTTTGTTAGTGTAAGAAGTGTGGCCATTGGTGTTGTATAATCTTGGGGGATCCTTCAAATGTGAGAAAAGAGAATCTGCTTTGTATTTCAAGGCAAAATGTTTTAACAAGCTACAAATATTTGTGTGTTATTCAAGTGATTGTAAATCAAAATTGCAAGCAGTTTTTTAAACCATGCCTTCCTCAAAAGACTACTATGACTACAAAATCCATAAAAAATATTATGTCAGAAAGGACTCTGAAGGAGAAGATGAAGGGGATCTAAAGAAACCCTCCTTTTATGTTCTCTAGTATTAACATCCTGATATATTTCATTTCTCAGGTCAATTTATTATATAGTCGTGGTCAAAGTATCAATATTAGATGAGATGCCTGCCTTGCTGATTTACTTAAATAAATAAAATACTAATATTAATGATTTACTGCTTAGATTTATTGGAAAACATGAAGGAGAAGTAAACTGAGAAAAAAGTCTTTACAGATATAACAGGGGCACCAGAAACAAGGCTATGTGTCCATTAAATCATTGAACAGGCTGCTGTTGGCGAAGCAGCCCTTTTAAAATAGTAATGGGAACAGGATCTAGCCAATGAAATAAGAGTCTGATTCTGCTCTGAGTCACAGGTACTGACTTGGCTTTGAGAAGATGTTGCCTATGAAACACATTTGATGACATTTATGACACAGATCTATTTATTCTCTAACAAAAAAAAAAGGTGTTCATAACAATAATTGTTTAGTTTCATCACTGTGTGTATCATATTTGGTATGGGCATTGTTATTGCATGCTCCACTGCAGAATGGGTAGAATATATATTTTAGAGACCTAGAAGTACCTTGACAGAAAGGACTCAGGAATATATTTTTTATTTATTTATTTATTTATTTATTTATATTTTTATTTATGCTTGAAGTATTCCAGCCTGAACTTCAAAAAAAACCTGAAAAGGGACCAATAAACACATTTTGTAAGTACTAACTTGATTAAAAATTGGATATACTTCTCTTTTATAGCTTTACTCTTCAATATCACAGCATAATTTCTTATTGTGTATTCATATGCATATATACATACATAGACACAATACTGTACTTTTCATTACTTCATTTGCTCAAATTTCAAATGCAGTAATGCTCAAAATAGTTAAAAACTGTTAATTACCATCTTCCTTTTTCGAGAATGGTAATAATTTATTATAGATCAAGTTTTATTCCTGGCTCTGTAAAGCAAGAGTAATCCATTGCATTGAGCAGAATTAAGCTGTAAAAAACTGATCTTAGATCAGAGATAACTATGATCCTAACTGTTATAGCTGCTAATCTAAATACATTAAGTATGTGGTATGCATTTTGTCCTTATTCAAACAAGGATGGATCACCATATTTTTTCATGGAGGTCTTAAGAGTAAAATAAGTTATACTAGTAGAAGCATTCAGTATTATATATATGTTATAAATATAACACTCTTCTTCATTTCAATAGAAAAGTTACACTTCAAAAGTCAGATGGTGTAACTACACAGTTACTTCTGTTACTGGAGGTAACACCATGTATATTGTTAAACAGAGCTAAAATTGGGAACTTTCTCTTAACTTTCATGTTTGATATTTACAGGTTTTGTATTATGCTGGCAAGTAGTGACTATTAGTTTCACTTACAGATGCATGCATGCATGTTGGCAAGAAGAGTGCATAGATTTACATTTTAAAGATTCTTTCGGAAATTGTCTTCCCTGCAGACATACTTCATAACTGTTATTATTGCTATTGGAGGTTGCACATACGCGTAGAAGGGGAAGTATGCCCTGTAAGGTAAAACAGAGTAAAAAAATCATAAAAGGTATGTTAATTATTTATAACTACAAAACAAAATACTTGCAATTATGACAAATTAAAAGAGCATTTACTTACACACAAACAGGATTGTTTAATGCCACAGGACTTGCCCATAGCAGAGAAGTGAAGCCCAATAAGTGACAAAGCATATTAACCTTATCATAAATTCTTCAGACACATAATACCTACAAGGAGTGTCTTGTGGTTGTGTCAGATTATGGTGTTTCATTTTTTTTTAATGTTGTATTTTTCTAGAGATTGCCACATATTTGACAGATCCCACTCTCATACTATCTAATTTTAAAAGCTTTCCTCAGAAGTCCTTCAAGGGATGTTGTCCAGAGCGACATGTGATCTGGCATACTTGTCGATGCAACAGTTGTTCCAATATTTGAAAAGATAGGGCAATATCTTATTATCAATTCTTGTGTTAGAAATATTGGGAGGTCTTGCATAACATATCCTTTAGAATGGAAGGAACATGATCTGACTAGTTCAGGAGTTTACGTACAGATGAATTGGTGAAATTAAAGTAAAGCACAGCAATACATACAGAATGATTTGTTGTATGGCTCTGCAATTTATCATTGTCCAAATAGTATTTACCTCTGTATGCACTATTTAGCCAATCAAAGTATCTGATATCTTGCCCTGTGCAGTGTATGATGCATATTGCATTTAAGGGTACACATTATCTTCCAAGTCTCTGCTTCCGATCCAAATGAGAGAAATGTTGGAGAAATGTTTTGCTTTCAGTGATGTTCAGTGTTCATATCTTAGGAGAAAAAGTTCATATCTTAGGAGAAAAAGTCCATCTCTGAGTTTGCAGTCTTGTGTCTTTTGTTCCCTCAAACATTCATGATATTACCCATTTTGGATAAATAATACTGTATGTATTGAACCATGTCTTAGGTTGAAAGATTTAGCTGGGGTGTGTATTTGCCATCTGTTAGAAGGGGGGCAGTTATCTTCTGTTCATCGGGCAGTTTTCTTTATCTCTTCCACAAACAACCCTCCTTCCAAAAAATAGCTTCTGTTAATAGGCCATTGAGTCTCACTGCATGACTGATAAAATTGCATCATCTCACTGTGGGATACTCCACCCAGGAGGAGGAGCCAAGCATTATCCTACAGATTATAATCCCCACAGAGATATAATCTGAGATTAAGAACAGCCTTTTCTCACTAGATTCCCAGAAAAGCAGCTATCTGCTCCACTAGATTCCCAGAAGAAAACCAGATCCATCTACAGCACCACCAGACTTTCAAAAGAAAACTACACCCTTGTACAAAATCACTGCTTCAGCAAAACCACATCTATCACTCCAAAAAGACTACAACCACCATTTATTCAAAACTACTACCAACACCCTGACCAACCGGGTGTCAGGTCATATTCTGACTCTGTCAGTAGTTCAGTAGTTTGTTTTCTTTTTTTTTTTTTTTTTGTACTATTACCTTTGAATTTTTAATTTTCCTAGTAAAGAAGTGTTTTTCCTTTTCCCATATCTTTGCCTAAGAGCCTCTTAATTTAAAAATAATAATAATTTGGAGGGAAGGGGTTTGCATTTTCCATTTCACAGAAGGCTCCTGCCTTCCTTAACAGGCGCCTGTCTTTTCAAACCAAGACACACCATCAAAGTGGTATCAATGTGGTATCACTACACTATCCCAGTCATGGACTAGTATTAGAGATGTAGTCTGTTTGAGAAGGCAATAAAGTTTTACAGTTAGCTTTGCCAAGTCATTGTGTGTACAGAGAGACCAAGCAAACAACCCTGCTTCATTGTTTTTCTGAAGGAGCTGATTCCACATGGCTCTGCATGTTCTTTGTTTTAATTTACATGTAGAGAAGAGGCAGAAATGTACATCTGTGTCCTTTCATCTTGTTTATGGATTAAGTGAACTTTGGGCAGAACTAAAGTATTTACTAAAGTATTTAAAGTATTTATTAGTATTTACCACTATTATTAACCGCCATTCATACCATTACATAATTGCATTGAAAATGTGATTATTACAGTCTAGGAATTACCAGTATTAAACAAACACCACTGTTTTGGTGTTTTGGACTCTAAGTATGGAGAGCCTAAAATCCAAACATGCAAAGAATATATCCATCTGCCCGTGAACTTGAAAGCTAAATATTGCTCATTCAAATTAGCCAAGTCATTTATGGATGGAAGGTGACATGTCCAAAGAAGACCACTCTGCTCTTTTGAAGAAGCTACCCAAGAAAAAGGCTTTATTAGCCATTATACTTGTCCTTCTATACCAAAGCTATTTTGTCTAGCAAGATTAGCACCTGTAAAAAGAAGAAGAGTGGGGAGAACCTTTCTTTTATCGAGAATATCTGCTATTCAGTCAGATGGATGTAAAGAGGTAAAACTTCTGATGCATTGTGCTACAGACTATGGGCCCAGATATGAGTAAGCATGTCTGTAACTGGCCAAAGCTTTTTGGAGTCTCAGTCAGGTTCACTGATATAAATTCCTTACAATTTGCTTTGATACATTGAAGGTCTTTCTTTCCTCTGTGCATACTCAAGTTCTGTAAAGGAGTTCATCATTCCTACAAACCACACAGAACATACTAAGAAAACTATGAAAAAACACAGAGAGAAAAGAGCTTTCATCAGACCAGAAGATATAAAAAGGTTGGTGTTTCTGGAATAAGCTCATTTATACAAATATCTGACAAATACAAGTTTCATTTTAGTTTGTTCTTAAATAGGAATTTAACATTAAGTGAAAATCATTTTAGCAAATGAAACAAATTTAGATTTAGTCCAACTGCAACATTAAAAAGCTCTGTTAGAGAAGGAAACTATTTCAGTAAATGTCTTTTTTCTGTTAAAGTACACTTTGGTTTAGGTCAGCTGCTTCTCTTACAGAAAAAGGGTCCTTCTCATAGTGATATTGTCATAAGAAAGTCTTAAAAACTTCGAAATTAAATGAGCAAATTTGCTCTCATCTGGTCATTAGGTGACAGAAACTGTCAATATAAGCAAAAATAAGAATCAATACTCCATCCAAGCCACCCAACAGTAGTAAGCCGAATCCCTCATTTTTGGGAGTTAATTGTTTACCTATCAGTACTCAAAACCTTTATGCAAAAAAATAGTTTGTTTTCTAGCTAGATGGTGTATTCTTATTGGCTAAGTATAACATTTTTGTTGTTTTCTCTAGCCTTTGAAGTTTTCATAAAATGTGCAGAGCACAAGGTGAGGTCTCAAGGCTATAATAGACTTTCTTCAGTTTTTTGACTTGAGACAGCATTTTGCCTCCATACAGTCAGAATCTCAAAATGTGTTATGCAAAGACTGGCTCAGATGAGCTGCAATTTGTTTTTCCATTATATTGTTGTCCTTTAATTTTTGTTGCCAAGGGGACAAGGCAAGAGGAAATGGATTAAACAACTGCAAAGTGATGAATTTTAAGTCTCCTCTTAATAATATTTTAACTCTGAATTGAATTTGTATGTAGGAGGAATGAATAATAATAATAATAATAATGTAATTTCCAAAAATAAACAGCTAAGCAAAAAAATCACTCTTTCCCTCTCATGCTTTTCTCTTTCATGCCCCTATTATTTGAGTACTTGAGCTTTGAAAAACAAACTAGAAATGCCCAGGCAACTACTGAAACATAGAAAGGTAAAGAAAACAGAGATATTAAACCTATTTTGTCTCATAATCCAGTACTGCCTTAGCATACATACAGCCTCTTGAACATGAAGGATGCACAATGCACGATAAACACTCGTTTGTAAATGCTACTCAAACAGCTGAAAGGAGCTGCTTCAGACAAGAGAAATCTTTCTACACCTCCCTATCCCTCTTGTAAGCTGGATGTAAGGAGGAAACATCAGGAGAAAAATGCCCATAGTTTTTAAGACTGTTTTCTGCATAAACTAGCTGTACACAAACTTAGACCCACTAGTGTAAATAACCCCCTGCCCTGCAACACAGAGTGCATCATTACACTCATGAAGCTACAGTCAGCCTTTCTCCTTCCGTCTTCCAGGTTATTGTATGTGTTCTCCTTTTCTAGAACCTTAATGCAAGACAACTCACATGGACTTCACTGCAAGAATGTTTCTGGGGCTCTCAGACATCCATGCCTGCAAGGTCGCCCTTACTGCATATGTCTTCTGCAGGTGCTTTTTCTTATAATGTCACTCTCCATTCCACTATAATGATGGACCTGCGTATTGAAGCTACCCTCAGAAAAGTTAGAAAGAGTTCTTACAGAATTAATTCAAGCTGGAGAAATTCAAAAGTCTTTCTTCAGATCTGTGTGAGTACCTGGAGAAGCCTACCAGTATTGCTACACCCAATACTCAGCCCCATCCAAGTCAGGGGCCTGAGTTTTCACACCTTAAGAGCCAACAGCATTATATTTGGGATATTGAATTTACCTAGTTGAGTCCATTTTTGTTTCCTAATATATTTTTTGTCTACCCTCAGGTAAATCCTCCTAGAATTCATAAACTAGATGTTTTTCTATCTGATTTTGGAGACTGTACCCAGACTTCTCTGGGTAGAAGTACCACAAGGACCAAATGGAATCCTATGTGTTCTTTTGTGAGAAGGAATTTAGCACCGGCAAATTAATTGAGGTCCCTCTTTGAAGGGGTTAAAACTTAAATTTCTTGAAAAAATCACCTACATTATCCTATTGGTATGCTGACTTGGGCGCAGTCCATGCATTTGACACCAAGACTGTTTGATATCATACTCCTCATAAATGGCATTATTGACATCTAAATCCAAAAGTCTTTTACCTAACTCCTTCTAGGAACATCACAGTAGAGTCCTTGATCAAGAGAGCTTTCAGTCATAGCGAGAGAAGGAAATAAAATTGATCGAGTCTGCTACACTACAGCTTTAGAGTCTTCCCCTGAACTATTCTGTGTATATGGAGATGCCTTCTCCACACAGAAAGGAACAAGCCTTTATTTCAGGGATTAAATAACCAGAGAATTTTGTAATATATATATCTGAAGTAATAGGAATAGCCTCAGTCCAGCAAGAGAGAAAGATCTGAGTAACCTTGTCTATGTTCTTCCTTGCTAAGGCCACTTTAGGGCCCACTCCATTTTCTAAGAAAACAAATGACCTCTGCCTATACCTCAGTACTTCTGTGAAGACCTTGAAAGCCATAGCAAGGTCATAGGCATCTAGCACACTTGCAAACTTATAAGAAACTGGATCAATAGTATTTGCTCTGGATCTAACTTTACAATCATATACCTTGTTTTTTTTCCTCAAGAGCATCCAATTGGACTCTTACTTCATATTATGCTCTCAATTTTGGGAAAATGAGATTAGCTTAGTTGGTCTGATGCTAATATGTATGATGCTAATAATGCCAAGATCCTGGATTTGATCCCTGTATGATACATTCACTTCTGAGTTGGACTTGATGATCCTGGTCAGTCCCATCGAACTCAGAATATTCTGTTATTAGTTAGAAAATTGCATCTTCAATGTGTTTGTTTGATTTTTTGTATGAATTGTAAAGAAAATCCTTGTTATTATTTAACAGGAAAAGTAATCTTCTGAATAATGTAATAAGATTTATTTTGTCTCTCCAATTTTATTCAAGAACTGTATTTTTATATCCAGTTAAAATCAACTTTGAGAAAAAATACCAGTTTTTTCTTCTGACTGTCAGCTGCCTCAGGCTTTCATTAAGCCTTAAGCATCAGCAGTCTGATTGTAGCTTGTGTACCAAGTGCAGCAGTGACAGGCATGCCTTGCTTGTAAGCTTTTCTTACATGAGTTGCAAAGCATAAGTGATTTTTCAACCTTGATGAGAGATTTGAGAAATCCAATTTCCTGTGGGAACAAAAGTTCCTTGTAATCCAGAGGTACTGAAGACACTTGCTAAATCTGGGGCGTGGGGGGGGGGGGGGGGGTGTGATGCGAACTCTTAGGAATTTGAACACCTCTTAAAACTCAGTAAGCTTTTCCCTGAGGAGTGAAATAATAAATCTGATAAATTTTTGGCATACAAACTTGAAATAATTTTTAAAAATAGGTTTATGCTACAAATTGATTTGGCAGATGGCTCAAATAAGGATTTCTTAATTTCTAGTCAAACTTCTAAAGAAAAATCAGATGAACACCCAAGAGAAACTAAGAGTCAAGTAATACATTTAACAGGTGTCCGATGAAGAGTGGCATTAAACGTTATTAAGTATCTATCACAGCAGGTAACTGAACCAATTAAGTCTGTAGAGCAGGAAGTAATTCAGGTCCCTAGTAGATTCTCTGTAGAGTTTGTCTCCATAGTGGTTCAAGATGCCACTGTGATCAGTCCTGACTCCTTGTTGCTACCTAGCACTTCAGATACGCCCACATGCCATGATGCACTGTTCTGCAGAGACAGAGAGCCCATCCTCAGGTATTCAGAGATAGCTGAGATACGAGACACATTAGTTACACGTTAGTGCAGCATCAAGCACGTCAGAGTTCAAGAATCATTTGGACAATGGTCTCACAGATATGTTATGGCTCTTGGGGATGTCCTCTGTAGGGCTAAAAGTTGGACTTGATCCTTGTAGGTCCCTCCTAACTCAAGGTATTCTATAATTCTATGACCCAGCTAATTAGCTCTGGGCAATGGAGCATTTTAGCCCAGGTAGACATTGTGCTAATGTAATTATCTTGCTCCTGATACCCATGTGGTTGCATAACTATGAAATATGCACTGCAAGGAATGAAAAATTCACATCCCTGTTTTACAATACTGTAAATTACATTGTCATGTTTGTAGTGAAAATTGTTGAAATTGTAAGTGTCCAAATTGCAATTTGTACAAATTGCAAATGTACAAATGTACAAAATGACTGGTGCAACATTTTTCACAAAATGTTTTTCACAAATTGCAATTTGTACAAATTTCAAATGTACAAATGTACAAAATGACTGGTGCAATATTTTTTCACAATAGGTGCTATAATAGTTGCTTCAGTCTTTGCATACAGGAAGCCAACACTTATTGAGGAAAACTGTAGAGCAGAAGAGGATAAAAAGGTAAAGTGAAAAACAAAAGTTCATGGCCTTTTCCATTGCAAGTACTAGGAGACATGTAATTAAACTGAAAGTCATGACTTCCCTAGACAGCTTTTTCTATCATGCTTCATGCCGAAACAAAATGTAACCTCTTTCAGTTTTAAACTGTTGAACCTTGTCTTTTCACTACAGGCCCTGTTAAAAAGTGTTATTCTATCTTGCCAAGCAACTCTACTTTTAGTACTAGAAGGCTGCACTAAGAGCCCTTTCTTCTCCAGGATGAACAATCACAATTCACTCAGGCTGTCTTCAGAGAAAAGGTGTTCCAGCCCTTTGATCAATTTTGTGGCCCTCCTCTGGACCCATTCTAACAGATCTAAAATGTTACACCCCAGATTACAGAAAAAGTTGGGCTATCTTGCCAAAGATTACCTTCATAACATCGGTGATTTGACAAGGGTTCATGCTGGAACCCTTGTTTTGATTACTGAAAGTCCTTCAAATGTGGTTATCAAGTCTACTGTCATAAAGTCATGGTAGGTTTGGCCACAGGGGGCAAAATTTTCCAATACCTAAGGCATGTGATGGAAAATTTATTAATTTAAATATTTGAATGCTATATCTAATGATATGAAGTTTCTAAAAGCATTTGTATCAACTTAGCACTATTCTCACTTTTGTCTCCTTGTGAAAAGGGCATACTCTGTCTCCATACGATTACAGCTGGAAAATAAAAGGTAAGCTGTCTAGGTCTGTATAGGCTAGACTAAAACCTAAATCTAAGTCTAAATGAATAAAGTCTCATTTTCAAATATTTAGGTTCTAATTACAGCAGCATTTCCATAATACTTTACATAAATTCACTATTTGCAGCCCTAAATATCAGTTTTGGTTTTCCATTACCACAGCCTTTGGAATTATGAAATTAAATATAAGGATTATTTTGTGTTGAAAATTATAAAAAAAATGTAATTCTCACAAGTTAACACTGCAAAAGATCTATGTTTTTAACTAATATTTGTGAAATACTTAGCTGTATGGCTCTAACTAAAAGCGGGCATTCATACTGTTACTATCTATAGGAAGAACAAATTAGTATTTTACGTACCTTTCCAAATATTCTTTTAAATACTTTAAAAATAATAGCCACTTAATGTAAATTACTTTACATTCCTAATGCCTTGTTCTAGTGCTACAATGAGAGCATGTGATGTCAAGATGCCAGCTTGCTTGTAATTTTTTGTAGTTTTAGAAAGCTGCACATGATAGAGGGGAAACATTTAACATGACTATTGGTCAGCAGTTTATCTGGGCAAACTCAGTGAGTTTTGTATTCATGTAACTACTGAAGCATAAAGAATTTATTGAATCTGGTTATGATATTTAAATTAAAAGAATATGAAATCTTCACACATTCAAAATATCCTCGCATTTAAAGCTACTGATAATCAACTTCCCAGCTTAGGAAGGACGTTGAGATAGTCAAATGCATTGGAAGAAGGGCAGAAAGGCTGATGAAGAGTGTAGAACACAAGTGCTATGAGGCATGGCTGAGGGCACTGGGTTTTTTAACAGGAGAGGAGGAGGCTCAGGGCTGACCTTATCACTCTCTGACTGCCTGAAAGGAGGCTGTAGCCATGTGAGGGTCAGTCTCTTCTCCCAGGCAACCACTGGCTGAATGAGAGGACACTGTCTTAAACTGCACTAGGGGAAGTTTGCACATGACATTGTGAAAGAATTCTTCACAGAAAGAGTGACTGGGCATTGGAATGGGCTGCCCAGGGAGGTGGTGGAGTCACTGTCCCTGGAGATGTTTAGGAAAAGACTGGATGTGGTACTTAGTGCTGTGGTTTAGTTGACAAGGTGGTGGTTGGTCATAGGTTGGACTTGATGATCTCAAAAGACTTTTTCAGTCTAGTTGATTTTATGATTCTGTGATATCTGTCAGCACTTTCACCCCCAAAATAAGCATCTAATCACTTATCAAGCCTACTTGTTCAAGTTCCTTCATCACCGACTTCTTATACTTTTGATAAAGTCCAAAACATGAGATAAAAACTGTAAGTATGTTTAAGAAGTGTGTGAAACTGTAGTTCCTGTGTGACTGCAGGTAAACCATAACTCAACACTTCTAAGTGTTGCTCTATCCAGTTAGTATAGTCCTGTATTCTGTTTTGTTGGTGTTTTGTGCATGTAGATTTAAAGATAAGCATAGACAGAAATCATGCAACAGCTGCTCTACAAACCCTGCAACTTCACTATTAAGTGGACTATTCCACTAGCTGTTCCAAAGAATAATAGAAAGACAAAGCATATAAATTTCCTATTAAATCTCAGAGGAACTTATTTCTTAGTATTTTTTCTCCATCCTGAACTGGCAGAGTACCCAATGTGTCTTCCTCATCCAGTCAAGATAAAAAATTTTGGTATGCAGTCAGAGGGCTCAACCAAAATCAGAAACAACATTCCCTACACTGGACGTTTTTAGAAACACAGCTGGCAATATTATTTAAAAGGTGGTACCCCAACATATCCTTTTCCTTCCCAGATTTTGAGGAAGAAAACATCTAAAATATAGTAAAATACCCTGTTTTAAGGTGTCAGGGCTCACCCCTGGAAGGAACTGTCCAAACACACCATCCTTCTACTGGATCTGAAAAAGACTTCAAAACCTTTGGAGGGATGTTCTTTGGGATCAGCCATTCTTTCATTGGCACACCTACCAAACATGTTGAGAATGGTTTCCCCAGTCTTGAATGGGTCAGAAAAATGCTGTCCAGACCCGCTGCCTCTGCCAAAGTCTCCCACACATTTCCCTTTGGTTGTCTCACGGGAAAATCTGTCCTATTGCCCAAAGCAACAGGCAGGAGAATGAAGCACATGAACACTATCTGTCTGAACCCCATGCTCATGTCCTCACTCTCTGCGAGAAACCTCGTGGTGCAGCAACACCTGAATGACACTCGAGTCCCAAGAAAAAGCCCCAAGTCTCTGAGTTGTCAATTGTTGTTTGACGAGATGTCCGCAGTGTCATCGTCTGCCTTCGTCTGCGTGCTTGCCTCTTTGCCCCTTGAATCCATTTCTGCTTGCGTCTGTGTCCGGTAAGGTTTCACGTGCCTTGCTGACACCCACTTCAGTCCTCGCCCTGTGGAAACACAAGTGAAACCCTTGCCCCGAGTGATTAATGTGAATGGGCCTTTGATTTGTCCTGTCTCTGGGTTTCGGATCAAAACTAAAGGATTCTCCCTTAGTTTTGCTTGTGTGCTGTTTGTGAAGTGTATGACAATTGGTGGAGTGGGCTCTGAGAAAGAACCGTTTTAAAAATTCAACACATACAGAGCTTTGTTCAACTGCATATAAGGTGTTGCGCCTGCCTTCCCGCTTTTTTTGTTTATCCAAAAGGGATTTCAGGGTGTGATGTGTTCTTCCGATGATTGCTTGACCTGTGGGAGAATGAGGAATACCGAAAATGTATTTGACTCCCCATTTTTTCAAGAATTTGTCAAGCACCTTGCCTGTGTAAGTTGGTCCATTATCTGTTTTTATTTCTTGAGGCACCCCTAATGATGCAAATGCTTGTAAAAAGTGTCTGCAGGCATGTTCTGCGCTTTCCCCTGTATGTAATGATGCAAAAATCACCCCTGAAAATGTGTCGACTGAAACGTAAATGTTCTTGAACCTCCCAAAAGATGGGTATTTTGTAACATCAGCTTGCCACAGCTGAAGACTTTGCAATCCTCTCAGATTGACTGCTCCTGTGGATGCGGGTGGCTGCACAAGCTGACAATCTGGGCAAGCACTGATGATTTCCCTTGCTTGGCTTTTTGAAAGGCAAAAGGATTCCATCAATGCCTGTGCATTTTGATGGAAAAATGCATGGCTCAATTTTGCTTGCTCGAAAATGTCTGGCAGTGTCTGTGAGATGGGCATTGTGAGCTTGTCCGTGCGAGCATTCCCTTCTGCTAAAATCCCTGGAAGCAAGGAATGCGCCCTGATGTGTGTGACAAAATATTTGTATTCTCTGTTTTCTAGGATTGTTCTCATGCATGATAGATAAGAATGTAAAATGTCATTTTCTGTGTGCTTTAAAAGTGATTCCTGCAATAATTTGACCACGTTTGCAACATATGCTGAATCTGTGATCAGACTGAGAGGTTCCTGAAATAACTGAAAAACCCTGACCACTGCTGCCAATTCTACAATTTGTGATGAACCCTGTACTGTTTTGATATCTGATTCCCATTCCCCTGGTTTTGGGTTTTGCTATGTGATCACTGATTTGTGAGTTTTCCCTGAACCATCAGTGAACACTGTCACCCCTTCCAATGGTTCCTGACTTATTTTTGGTTTTTCTCTGAAACTTATTTTCACATTTAACATTCTGTGAGCTGGGAAATGAACTGTGCAAACTCCTGGATCCCCTAACAATGCGATTGACAAATCCTGTGATTTTTGCATTGCCCACTCAAAATATTTTTTCTTCAATGGTAAATGAATGATTGAAAAGTCTTTACCTGACATTGTCAGCAACCTTGTTTAAAAGATAGACTGACATACTGTCTTTTATGTCTTAAATATCTTAAGACACATTCCATTGGAAATTATACTACATTTTTAAGTTCTGTCTTGTTTGTCTTTCTGTGAGCATTCATGTATACTGTTCCCTGCCTATCAGCTTTTTAGCACGTTCATTTCTAATGGAATTCTGTTCCATTTCATGGTGTGCTTTGCCAGCTGTAAATTAAAAACTCATCCAAGAAGTGTCAAAACAACTTCAGTTAGATGTGATGGCAAGAGAGAGTTTGTGGTTTTTCTGTGCTCATGCAGTCACTGTGGTGCAGATGTTTCTACTGTCAGAGTCATAATACAGCAGTTCTGATGCCATACTAGAACAATTTAAACCTGACATGGAAAAACCATGCCTGCTGTTAAATTTGCATTGTATAGTTGTTATATCATTGCAATGACATTTGTTTAGTACCAAGTTATCCTATGTTATCCCCATTCCCTTTCAGTGCATCACTACAGGGTATTAAAAAACCACCCAAATTGGTCAGTATATCAACCTACCAAAAATACCGGTCTAAGTAGCCAAATTGTGTGGTATATTTAATTATACATACATCTTAAACAGATATATATGGAATTTTTATATTTAATTACAATCAAAATATAGATTCTTAAAATATATTCCATTATTAGCAAGGTATGAGGACAATAGCATAGTTAGTTGTTTTAAGAGAAAAAAAAAAGGCAAAGGAAAATAAGTGCTTGCACAAAATGATGTTTTCTTACACCACAAGTGGTATGTAATTTTTTAATGTGGCTTGTAATTTTTTACCTTAGCATTACACATAATAGTTAGAAATATTATGTTACCAGTAGATGTCAGTGTAACCATTGAACTCATCTATAATGTAATATTCTTCATATTCACTACTGCAGACAAAGGAAAGTATACTAATGAAAGTAATATCATGAAACAGTTAGTGTGATGGTTTGGGAAAATACGGAGTCTGTTTTTCTTACGCTGTTTCATTTACAGCTTGAAGGGATTTGGATGGATTATCCATCCAGAGGCACAGCTACAATTTGTCAAAAATAACTGTAGCTTTCTCTGATTTTTCCAGGTAGAGTCCAGACCTCAGTGAACTGCATGGTGGCTTATATAGGTAGTTAAGTTGGCAGGACCATATATAATTAACTGGTAAGTTTAGAATCTCATTAAAAAGTAAAATAGCTTACCATGCTGTTCTTCCTTATTTTAGATTTTCAAATGCTAAGCCTGTGATTTTTAAATTTTGTTTCTGCAATACCTGATGCTAGTCATGACACTTCTGGCAGAAAATTAGATTCTTCATGATCATTTAGATATTAGTGATGTCATTAACTGTTGACAGAGAAACACGAAATTCACTCCAAAACCCAAAGTCCATGTCAGAATGAAATCCGTTGAGATGTTTACCTGAAACTAAAGAAGGAGGAGCATAGAGAAGAAAAAATGTTAACAATTGAACAGTTAGGCTCCTAAAGTAACTAGTACAAGCTACTATCAAGTTAAATAAAGTCATATGGGCAAATTTTCCTACTTCTTTGTGTTTTTAGAAATTTGTGTTAGAGGTCCCACATTGGAATACTAAATAGAGTAAGTTGAAATGTAGACGTTTCATCAAGCTATCTGCCTCCATCTCCTCCCTGACTCCTGTTGTCTGTGTCTTGTCTGTGCACAAATATCAGTTTCTTGTAATGAGGTGGAATATTTTGTGAATCATTTGAGAAACGCACAAAGTTTTATAAAGATGCCAGGATAATCAGGAACAGGTCTATTACTGACTAACATCTTTCTTGGCTTCATGAATCATAGATGGTTTAACATCTCTTCATCAAACTCCACAGACTGTATTATTTACAATCTCCACAGTTCTCCTGAAGGCCAGTAATCACTCCCACATTGCTGATCGCTACCAGACAGCTACATTAAGATGTATAAAGTACATAATATGCAGAACAAGAGAGTGGTTACAGAGCTTGGGATGACTGCCTCAGTGACACTAAGTTCTCTGATCAGATATGTGAACAAGAAAGAAGAGATATGAAGTCAGGAACCCAGGACACTCTAGTTAATACACAGCCTGGAAAATGAAGTTATGTCAAAATAAAGAATACTCTGTATGAAGGCACTAGCCTCTTAAAATCAACAGACCTGTGAAAGCAAATGGAACATAACACATAACACTGCATAGTCTTTCACCCATTTCTCCAGTACTTCTATCAATTACACAGCAGTGCTACGTGAGAAGGGCTAGTCCTTGTGGAAGAGCAAATTTCCACTTGTTGCTCTCTGAAGAGCTAAACTCAAATTAGTCAGTGATATTTTGACAAAATTCAAGGAAAAATTTGGTCCCCTCAATAATAAACTTGAAAAGAAAGGTGTAGGTTTAGAACCATAGGCAGAAGATAAATTTCCCACAATATAACAAAACAAGTACAGAGTTTTAGGTAGGGAAGGCTACATTTAAATAAACACTATCACTTTTTGCTTAAAACTATCTTCAAAAATTTATAGGAGGCTGTCTATTTTCAGTTGCCAGGCTGCATAGGCATTCGGACTTTGCTAATATTTCCTGAATGAATGTTTGTTTTGCATTGCCTGCACTGTAAGAGTAAGATCTTCATGCTGTTACATGTGCAAGACCTTTCATAACCTTTGGTGGCTTTAATACACCTTTGGTGGCTTGACCTCAACACTAGGTGTGAAAATTCAGTCTGGTAGTGAAATCATAAATTTCCATGATAATATCATACCCATCTAGGATCTCACTGTCACATGTCTCCCTTGCTCACTGCTGAAATGGCTGCTTTCCTTGATGCACCCTATATGACTCAAAGATAGCTGTCATGACAATGGCCCTTAGAGGGGCACCTTTCCAGACACAGGTGAGCAGAGCTCAAACCACAGCCTTTGAAGTACCTGCTCAGCTGCTGACAGGTATCAAGACACTATGCTGTGAAAAATGATAGCTCACCAGATGGTGGCATCATTTTAACAGCATGTGTGACTTGGTTCCTTCATCTCGCTTATTTCTTTCTAGGAACTCAGCAAGTACCAGTTACAACCTCTCATAGTAATTCTTCACTGCCATAAGAGAGCAAGATTTTCTAGTTTCTATAGCTTTGAAATGAACACTTGACATAATTTGATGAGATATGCACCATTGCTAGCTTACTCAAAGACTAAGCTAAAATGGAGTGGATGACTCTGTGCCTTACCCTCTATATTACTTGGTGGTGTTGCAAAAAGTAAAGGAACTTAGAAGTAGCATAAGGAAGGTAACAACTCTTCAATTTTTTTTCCTTCTGAAGACTGCTGAATCACTTCATTTACTGGGGAGGATCTTTAAGTGAGATTTGTCAGAGAAAAACACAAATGGAATAGGAAAAGCAGCCTGTACTAATAATGCTCTTCATAGCAACAGACATAAATGTGCCCTCTGGTGTCAACTGTGGTTTTTCAGTGAGTTGCCTCAGTGATAGGTAGAGGCAATACTTGCTTGGTACTGTTATGATGGGGGGAGTGGGTCAGAGATGGAGGCGACACACATCCCAGGATTCTCATGCGATAGCAGCAATATTTATTGTTCCAACCTAATTTATATAGGGGGTTTGAAGCACCCCTGTCTAAACCACTGGTTGGTCTGATCTCCACACAGCCTAGGTTCCTGGCCAGTGAGATATCTGCAGCTTAGAATAGAAGATGAGGGGGTGAAGTCCCTGTGTAGATTTGAGTCCAACCTAGATTTGAATCCCCGCCTCATCTGAGGACTTTTTTACCTCTAGGCTGGCTGAGGTTGAAGGTCTAATATAACCAAATTTATTTGACAGCTACAAGCTAGCTTCAACCGTGACAGGTAGTAGGAGGAAGGCACTGGAGTTCAATTCCATAAAGCATCTAGGCACCAAATTCCTAGCCCAAAAGCTTTCTTTGCTTAGGTCTTCAACACTTAAGACCATCTAAGGGGGTCCCAGTGCCCTGAGCTGGAGGACCATTACTGCAAAAATGATAAACACACCACAGGCCCTGTGCAGGATCTGCTGTTCCAGCTGGATCCCTCCAAGTCCTTTGGGCCTCATGGGACTCATTTCAGAATACTGAAACTTCTGGCTGGTGTCATTGCAAGCTCTCTCAATGATTTTTGAACAGTCTTGGACTCTGGAGAGATTCCAGTTGACTGAAAGCTGGCTAAGGTTGTCCCGGTTTTCAAGAAGTGCAAGAAGGACGATTCTGGAAACCACAGCCTGTCAGTCTCAGTTCAGTGCTTGGGAAAATTATGGAGAAGATTATTTTTCTGTTAAAAAACACCTGAAAGACTGGTGAATATCGATCAGAGCCAGCACGGCTTTATGAAAGGAAATGTCCTTTTATGACAAGGTAACATATCTAGTTAATCAAGGGGAGCCAGAACATGTAATCTTTTAGCATTTGAGTAAAGCTTCCAATACTGTCTTTCACAGTATCCTCCTGAAAGACATGTCCTGTACACAACACAATAAATGCCTTGTGAAATGGGTGAGCAACTGGCTGATGTGTTGGGCTCAGGGGATTTCAGTGAATGGGGTGACAGCAGACTGGTGACCTGTCACTGTTGGGGTTCCAAAGACTCCATCCTTGGCTCTGTGCTCTTTAACATCTTCAAAATTATTCAGATGCAGAATACTGAGAGGATATTGAGTGAGTTTGCCAATGACTCTTAAGTGGGATGAGTTGTCTCACTCTTAAAGGCAGAGAGGCCCTGCAGAGACACCTTGATAAATTCAAGGGCTGAGCAAACACCAATGACATATTGTTTAGAAAGGAGAGTGCAAGATTCTGCACCACTGATGGGGCAACCCTGGATGTATGGACAGACTGGGAAATGAGGTGCTGGAAAGCAGAGACGCGGAAAGGGGGGGTCCTGGTTGATGGCAAGTTGAACATGAGTCAGCAGTGCCCTGGCAGCCAGGAGGGCCAGTGCTGTCCTGGGCAGCAAGAGGCACAGATCGCCAGCTGGACAAGGGAAGGGATTGTCCTGCTCAGCTCTGAGCTGGGGCAGCCTCACCTTGAGTGCTGGGGGCAGTCTTGGGCATGGCAATATAGGAAAGAAATTAAACTAGTAGAGAGTGTCAAAAGGAGGGCAATGAGGATGGTGAAGAGACTTGAGGGAAAGCCATATGAGGAGTGGAGGAGGTCACTTGGTCTGTTCAGCCTGGAGGAGACTGAGGGGAGACCTCACTGCAGTCTAAAAATTCCTTGTCAGGTGAAGAGGAGGGATAGGCAATGATCTCTTCTCTGTGATGACCAGTGACAGAACCTGTGGTAATGGCCTGAAGTTGTGTCAGGGGAGGTTTATGTTAAACATCAGAAAAAAGTTCCTCATCCAGAGGGTGGTTGAATACAGGAATGGGCTCCCCAAGGAGGTGGTCATGGAGGAGAGAGTTCAGGAAGAGTTTGGACATCATTTTCAGACTCACAGTGAGATGCTTATGGTTGTCCTGTGCAGGGCCAGTAGTCAGACTTTGACAATCTTTGTAAGTCTCTTCCAACTCAGGATAATTTATTATTCTATTATTCTAACAGTTTGGTGAATTAAGCACTAGCCTTCATTCAGGGCAACAGAAGAAAAGCCACATCCTCTGACAAAAGCATAAGAACGAACAAATTGGTAGTAAATACAATGACGAACTTGTCATGTTGCAGCCTCCTGTTTTTGTTTCTTTTCTAGTCAGTACCAGGCACCGAACTAATTAAGATTGGCACATACAAGAGTGAGCAAGTTTAGCTTGGTCAAAGCTCAGTTTCCTCTCATTCTCCATAGAGGTGCCCTCAGGACTGCAGTGCTATGGTCCCAACAGCTTGGCACCAACCAAAGGCATAAACAATTTAAAATACTAACAATTAAATATATTGAAAGTATGCATCGTGAAAGTAATAGGTTTGCATATAAGTGTGCATTGATGGAAGCAATAAGATGAGTTTGGCTGCTCATGTTGGCCAGACCCACTAGGCAAATACATAAAAAGAAAAAAAATACACATAATCTGATTTGAAACACATATTGTGTAGTTCACATCCATGGTATAGCCAGTTCAATATTTTAATTCACAAAAACATGAATGAAACATAGTTTTAAAAGACAGACAGTCTTCATATAATTTTGAGGAAAAGGGTTTTTTTAAATAGTGACTGACTGATAAGTAAAGATACAACCAAATATTGAAGGCATTTGGAAACCTAGCCCAGATGCAAATTTTGTCTTTGTGTCTGTAATGATCTAACTCAAAAGTAGAAACGAACATCACAGAGCCTGGAGGTAAGGTGGTAATAGATATCTGGGTGTGAATTCTGTGATTCTGATATGTGTCTTCGCACTCATACTACTTTTGAGGACACCCCCATCTTTTTGTAAATGATGAATTCCTAAAATGTGTACCATATGATTTGCAGAATAACAGTTTTGCATAAATTGAACAGCAGATCCTGATAACTAAGCTTTCCCATTTACATTATGCCTCAGTTCCAAATCCATGGGATATAAATGAGAGCAGCATATGGTCCAGAATGGGAAAGCTGTGGGACTTTCATGTATGCACCATGGGAGCAAATGGCTGTCCCACAGATGGTGCAGTATTTAGATGCATCTCCTGTATGATGGATGCCAACGCACAGGAGGATGAAGCCATGAGTAGCCTCTAGAGGTCCCTAATGGCAGGCATGCCTAGAACAGATGTAGCTAGAGCTACACAAAGGGTTTGTAGCTAGAGCTACACAAAGGGTTTGTAAGGGTAGATCTTTTTATATCTTGACTTGTAAGGGTAGATCTTTTTATATCTTGGCTTTCTGTTTTCAGTGCTTGTCTGTATGTGGACATTTATGACATAGCTGAATGGTCTTTCCATAAAGCTGTACTATAGTTAGAATTTCTCTGTGACAGCAATAATAATAGAAATTATTTTATTTCAAATTAATCGCCTCAGTTTTTACATGAGCAGTGCAGAGAACAGACACACTTTTTGGGGTTTGTTTTTAACTCTCTTGGCCTGGAGCTGTGAAAAGAAATTCACAAAACATAATAGATGATAAAGAAAGGTCTGAGATGCTACTTCCATATTCCACAGACTTCCATAGGCACAAATTATATACAATGCCATAAACATTGACAGAGGTGAACATTTAGACACAGCCAACAGGGACAATATCACTGATAGGAAAGTCAGAAAAATCTTTATGTGAAAAGTAATTCAGTCCACTGTTATATTTTTAAATATCAGGTTCAGTTATATGAAGAAGAGTTTGTGGAGTCAGGTTCAGTTATGTTGAGAAGATACTGAAAAGAAAAATAACTTTAATTTCAAAAACTGCTCTGTATCTGCCTGTGAATCCATAGCCAGCTGTAAACAATAAACGAGCAGGGATCCTAGCACACTGGTGTGCGTCCTATCAGCTATAATCAAAACACGCATATAAAGCAACAGAAAATTGTCACAACAAACAGATAAGAAAATACTTGTGACAAATGACAGCACTGAACTTAGTAAAGCAAGGCACTGTGAGCATACAAAACTCCTCTCCCTGGTCTTCTTTCCATGGCTAACCATATCTCACACATTCTGCCTGCCATGCATGCATTTTCCTCCTGACCCCTCTCCCATTTCCTCCTCTTACAGCCATGCTCCTTTGCCCTCCAGATGCTTTCATGAATACTTTATAGTGTTGCTGGCATCAGGATTCTTACCACTGACTGGGAACTTGATGTCCTTTTCAAAATGCCTAGCTGGGCAGCAAGAGGTAGGCTTCCATATGAGTTTTGGAGAAAGCAAGTGGTGGGAGCTAGGCCAGGAAGAGAAAGGATTGATCCTTCTCTATTATCAGGATGAGGATGTATGGATCAGAGCCTGGCAAGCAGAAAAGAGAGCAGACATGTGCTAAAGTAAGCATGGGTGCAGAGATGTGGCAGCAGCAGACTGTGTGGTTAATTCCATATAGTGGGCTTGATATTGTTGAGGATTCTCTCTGCTGACTCTGCTTCAGACCCCAAAATCTTCTCCCACATGCTTCACACACACATTAAATATGTCTCTTCACAGTTTTGTCTCCTTACCCTTTTTTCCCCTCATTCTACAAAACAGATTTTTTTGTAACAGAGTTAGAGTCAGCATACTTCCTTATAAGAATTCACTTCAGCCCTTCAAAAAGCTGTGCTAGCATTTTCTAAGGATGAAGGTCAAAAAAGAGCAGGGATATATCAGGATTTTTTTACCCTTGTCCAGGTGTAGCTAAAATCCCAGTTCATCCATAGCATATAAGGAGAATATGATGGATAGATGGAAAATTTTACAAAATCTTGCTGTGTTTGAGATCACAGAACAGATGTGGATCTCAGATCTCTAGCAGGTTCACTGCACTGTGGGAATCCAAAGAAAAGAGGTTTTTCCGAGTGGTCATTCTGTAAATCAAGGGCATACTGTATATATGTTATAAAAACTTGACCCCTGAATTCCACCCCCTACTCCCTCCCTCCCCTCCTTGTTTTTCCTTTATCTATTTCTTTGGTATATTTTTTTTCAATTTGTGTTTGGAGTTAGTTTTATTAAGGACATTCTGCTTCATCCTACTTTTCTGTTCCAAACATCTGGCAGTTTTTTATTCTATTTTGGTTTTCCCCCTCTTAAATAGTGGTGAATCATTTTTGTCAGCCTTTCATTAGTCTTTTCTTCAAGGTGTTTTGAGATTTTTCAGAATTCTTCTTTTCTGTGAAGACTTTTTCCCCATTCCAATTCCATTTTTGAGAGCAGATTAGTTCAATATCACTTCTTCTACCTTTCACTTTTTCGTCCTCCAAGTCTCACTATATTTGGAATTAAGAAGCCTTTCTAGAGATTACTATTGTTGAAAACAATGCATCTACACAGACTGAAAATTACAGTAAATTGCTGGGTGCGGAACTGTCATTAAGAAGCCATTTAGTCTTCAGCAGATCCATAAACACCTATACATACTATCTAAATAAACACGTGACATGTATCATGTGATTTAGTGTTCCATATTTAAAAATTTCACAGCTAAATGTGCATGACTGTATAAAGTCAACTCCGTCTCCACTTCCAAAGGTGTCTCATAGGGGATGAAATGTATCCCTGTAGTAGTTTCGTAAGAGTCACGGAAGTAGCACAAAAGCAAAATCTGGCAGAGAGGGTTCTGGTAGACATCACAGACACATAAGAGATCTAAATTTGTGAAGTAAATGAGAGTTAAAAATAAAAAATAATTGCATTCATTGCTGGTTACTATTTTTTTCCTAATTATATAATTTGAATTTATATTAATATTTTTATTGTTACATTTACGCAGTAGAATCTTCCACTCACAAAGTTATACACACAATGCCTGATGAGTTGTATTTGATACAGGCAGTGTCATGAGTCAATTTACTTAAACATTTAATCATTAGACCAACTTTCACTATTAAAAAAAAAAAAAAGATGAAAGGCTAACTAGATTTCTAGGCACTCACAATAAATTTCCAAATGAAAATGCATCATCTCCTCGGTTACAATAGTAGATCAAAATTACAACCCTTTTCTTCCACCAATTTAATTGAGAAGGCAATTAATCTTAGTATTTTTTTCCATTTCTTTTTTTCAATGTAAGATCGCCTAAAGTTTGATAACTTCAATAAAGCCTGGACAAAGAACTTATTTCTTAATATAGAAAATGTCCTCTAATAGCTAAAACACAATTGAAATAAACCCTTCTAATCATGAAAATGTAGCAAATCAGCTCACTGGATTTAAAGCTCCAAAGTTTAAATTTGACCTGCTTATTGATATCCAAGTGAGTAATGGAGGAGTTTTATTTGGAAATACACTTGGAAAACATTCAACCCAGTTTTGGCAGCAATAATTTCACTGTAGTTAGGAGAGAATTTCACTTTCTCAGAGTGTGCAATTTGCTGGCATCCTACCAGAAGTAATCTACTAGAATCACATGATCTTGTTCTTAAACGCGTTCAATGAGCATTTTTGGAAGAGTCACTAAAAGGGCACACAGTATCTCTTCTGTTTTGCGTGTAGTTTATTATCTTTGGTCTCTCAAATGCAGAATGTGAAAGTCTTAAGAAGGACTTTTCAACCAAGGAAGTATTTTTTTCATAATTTTAATGCAGACACAACAGTATTTGGAGTTGAATTTATAATTTACTCACTGCTGCCTCTCTCACTGGAATTAACGTGGTCAGAAATGACTTCCAAAAGAATTCCATCTCTTGTGTAATTTTTTTCCCATACAGCTACAGCAGCTCTTACACTCCATTTTCTTTTCTTTGCTGGAAACTTAAAGAAAAATTATTTTTGATTGTATTTAATTGTCTCAGTCACAGAATCATAGAATCACAGAATGCTTTGGGTTAGAAGGGACCTTAAAGGTCACCTAGTTCCAACATCTGTGGTGCCTCCAACATCAGAGGCATCTTCCAGTAGAAGGATCATAGGAGCAAATTGTGGCTGAGGCTAGCCAGCACCCCTAGAGAGAGTCCCACCTCTCCTTATTAGAGACAGAGCAGAGAGCCTAGAGCAGAGACAGCTGCAGCCTGTTGCTCTGGGGTATGTCCAGATGTCCAGTAGGGTTTGATTATCTCCAGACAGAGACTCCACAGCCTTTGTGAGCTCTTCATCAGTGTTCAATTGTGATTGCCATAACAAAAAAACAAAAAAAAACCAACAACAACAACAACAAAAAACCAACAAAAAAAAAAAAAACAACAAAAAAAACCCCAAAACAAAACAAACAAACAAACAAACAAAACCCAAAAAACCCCAAAAAAAACCCAAAACCAAAAAAAAAACCCCAAAAAAAAGGTTTTTTTGAAACTTATGTTTAGGCAGTTATGTTTAACTTATGTTTACTGCATTTAAACTTAAACTGCGTTAAAACTTCTGTTTAACTGCATTTTAGTTCAGTTTGTACCCATCACTTATCCTGTCACTGAGCAAAACTGAGAAGAGTCTGTCTCCATCCTCTTTAGCACCCTATCACACATGTTATACATGTAGATTAGTTCCTCCTAGGTCTTCCTTAGGGTAAACAGTTTCGGAAGTCTCAACCTCTTTTCATATGACAGATGCATCAGTACTTGCAAATTTTTAGTCACCTTTCACTGTAATTTCCATAGTATGTCTATTTTTTTCTTGTACAGGAAAGCCCAGCACCGGACCCAGCATTCCAGGGAGGGTCTCACATTACTGAGTGGAGAGAAAGGATCACATCACTTGGTCTGTTTGTAACACCTTTTCTAATGAAGTTCCAGTCACTGTCAGATTTCCACGTGGGAAGGGCACACTGCTGACTCATGGTCAGACTAGTGTCTACCAGAACTCCCTGTACCTCTTCTGCAAAGCTACTTTCCAGCTGGTTGGCTCCCAATCTCTGTTGCTGAATGGAATTATTCTTTACCAGATACAGACTTTGCTTTCCACTCATTTAAATTAATGGAGTTCTTTGAATCCTACTTCTGAAGTGTTTCAAGGTCCCTCTGAATGGCAGCAAGGACAACTAATGTAACTAGCCACTCTTCCTGGTTTTTTGTCTTCAGCAAGTTTGCTGAATGTGCACTCTGTCCCATCATTAAGGTCATTAAAACAGGTATTAAACAGTGTTGGATCAACTACTGACTCCTGTAGGAAACCTGTAGTGATTATCCTCCAGATGGAGTTCCTGCTGCTTTTACATCTCTTTATCTAGTAAAGAGATTTTGACAGCTTTCAATCCACCTCACTATCTAGCCCGTACCTCCTCAGATTTGTCAGCATTTTCTGTGATAGTGGCAAAACCCTTGTTAAAGCAAGCTTAACAGCATCTACTTCTTGCCCTCCCCCCACCAGCCCTCGTCCATAAAGCACTTTTTATCATTGTAGAAGACTAAGAGAATGGTCAGACGTGGTCTCACTTTATATATCCAAATGGATTTCTTCAGATACCCTGCTTGTCCTCAATGTGCTTTGAAATAATTTTCAGAATTTTTAGTACACAATCTCCTCAGGGATTAAGGTGAGACTGAGCAGTGCTTCCCCAGATACTCCTTCTTGCCCTTCGTGAAAACAGGAGTGATATTTAATTTCTCCCTGTAATCAGGGATCTTTCCTGATCACCATGACCTTGCAGAGACAACCAAGAGTCATTTCACAATGACCTGGGCCAGCCCTCTCAGCACTCACAGGTACATTTTGTGAGGTCCCAGAACCTGTGTACGCCCAATTCACTTAAATATACCCTAACCAGATCCCCCTCGAGCAAGAGTAAGTTTTCTTTGCTCTAGATTCATGTTTGTTGGTTTAAATTGACTGTTGCCTAAACTTTTAAATATTTTTCATTTAAAGTTTGACTCAGGAATTTTAATAATCACCAAGACACAAGACCCTTGCATCACTACTTGAAAAACTGACACTAAAACTTAGTAATACTACTTTGGGTATTTTTGGACAGAAAAGTTAAGAAAACTATTTTTTTGGGGAGGAGTAGGAAGAGACAGGTTGGCTGAATGTTAAAAGTTTTGAGAAAACTCATAGCCTAAAAAGTCCTTCATGTGGAGGTAAACAGTTTAAATCAATGAAATCAGAATGCAGTATTGAACAAATTTGCATCAGTGACCATTATGAAATTGACTTTTCTTGGATCACCAAGATAAGAAAAAAACTGTTAAATATCCAAGTTGGATCCAAAACAAGACTGTGCAAATATAGAATTCTTTTTGAAAGTTGTACCTTCAGGAGTAGGTCAATACAGATCCATGGATGTGCGTTGATCTGGCTCCCATCCATGCAAGATCTTACTTGAGAAAAAGAAGGCAGTGGATACTGTCATCAAAATATCATCTGCCAATACCAAGATTTTTTTTCCACAGAAACAAGGTCTTGTTTTTAAAAAACAGTTGTCTTTTAAATGTAAGAAGTTGCCTAAGACAAGATAAAATATGAGTACCCCAAGTTTGAAGGTATTAAAAACCTATCCCAAAAAAAGAACAAAACATAATATGCAGAGTTTATAACAATAAAGCTTCCAATAAAACAAAACTTCTGCACATCTGTTAGTGCCATAGGCATTATCCAATGTGCAATGAAGAACCATCACATTTATGCCAGACATGAAAGAAAACTAGATGAATCTCTGGAAATACAGTGAATAGGCAAAGACAATGGATTAGATGTAACTTCACTGTCTGGATCAATCTCTGTTCTTTCTTTACATTTAAGCACATCACTAAATGCCATGTGATATGTAGCTCAAAGTAAAACAAACAGTAAAAAAGTTTGATCCATACCAGCTGCCAAAGAGTTGGTTTTATGCCAACATTTGTAGGATGTGCAGGAGCTGTGTTGGGATTTAGTGGCTCTGCAAAAATATCTGCATGCTGGAAACATTAACTCCATGGAGTTATCTGTTTCTGCTGGGTGTTACCTGTCCGGAAACAAATGCTCACCACCCAGAAATGTACTTTACTTTGATACAATTCAGGAAGGAATGTTCTTTGGGGAGAAGGAAAGACGGAAATGATCTGGGAAACAATGATAAATGTTGAAATCAACCATCAAATCTACATACTTATAAATATACTCAGTGTGAGATCAGGAAACAGGAAATGTGCATAGTGTTTATTACCCACACACGGCAGTGAGACCAGCTGCCTACATGTCCTGGAGTGGTCAGGATAATCCTGTAATTAACAGTGCACTTCAATAGGGCAAAAAAAATCTAGTCATCTCAAAGCTGATGGATGTGTGAAGGAAGAGGGCAGCAAAGAGCATTTAAAGACCACTGTTAGGAATTTCTGAGGAGCTGATTCCATGCCATATTCACAATGCAGTTTTCCTGTGCACAAGCACATTCTCGAGCAGTTCAGATACCTTCTAGAGGTCATGTGTCAGGACATCCTGTTTCTTAACAGCAGATATACAAGCTGTATTTCTCTTAGAAGCTAAGATACGCTACTGTAGAAATGTAACATTAGACGTAATTCTACTACTACCTGGTGCCAACGGAGATATACAAGTATTATAGAGATATACAATTATGATTAACTCTTTAAAATAATATTTTTATGCTACCACCCCTCACCATGAAAAGAAAAGGATTTCTGAGATCTCAATAGCCAAAAGGATGGAGATCACTGTAGTTTTTTAAGGTAGCTAGGATAAGGGAAGTGATGAGAAATCTTGACTTTATGTTTCAGAAGGTTGATTATTATATTATGATATATATTATATTAAAAATGCTAAACTAAAACTATATTAAAAAACAGAGAGAAAGGAATCATCAGAAGGTGAGACAGGAATAGAAAGGAATGAATAACAAAGTTTTGTGACTCCTGGAGAGTCTGAATGAGTTGTATCCTTGATTGGGTATTAAGTAGAAACACTTAATATTTTAACACTTGTTAAATAACACTTGTTATATTTTACAGTAGCAGATAGTTATTATTTACATTTTATTTTTAAAACCTCTCAACTGCTCAGGAGAAGAAAATCCTAACAAAAGGATTTTCATAAAATATATCTGTAACAGATCACTGTAAGAGGAGATTCCTTTTCTAGGGATGGCAAATGCAGAATTCTTCTCTGAAATTTGCAAAACACAAAATTGCAAAACCATTCCATTTTTTTAAAAGTGTGTAATGGATACTCTATTCATCCTCTAGGCATTTCACCTTCTAAGATGTATATTTTCTTCAAGTTTAAAATTCAATATAATGAGACAAGCCTTTTTAGAGAGCAGGATTAAATCTGCAGAACCACTAGCAGGTTATATCCTTTACTCTTTCATTCACACAGACAGAAATGTTGCCACTGAGCAACAGAACATTTTGGGGTTGATTAAGGATCATTTGACCACGGACAAATTACTTTCACTGGTTTTTGCTAGACATGAGAGAGAGAGTGGTTTGATGGCAGGACTGCATAAGGAAAGGCATGGGTTCAATGATTCATGACAAATGAGCCTTACCTGCAGTATTTTAAAGTGAAAAAACAGCTATACCATACCTATGCCTGTTTTTGTAAGGCTTTTTTTGAGTTAACCACCTCAAAACTCACATTTTGGAAAACATATAGTAGTAATGATTATTGATCTATCAGAGAGCAGCACTACAAAACAGCCTCACTGTTTGACTAAGCCAAGCTCTGAAAAGGAGTAGGAGGGATAACATTTCTGATTTTAGGCAGAAATAGCCTTAATTCTCTCTCTACTGGGTTTTCACTTAACTGCAGATGTTACCTTAGAAGAAGTGCAGCCCAGCTCCTCTGATGCTGAACAGCAGAAGAGCTGGTGTAAAGATATAACCTACAAAAAAGTACAAATCCTACCTTTTTTGGGGTAAGATGGTGCCTTTTCCAGATATATTCCATGCATACACTTAAAACCACTAAATGATATTTCACTTTGCTCTGACTGGTGGTGGAAAGCATAGTGGGCAACTTAATTAAGTCTTTTGGGGTTCCCCTCTACTTCCTACACCCACTGATGACATTAATTTTGCTGTTTACCTATCTGCCTTGATGCTGTATTTTGTTACAGACTTGTGTTCATGATATGAATGTCAAAATCATGCCATTATAACCAAAAGCAAAGAACAGTGCACAAATTCCCAGTGATGTTTCACTTATATACTGTAATGGAGACATGAGCATTTAAAAATGTGCTCTGCTCCTAGTTCCTGCTAGTGTAGCAAGAGATGAAGGGTTAAAAATTTCTCCTTGTCCTTTCAAAAGTTCTGCTTTGCTTTTAAGCTTAAAATAGCCTCCAGTTCATCTATGTCTCCCAAAAGGGAGCTGTTTGCAAACAACTCTTTCCTTTTGTCCCTGTCTATAGCCCCGCCTGCACAGACCAGAGCCTTCATCCTCCCAGCCAAGGCAAATGGGTTTCAATTCCCCTTGGATTTCATCCACAAATCCCCTTAATTGGCAGGAGAGATTGCCATTGAGTGGTGTGAAGGACTCTTTCCTCCACAGGGGTTGATTGTGCTGCCTCCACAGGACTACCCACACCTGCCAGCCGGCAGAGCAAGGAGCCAGCATTGGTCATCATCAGATATGAGCCTCCTGCCTAGTTAGAATACAATGCTTTAAAGAGTATGTTGAAGACTACATGGAGTGCACTTAACTATAGCATTATTTTTTTGTGGCGAGCACTATTGCACTTAGCAGTTTGTCTTCCACGTGTATCACCCATAAGAGCATCCTTTGCAGTCCTCCTAGCTCCAGGATGGTAACTGCAGGAGAAAAGGTTTGTCCGTTGAGGTATATAACCATGGGGAAAAGCAAGCTAGAGAAAAATGCTCGGTAGCATCACTTTCTCTACTGGAGGGTACTTACCAGCAGTGAATGTGAAGAGCCATGTGGGTTGGCAGCAGTCAGTTCTTGCTTTCAGGACCATAATGTTCAATGCACAATAGTAACTCTTTTCAAGCTGGTGCAGCTGTTCAGCTCCATCAAGCACCTACTGAGTTGAAGGGTAAGTGCTCTATTTGAACACTGAAGTCTCCATTTTGAAAGGCAAATGAATTTCCTGAAACCTGCAAAAGCCTTAGCAAGTCATGCAAATACCATACATGAGTTGGTCATGGTAATTTGAACACTTAATTTGGATACCCGTTTTCTCAATTAAAAAAAAAAAAAAAGGAACAAAAAAAATCCCTGTATTCCATCTGTCTCTAACTAGCTAGCCATTTTCAGTCTGTTTGTATGTCCGCAATACAACGTGAGCTTGGAAGGCAAGTGGACTAACCAGCTTTATAAGACTAAATAGAAACAAGCAAATATTTTGTAGAAAAACATTCATTTAGCAAATTTCTTACTTTAGCCTTTAATAAAAGTCCTGCAATCATATGCGTTCTGGGAAAGTTTTCCCCGGATTGTTCCTGTGTAATTCTTGTTTGCACTTCATCTGACAGAAAGTAGTTGGAGCTCTGTAACTTAAGCAATGTGAAATTCAAATTGTCATGTTCAGGTTTTGTCAGATGTACAGGAATTACTCTGAAGAATATTAGCTAGCTCAACTCATCCCCCAAATTCTCCATTTGAACATATTCCTGGATGGTGGAAGACTAGAGCTTGCCAGGTATCACAGTCTTGAGTCTATGTGTCTGAATGGTTTCTAGCAAGACCACAGATCCTATTCATAGTGCAATGGTCATGACCCACTTTCAGCTGCTTTGCAAGTCATGCAATAATTGTGCTAATGTCTAGCTCAGCTGAGGATGGATAATGGAAAGGAACATGGCACCTGGCAGTCAGTACCCCTGACAGTAGCCATCAAACATCACTGCCTTAGGTGAATCTCTAGTAGCAGTGGGGTTGAACTAGATGATCTCCATAGGTGTCTTCCAACACTAACTATTCTATGATACTGTAATACTGCTCAAACCAATTCTTGCACTTTGATGGAGGAAGAGTTACATATTTTAAAAGTCACATCTACTGTTCATTCTTGCATCTACAGCCTCCACGTTATGCCACATGATCACTGATGAGTATGTTAAATCCATCTGTGTTCAACCATCACAGAAAAGATTTCACATTTGCAAGTTCAGTCTTTTTGGTTACCTGGAGCTGCTCACTTAAAATGTGTAGCTTCTAGCAATAATCTGAGGCAAAAAATTGAGCAAGGAGTTAAAATGGAAAGCAAGGTAAAGTTGAAAACAAATTTATGTGTAATGCCCATGGATACTGGAGAGGAATTTTGGCCTTATCTCTTGTGACGACACACCACCCATTCTTGAAGCAGGAGTTAAAGCTCTCACTTCTCAAATGATGAATATTAAAGCTTCTTTTCCATGTGTGACCAAGATCTCTTTAGGAAAATTTAAAAATTAGCAGAATGCTGCTGAAGACAGTTGTGCTGTTTGACCACTCACCCCAGAAATATTACATGCAATGTAAGGTAATGTAAGGTCCAAACAGGCTCATTGCACAAGAGAAAATTGTATCCAAAGGCAACAGAAGCTATGAATGCTTGGAAAAAAGTGCTGCTGTATATTTTGTTCTCTGGACTGGATGTAATTCTATAGAAATGTAGCAGTCTTGACAAGAGAAAATTAAGGAAACCAGTTTTGGTGGGGTTTGTTTTGTTTTGTTTTGTTTTAAATCAGAGGACTGTTTACAATTCTAGGATTCTATGAACATTATGTCTTAGCAAATAAAGCATTCAGAAAAAAAATTCAAGTTGGCGTAATAGTTAACTTGAAAGATGAGTGGTTCATAATTAAATAGCATATTAGCTATTGAAGGAATTATTTTCTAAAACTGGTTTTACCAATGAGATGTGATTTTATTTTTCTTTTATCATGATGCCTCGTAGGAAAAAGAAAGGTGGAAAGGAGGATGTGGTCAGAAAATCTTCCCTTGAGAATGCCCAGTGATATCCAGTGATACAACTTTACAATTCTACTTCTGCAAAAACAGTCTCCCTCCATCTGCACAGTTTCAGTGATGCCAGTCACAGCTTAAACAATTCAAACTCATATCCTCTGTATCTACATTATATATGTCCTCACTGAGAATTAGCTGTTAAGGAATTAAAAAGGAATACAGAAACCTAGATAGTAGAATGGAGGGAACAGATTTAGAAATGCAGCTCTATTACTGCAAAGGGAGGAAAATCCTTGTTAATTGACCAAGCTCCTAGCTAGGGGGTTTCAGTTGTGCTTAAAACTCAAAAGAAGTTCATCTTTTTACACGTAGGTAAGAAATTATCGATGACAACACACGTCTGTTGGAAGTCATGGGCAATACAATAAAAACAAGAATTGTAAATCTCTGTCAAACTTCTGTTTTAATTACCCCGTTCTCTCCAACTTGTCCTAGTGTTGAGTTACTGCTTGGCCTATACTTACACATCCATGCAGTCTCTGATGAGGTCTTCAATCACATTTCAGGAGGCTAATGCCCTCATCAGTGCTTTCTTCTTAAAGTAAGAAGATTAAGATAAACAGCTCATTCACTAACACAGAGTAGTGCCACGGTTTCCTTGCAGTTTGGGGGAAATAATATACTGCACTTGTCTCAAAGGTAAAATTCATCTTTATTAAAAATAATTGCAATTTCATTGAATATAAATCAAATATCATTTAAATAAAGCAGTTTGTCAGGCCATTTCATAACATTTTCAGGCTATAATATTTTGCAGCCACAGCAGCACTACTGTAGCTGCTAACTCTACTGAAGATATTTGTATATACGAGAAATTACCTTTATAATCTCACTATTAATATTGTATGCGCAGATACTCATGTATGACTGATTAACCTGGCTAAATTCCTTCTGATGATTAATAATAACAGTAATTTTATGTAGTTGTATTTAATATTTTAGTTGTGTTTAATGTTGACTGAAATATGCAAGTTTCAGCCATCCATTGACACATTAACATCTGAAACTTTGCCTGAACTAAAACCCAGTATTCAGTTCATTAAATTCTGTGTTTGATAATTCAGGCTTGAATCTTTTCTTTATTCTTTTGCTACAGTCATTCAAAATACCATTAAAAAAAAAAAAGATGGAAAAGTTCCTCTCAAATGTGAAGACAAACATTTCAAATGTCTGTGAATATTTGTTGTCTTTGTCCAATTTTAACAGTTTTGACTGAACGATTAAAGGTGAAAGATTGATAGATGAGAAATTGCTTCTTTTTCTCTCCCAGTACTAGACTCCACTTCAGCAAACCAAACTAATCTATTCATCCTGCTGTGTCACTTCTCCATTTGTTCATCAGTGTGTCTGTTATTCACTATTTAAAATATTTATTGAATAAAGATCACCCTGGGCCACAGCAGTGTGTGAAAACTTAGGTCATTGAGACGAAAGTGAAAAAACGCAGGTAGTCAAGAATTAAAAATCATATTTTTGTAACCTAAGTAAACCTCTTTAACCTAAATTCCATCTGCTAATAACATGTAGGAAAAAAGTTAGTGACTACTTCTATTGTCATGCCAGACTCAATGGGTGGTTAATCCTAATTTGAATTTTAATTCCATTTTAAATGAGTGGAAGGAGTGTGAAATATTGGACTAGAACAATTTATAGTGAAATAGAAACTCTGGGACAGGCTTCATCTACACATGTTTTTATCTGGATGCAAAAAACATTTACTCTTTATAGAACATTTTTTTACTTCATTTTTCTTCACAATATACGGTGATTATTCTAGAGTGTCACAGAAGCCTTAATACAATACTTCTTAAAAGAAACATGCCTGTGTCAGAAGTAGTTAAACAGAAAAGTGTTTGGAGTTATTAAGCACATTTTTTATTTATGTCTTACTTTCCTGTACTTTGTCTGTGTGATTTAAAAGACAGGCACTTTGTCAGAATTACAATTTCATGTTTTAAAAAAAAAGGGAAAAGAAAATAAAATAAATGGCTTTGAGTACCATGCCTTAGTATTGTAACTGTGTGAAGGAATAGCATTCATCAGTGTGGTATCCTAATTTCTTACCTGCTGAGTTTTGAAGCATATAAAATCATATCCCATTCTCCAAGACACAGAAGGCATAACAGTACAGTTTACAAGCTGCTTGAGAATTAAGTACTCTTTCCTAGACAGTGTCCAAAGACAGCAAACAACTATGTTCATAATCAATGTACTTTAACTTGGTTAAACAATCTAAAGACATAAAGGACCATCTTATTCTTTGGCCATATTATTTTCAAGCAATGTGATTGTAACACAGTAAAAAAGAATAAAGTAAAAAAAAAATAATATGAAGATGAAGAATTAGTTTGAATTTTGCAGGGCTCTTCTAAAGGTGAAGATTTGGAACAGTACTCTCATCTATTTTTTTTTTTTTTTGGTGCTGTGGTCAATCAGACTGAAAAGTAAATTGACCAAACAGACAATAATATACAAATTGTATGTCTGCTTGTAAATAAACACATAGACAAAACCTTGCTGTTTGATGCTGTGAGAGAAGACAATATATACTTGTGCACTCAGCCTAGTTTTCAGAGCCAATGAACATCCCATTGAAACCTCATTGAAACCTGCAATCCACATGAAGGAAAATTACAGGTTTCCACCCCCAATAGTCATCTGTGCCTGTAGGATGCTTCTGTTGTACAGGAGTTACTGGAAAGCATCATCAAGGTAGACCAGACTGCTCATTAGGATTATGAGGTAGCTCAGCTTTACAGTGAAGATGTCATTTCCCTGGGAGAATTCTATACCAGCAGCTCATTGCATTGCATATGCACTCATTAGGCTAAATTTTTATGGTAGACAGCACAAAACTAAAGCTGAATCTCAAGAGATCAAGAGATCCTCATGAAGGGCATAGTGTTGGGGAGCACAGGGCCTGAAAGGAAATGAAGTTGCTAATTCTTCCTTTTTTGTTTTTTCCTTTTTTCTCTGAAAAAACAAAACAAAAACCAACCAAACAAACGAAAACCAACCTCCCCCCGAAAAAGGCCTCATTTCACCAGGACAAAAATATCGAAGTTTGTTTGTTATCCAGCTTCTGGCACAATGTGGCCCTGGGGAGCAGGACACAGCTGTGTTGCACAAGTCTCTGAATGCAAGCACAGCCCACCAAGTGTTCTTACTTTCCAGGAGCTCTGGCAGCACAGCAACAGTTGTGTAAGGCAGGAGCATCCTGTCAGGGACATATGGGCCTCCACAGGCTGGTGATGAAACCTGGGGATGCAATGGTCCCACACACAAACCGTCAAAGGGATCTGCAGGGAAACTCACCTGCGCCCTGGCTTGAGTTGGAACCCATGCATACCCCAATCCTAACCCATCTGTCTGGTCCCAGCATTTGCTCGCAGAGGTCTTTCTTCCCATAATTGACTACACTGACCTCTGCTCTTCCTTGTAGCCTGAGGACTACCTTTGTCTCAGCTCTTATCTTGGCAGTCCCTCATCCTTCATCCTAACACTGTAACCCACTGACTGGAGTTTCCTGTTTTCCACCCCTGCACACAGCAATCTCTGCCTTATCTCCCTGCTGATTTAATTCTCAGCTCCATCTGTTCATTTGACATTTATGAACCTCATCAAGCTTTTTTTTTCAGACCCATCCAAATTTAAATACCTTCCATTGTATTTGTGCTTGCTCGGTTCTCACATTTGTCATTGGCATGATAACTGTGCTGAATAACCTAAATCTGATTCTAAATTTGGTTCTGACTTCAGCTTCTATCCTTTTCAAAAAGTCTGCTGTGCTGTCAAAGCCTCACAATGAAGTCCCCATGGCTAAAACAGTCCTTTTTTTGCTCAGCGCCTATCAGGCATTCTCCTGATTAATGAAACCTCTTATATAAGCATAGCTCCTCATCCTAGCCCTGTCTTCTCTCAGCCATAAAATGTATTTATTTGTCTTCAAACATCATCTGATTTTGTCAGACTGTCTCTTAGTTTCATGCATTTAGTGATTTACACTCCCGTGAGAAGCGTTTTTTATTGCTTCAGGATGATTCTGCCATCTCTAAATTCAACAGGAAACCTTTCCTTCACCTGGCTTTCCTTCTCAGAATGGGACAGGTTTGGAAAGAGAATACATTTTTTAAAAGTATATTTTTTAAAACATATATTGTCTCCTCATTTATGGTTATATCTCTTGGATGCTTTACTCTCATCGGAAAATGTCTCATTCCTCCATAATCTTTTTCTATAGTGAAGTGTTACATAGATAAAGGCAGGAAGGAAATGTACCTAACTTAATTTATCCTTATTTTTATCTCTAAATCTGAGTTAAATCCCTCAGTTATTAAATCGGCTCAATTCCAAGTATGCCACCTGCACAGGATACTATGAGAAATATTTTGCAATCAGAAGGCCAGCTCAGGAGCTTGAAGAAAAAAATATCTTACAATTCCCCTTCCCCTGACAAACAAAACCTTGAAAGCAAAAGAAAAAAAAAAAAAATTCAAACACCCAAAGTGTAGACTAACATTGATATCCTAACTTTCTAGATAATTTAAAACACCACACTCCCTAGACATCTTACTAAAGCATCCACAGAAAATCCATACCTCACTATTGTGGCATTTTTTGATCCATAAACTACCTGTTTATTTTTTTTTTATATTATTCTAGGTACTTAGGTTAGAGTCTTTGGCAGCATGCAAGTATCCTTCTGACTAAAACAACTATCAACATTTCCTTTTATTTCCAGCCTTCAATTTTTTGGGTTCCTGTGTTCCCTACAAATATCTGCTTTGTTATTTTCCAAATGATTCTCTAGACAGACGCTTTTCCTTCCCAATTCATATAGTTTTAGTGAATATTTTTATCTTAATCCAAGGAATTTTAGCTCCATTATCAGCTTCACTGCTCATCACTGAATTTTATTCAGTGTATGTATCTTTCATTATTTTTAGGACTGTTTAATAATCTTCATCAAATAAATCACCACTCTTCACTTCTCTGATTTACCGACATGTTATCAAAAATTTTGCATTTGAAGATGTTTTTCTCCTTCTCTCATATTTTTCAGCTTAGTCCACAAAGGGATCCAAAATTAGTCAAAGAATTTTCACAAACTGTCTAAAAATCAATGACGCTCATTTTACCAAGCCATAGAATGAAATGATGATCACAGCAGATACTGCTACTTTATAAAGTCAAAGGAAATCAAAACTGTAGAAAATTAATTAACAAGAGTATCTTTATGAAATTAAATATGGCAAAGTACCACAAGAGTAAACAGAGACAATGGCATAGTTCTGAACTTGTTATTTCATGACCAACACGTGATCAACTAGCAACACCTGAGTAGTGCAGCTGTCTCAGAGTTGACTTCTGACTTTTCCAGGGTATAACATGGGTCAGCAGGATAGATTTGTGCAATTAAAATGCAAGCACCTGGGCTGACTTTTAAAGACCAGATGTGCTTCAATTAAACAAGCCCTGAGGTTTGCTTAAAACTAGCACCTGCTTCCTGATTACATACAGTCACCTGGATTTCTATGTAAACTTTAAGTTTTGAATGTCTTTGCTCTTTTTGAATGGGAAATGCCTCTATTTAGGTACTTCTTTGCAAGCAAGTCAAATTACCTTTTCTGGAAGGTATGTTCCAAATTTAATTCTCACCCTTCAGTTTCCTGCAGAGGTTTGCTCCTAGATGTAGTAAAATAGCCAAGAGCTAAAAGCTGCCCGCTGTGCTGTCCCTCAGTACCTAGTTTTTGATACTTTTAGCTGCAGTGAACAATGGCAGAATTGAAGGCAAACCTCTAATGAGTCAGCACAGCTGGTTAAACTACAGTATCCCTTAGACCACAGGAAAAAAGGCAAAGTTAGTCAGTAGCTGTTTCTCCTGGCACCTTGCAGACATGTTCATAGGCTCTGCCTGGCAACTCCCTGGTTTATAACAACATGGATTTGACTTTGGGGATGAGCACATATGCACCCTCTGACTAGAGACTCCCTCGTGCCATCTGTTGTGTGTCAGCTGTACTGAGCTAGCATGCACCAAAAAACTCACACATTTTGAGACTTGCAGATAAGACAAAACTGACAACTGCCTCCTAGTGAGCAGATTCATAATTGGAGGAAAAGGGCTTTCCACAGATCCACAAAGTGAATACAGTTGTTCAACTTAACAAATCTAAGGTTCTGCATCCATGCATGCTGCACTAAAACATATTGTATTTGGCAGGTAAGAAATAAGCTGGATGATATCTCAGTGAGCATCTCTTTCAGACATTGGAAGAAATTACGATTTCTGTGTAAATCACTGTCTGCCTACTTTCCTCTCAGCATTATTCAATGGTAGCTGATATAGACAAGAGTTTTAAAAACATTCGTTTTTAAAACAAGTAGTACTCAAGGGCCTCAGCTAGATTAGGAGCTGGTTGATTTTAGGGTGTTTTAAATGCCTGGTGGGATCTATGACAAAGGGGTAGGGCAAGAAAGCAGGTCTCAATTTTTTTTTCTTGAGTCTTTTCAACAGTTAGTGGAAAACTTCGTAATTGGCAAGCATCATAAGCCAACTGGCCTTGTAAGTGGTCTAATACAATAAAGCAGAAATAGCTCAGTGAATGAGCACTTTACAGGGCCTGTCCAGTGGCAGAGGAAAAACTGCAAAATGAAGCTGCAGCTGTATTCAGCCTGGTGAGGCAGGCTGAATTTTTACATGGAAGAAACTTGCTAGGGACTTCCAAGGTAATGCAAAAAGCAAAAGTGTCCTTGATTTAAAGCAGAGCAAGGAACTGGTTCCTCAAGGTGCTTGTCTAAAACTCCCTAAAGCATAGTGTCACTAAATAGGTTGACATCATGGTTTTCAAACTATCCTAATTTTTATTCTAGCTCCTCTTTTGATTGTTCTGCTCAAACAAAAAATAAAACCCTCTTATGTTTAAACACAGCTTAGAACAAAATCACTTCTGAATCTGCAAAAACTGTTTTATCTCCAAAGCAGCCAAACAGCAGGCTCAACAAAGCAGTCCATGACTATTTTTGTCTGTATGCCTGTGGGAAGAACAGATATTTGATGATTTGCCTGGAGCATCGGAAGGCTTAGCATCAGCCTTCAAAGTGTAAGATACACAGAGAGGGACAGGAAATATTCAGAATATGTTAGACTGGTCTTCTGCGGTGTCTGATGGAGCTATGGCCAAATGGATCATTCAGTTTACACAAAGGTGTTCAACTTGCAGAAGCCAGAGTGAGCTGACATCACTTCTTGATGTAAAGACTGAGCATAAGCATGAAAATGTTATGGTTCTCCATTTACAGCATTTTCAGAAGGCCAGACTTCATAGCTGGTAAGTCTTGACAGGTTTTTACCCAGCTGGTCATTTCTAGAAGGCAAAGAACTTACACACCACCTCTGTACCACTTAGTGAATTACAGTTTTTTCTGCTAGTATGTAAGAGACACACATGGTATAAGCATGCAATTTGATATTCCTAACATGCAGACAAACATCTATAAGAAAATCTGTGGAGCTAATAATGAGTTTAATTTGACTGTCTTTTTCTTATTTTTAATGAGCATGGTAAACTCCAGAAACACAGTATCAGAAACACCAAAGGAACAAGAGAAAGGATTTTGTTGGTATTTTGATAGTGTAAATCACAGAAATATGACGGAAAGCATCCTTTATTCTATTAACATAAAAATCCCCTTTTTTGTGCTAAGTCACCTGAAGCTGTAAGTGGTGAGTCTGTGCTATTCATCTGGATAAAGTGCCCCACATTACTTTGTCTTGTTTGGTGATGTCTAGTTCACAATTTTAGGGAAAAGGTGCTCAGGTATCTAATGCTAGGATGCAGGTTCTCCTTTACCAAGGAAGCACCTGGAGAAGTGCACAGAAACTCACCTTTTCTGTCTCCCTCTAGCACAAAGTTTCTGGTGACCAGCCCAGGCAAGCTCTGTGTCATGGTTTGGCGCTGGCCCAATGCCAGTGCCCCCATGAAAACATATTCTCCCTGGTGTCTGCTGTGAGATGCGATCAGAGACAGAGCAAAGCAGGCGTCCACTTGTAAACAAGAAAAAAACTTTATTATCTTATAACTATAGTAAAATAAACACACAGAGCAAAAATGGAAACCTTTCAAACATTCCTCCTCCCCCCACTCAATTTCTCACATCATAAAACAAAACCTTAGATTTTTATCCAGTCCTTCACCCTTCAAATAATCAACTCAGTCCATCTCCACCCTTCCAACAATCATCTCTCATTTCATCAAGGAGAGCGGAGTCCCCCTTGCGCCACAGGCAAATTCCCCTGGAAACACAGCCGAGTCCAGCTGTGTTTCCCCGTCACTCAGCAACCACCTTCGTGACTTCTTCCTTACATGTTCAGTGCTCTCACCGCTGCACATGGACCAGAGCTGCTTTTAGGGTTTCCCTTTTCAAGGATGCTTTGCCCAGTTCCAGGAGAAAACAACAGTCTTTCACCTTTTCGGGACACTAGTCCCCCCCAGTATTTCACCCCCTGGGGCCGAGGGGTCTCGAGAGCACCATCACCTCATTGCCTGTCGTCTCCGCTCACATCACTCCTTTGGCACCAAGCCACCGCCTCCCCCTAAAATGCAGTCTCTGTATTACAGGAAAGGTTCTGTCCATGGTTATACAAGAAAAGTCCAGCTAAAAGCCACTCCATCATCTCCTCTCACCTAAAATTCTTCTCAACTTCTCTTGGTCCTTCTTCACCTTCACAACTTTCATCACACTTGCGCATTTCCTCCTACTTTATTCCCATCTCTCTTCTCCTTCAACTCCCGGAGGATCAGCATTTGCAAGGTTTCCATCATCCCACAGAAGGGTTAAAATCACAGTCTCTACTCATCCCGAACTCCCATGCTGCTCCGCTGGGCACTCTTCCCACTGCCCTCCCTTCTCCTTCTCGGCCAGGCCAGTACTATCGAATTTCAAGGTAGCACTGGCACCTCTCTCTCTCTCTCTCTCCCTCTTGAGAAAGGGGGGGCTGCCCAATGCCTCTCCGAGTTCTTCCACCCTTCCATCTTTGTGGGGAACTCACTCTTATCCAAACCATCGCCTCCCGTCTCTGCCCAAGGCTCCGGCCCACCTCCCTCGGCCTCGTGGCTTCTCCTCCCCCGCCCAGCCCGCAGCTGGGCAGGGGCGGTCTGAACTCTTCATCCACTGGAACCAAGAGAGAGCGTTCCCCTGGGAGCTCTCGCTTTTAACCCCTGTGTTCTCAGAGGCGTATCCATATCCTCAATGGCCAAACCAGGTGCCAATATTCACATCTGAGCACCTATTGGTTTGACCACCACCACCTCCCAAAAACTCACTTCCTCTCAAACCACGACACTCTGCCAAGGACTCTGCCTCTCACTTCTCCCAAGAGATTTTTCTTCAGCAGCACCCTGCTGATCCTGAGAGCATGATGCAACTCGGGATATAGGAACAGGCCGTATCCTCTTGTGGGCAAGGCAGCCAGACACCAGCACTGTACTCTGCTCCTCCCACATCCCCATGGATTGTACAGAGGTGTACAGAGAGAAAAGGGAAAACAGATAGAGAAATAATTCAGAGAGAGGAATAAGCTCCAGTACTATACAAATGGAGAAAACAATGATGTGGAGCTCATTGCTCCCAGAAAGCAAATTCCAGAGAAGTGAGCAAGAACTGAGTCTGCTCAGTAATTGACATGTGCAAGCAGAAATTATCCAGTGGAGCCCAGGTTTTGCAAGATGTTTAGGTGGCCACAGATGCTGATAGATACATAGCTCCAGATCACTGGAAACATTTAGTATTTACCTGTCTCTAGTAAAATTAAAAAAACTTAATTGAGTGTCAACATCTAATTAATTTCTGTGGGTTTGGCCCTTGTGTGTTTTCAGAGAGGAGGCCCTTATCAGATTCCTCATGTACCTACATACCTTTACAAATCTGTCCTCACATGTCTAAGTAAAGATGTGAAACAAAATCAACACTCATTTCATTTCCTCCAACCTGTATCAACAAGTTTTGGGTTTTTTTGACAGTTAAAGCCCAGAACTTGCATAACTGTAACTTAAATCCTGACTGAATTGATAGTAGGCTGCTCCCTTTTAACCTCCACATTTTAAATTGGTTCTTCCATGAGAGTTACTGGCACTGGTCCATAGTTTTTCCTTCTGGATCTCATTCCCCTCAATAATAATCCTTCCTCTCATATTTTTGCCTACAATCAGGACTGGATAATCTTGCTTTATTTTTTGAAATTAACCAACAGTGACATTTTTTAAAAAGGGAGCAAATATACATAAATTACTCAGACATCTGGCTCTGACAGTCAAGAAGTCAGTGTTACCTTATGATCACATGTAATTGTCACAGATGCATCTTACAGAACACAGCTTCACATTCTGCATGTTCTCCAGCACATACGAGCAGTCCACTGCCTTTTTTTTCCTTGCTGTCAGAGCAACACACAGGCGATTACCTAGTTTGGTCTTGCTGCGCTCGTTTCATTTCCAATGTAACTTCATCTCACCATTCTTCTGTTATTATATTCAGTGATTCAGACTGAATTGTGTTTTCTTAACCACTGCAGAAGCTGGCATTTTGACAGCCTTGAAAATCATCTGTTCAGGGAGTAACAAGTGCAGGCAGCTGCAAATTTTCCCAATCCTGTTCAAATAGGATACCCCAAGTCCACAAGAGAAACCACTCTCAGCTCTAAAAGCACTTTCTTTGCTCAAGTCATTCGGGTATTGCATTCTTTTGTAAGGCAGCATTCAAGCATGGACTGGTTAATGGTGGCTGCAGTGGTACCTCTCTGACAACATCTTGACATGGGCCACAGTCCTGATTTGTCGAAGTCTGCATCTAATGGCAATATATTTTTTTGTCACAACTGCCTTAGTTTGGATTTGAACCAAAGACCTGGAGATAAAAGGCAATATTTTAGCCTCTTGAGACATTCAATACACCTTATCATCTCCCCTTCTCACTACATATTTTATTAAATATTTTGGTTTTTTTCTTTATTTTTCTAAATTTTTATTCATCCTCCTTGAACCAGAATTAGGCTCCTCAATTGAGCATGACCCACATATTCCAGAATCTCTACTGCACCTTTTGAGTTTCTCTCTTTTGGTATCACTATGCTTTCCATGGACCAGAAGAGTTCCATGTCTTTTCTGTTCTTTGTCTACTATCTCTTAGTATAAAACATCCCATAATACTAGTGGGTTTGGTATTAATGGGTACAGTTTGATTCTGACTCTCTTTGACAGTGGTAATAAACTTTCTGACCATGGGGAAGGTCTGACTATATTTCTTCTTGTCCTGCTTGAAATATGTGCCATAATATTAAAATAGATAAATATTGTCTCTGTCAGTAATACATGATTTTAATGGCAGACTTAGCTATACTGAAGTATGATTTAACAGCAATGAAGGCACTTATAGCATCCAACCTTATTATGAAACAAATTAGTACCTGTCATAATGGTGTGACATTGACTCCTTTAGACAGGGTCCTCCCAACTATGTTTTTTTATAAATTCCAGACATAATGAGAAACAGCTTCTAAAATTTGCTAGCTTTTTTTTTTTTTTTTTTTTCTAAATGCACTAAGTATGCTAGCAGACAAGATTATTTTGGCCACTCGTTGTCAACAACCTCATTCCAAATTAACTGAACCGTAGATATTTTTTCTACAGTTTTCTCTACTAGTTGCAACTTGAAAAAAATAAAGTCAGCAACATATTTTACTGTATCCACCCTATTAGAATTCTCCCAGTTACCCAGCTATAGCTTGTCATGGCAAGTACATGTGAATCCTGAGTTCTCCTGATCATAGTGACCTATTGCACATGATTAAAACCAAGCAACACAATTGAGTGTTGGAGAGCAGTGAGCAATCGAAAGACAAAGCCTGTTCAGCCATCTGGCTGAACACACTGTCCTTCTGGTGGAGATAATTTATGGTTTGTTTTCATTTATTCACTGAAGTGCCGTGATGTAACCTTTCTGACCTCACATTTATGAGATTTGTGGTAGTTCAAATCATCAGGCCTTCATAAATGCTCCCACAAGTAACAACACAAAGCAATTCAACAGGAATTTATTGAGGAATTTTGATTAAGTCCTGAAAATGGGAATGGATTGACCTTTGCAAAATTTTAGCTGAGAAGGAAAATTTCTTGAATCCTAAGGCTTCTGATATTTTCCAAAAAATGTGACCACATAAAAAATTCAGTTATTTCCTAAAGCTTCAGAATCATCCACTTATAGACATTATGTTATTTTTATGCGTGATGCCAGGTTAATATAAAGTACTTGTGCAGTTATTTTCCTTTATAGTTTTCTTCTTCCCTTTGAGGATTTCGTTTGAGGTTTATGTAGAATGCGTGGGTAACAATAATATTTAGTAATTTCTTTGTACAATGTTATACACATATAAGCTGCAAACAAAAGAGTAATTAATTCTAAAAAAGTAACCATTATTGTCTGAAAACTCTGAGTATTATTATTTTACCTTAAGAATACAATGAATTTATTCATGTATTCATGTTACAGGCAATAAAGTCTGCTTTCTAAGAAGACAAACTGTTTAATATCAAAGTTAGATGGTATTATGAAAGGATACAGAGCAGTTTTTCAATATTATCTCTTTAAAGATATCAAAATCCTGGACAGGAAATATGTCTTAAATTATGATGGGGTTTTTTCCGTAGGTGCAGCAGAGTGTAAGAGTGTTGTCCTTGTCTTGCTTGCTTTCTTCCCATCAAATATCTGAGACTTAATGTTTTTATCATCGTAAATCATTTCCAATATATTAATGTACTGCATTGATCTACCATTCATCTGATTGTTGAGAGGAGGACATTAATGGTTTCCATTAGTCCATTTTCTAATTTCCATGTGTTCTGATGATAATAAATCTTTGCCTCATCCATTTGCAAGGAGCAGATGGTTCCAGCAGAATGGACTGCATTGCAGATAATGGAGGTTTCTAGAAGGAGAAAAAAAGCACAGAGCAATGATTATCTCTTCAGCAGGAAGAACGGCAGGTTCTTTTGCAGAATACACTCATGAGAAAGGGGAGGATGTGAAGACAGGCCATGAGGCTCAAGCTCTACTATGTGATTAGGAATCTGGGGACCAGCATCAGCCTTGTAAAATCAGAGAGGAGGGGTGAGGGATGAGGCTCAGTGTCAGAGTTCAGCAATGTGTCACTCACATGGGAGGCTGCTTGAGCCTTGGCCACTCAAACTGGGCAGAGTGACCACATACCTACCTGAAAACTACACGGAATGCAGCTGTAATTCTTTGTGTATTTGTCATCCCCTTATTGGCTTTGAACTGTCTTATTCTCTGATTAGCACTGAGTTTCAACATTTTGTGCAGTTCCTGTATGTTATCTGAAGAAAAAGGGTGGGCATAAAGTTGAGTTGAACTAAATATACAAGGATGGTGTTGATTTGATAGACCAAAAGAATAAACACTGCATGCATTCATAGGTTTGCACAACACCAATACCATAATTTCTTATCTTTCTTGCTTTTTCTTTGCCCCTCAGACTTGATCTAGGTATCTCCACTCCCTGGATTTCCTGCCAAAACCATTATAATGGCAATAGTTAATGCATCACTAGTCCAAAATCTTATTTTCCATTCTAAAACTTCAACACCCTGGAAAAGCACCATGCTTTGGAGCACAGAGTAGAAAATTTGAAATGTTCTGTGAAGGAAAACATCTAGTCAGAAGAGTAATTTTGAGAAAAATGCGAGTTTTGTTCGGAAGGAAATAGGGATGTCAGACTGAGGTATAAAGTCCTTGGTTCAGCCCTTTCACCCTCTATTCTTTCACTCGTTTCTTTCACTACATACCCAGGACCTCTCAGAGGCACCAAGGAGGCCCTCAGTGACTGATGGAGGTCCTGGCTTCACAAGAGGTATGCCCTAGAGGAGTCCCAGTGCCCAGGCTTCTGCCTTCTGCAACAAATCATCATCTTGTTGCCTTCTGCAACAAGACTGCCACAGGACAAAGTGTCCAGACTCTTCACCTCATTGCCTTTTCTTAGAACCCCTGGCATTTCAGACATTTTGACAGATGCTCATTTTCACTAAAAACACATGTATTATAATGAGATCTGTTTAGATAATGGTGGGAAGAGGGTGTATAAATTTGTGTCTTTTCTTATTGTGATCAGATTTTGTTCATTTTCATGTAACCACCACATGTTTAAATAACTGACTTCTATATATTTCTGTGAGTTCGGAAATGTATAAGAGTAATGAAGTCAGGGTGGGAATGAGGCTCATACATAATGCAGATTTCTGTTGCTATCCAGGAGTGGGACAGGAATATTCCTGTTTTCTACATGCTGTTCAAAAAATATTGCGTATTGTAGTATAGTGTAAAAAAAAGTAACTAATCAATCACCAGAGCTGTTCCAGGTACCAGACTTCTGCATTATAGAGAGAATCTTTCTTTGAAAGAGAATGGATTAGTCTGATCTGCTCTATATCTGAAAAGCAGATGCCACCTCTCCTTCATCTGTTTTCATAGTGAAGGCCTGTGGCAGCAACAAGTAAAGTAAAGGTGATTAGAAGAGCTTAGAGGTAAGTTCCATGGAATCATCACTCCTTTAGGTGCAGACAGTAAGAAAAGCTTGTGAAGTTGTTTTCCTTGGCAAGATTTCAATGTTAAGTCTCTAAAATATAATGATTTGATGGTCACAACTTGGCAAATCATCCTTAAAAGTATCTCATGGTCACACATATTGCTCAGTTTGAACTTGGCCTGGCATCATTCATTTAAAAGTTGGACATAATATTCAGGATTTCAGAGTTTATTGTTAAGAAGAGGAAAAGAAAAAGAAACAGGCTTGTCTTTAAAGAAGGCATTCACTTACATCACAGAGACAACATGCACACCTGCAAACCTGTAAGACGGAAAGTTAGGGTAGTGTGAGGCAGGAATTCTAATGCAAAATAAGCTGTGTTAAACAAAGCATCTGCTGAACATGGAGTGTACATTTTGCCAAGATATTTATTGGAAGAACTATTCCAGCCATAGTGTTGTTCACAGTGTTTTAGCTAACGAGTTTTAAAATTGCTTTGAAGTTGATGGGACAATCAATGCCAAGAAAAAATAATCATGAACTTGAAAAAGTTTTCTACCTCCACCCTCACCATAAGTACTTCAGGAAGTTCTCGTCATATTGTCAGACTCTGAGGACTGCATCTTAGTGAAAAAGCTGGGAAAGAAAGAGTAAGGGAAAAAATTTCAAACCAGCAAAAGGATAAAGATAAGAGCAAACAATAAATGCTTAGCAGCACCCTACCTCCCAGGGCAGTTGACAACCTATGTGTTGCACCTAATACTATTTAAGCAGGACTATTCCTGACTTCAGCCGCTGAAATAAATCACAAGTGCAACCAATAGAGTTGCCATGGCATGAGAAGCAATGCTATAATTTAGGAATTGTACACTGATTTTAAAAGCTATCTTCAATCTATTTTAGCTTGAGGTATGAATTCCTAGACTGAGCAAACACTGTTAGTACTAGAGCACCCTGCAAGCATATAGAATCTTCTTGGGAAGAAGTCCTGTCAAATGAATGTGTGAGCTTTAAGTGGGTGCTTCTAAATCAATCTTTTCAATCTGATGGTTAATTATAGCCTTTCCCAAATAATTCTGTGTAGTAGCCACAGAATGATTGCAGAAATGGTTTCTCCTGAATGCTGTAGTTGATATGTGCTCAAGCAGAAAGAGGAGAATTGTAATTGCAGGCTAAAGGAAGAGAGTAGTGAGAGACACAACCTGGGAGGTGACCTCTTTCCTATTGCTGGGGGACAAAAAGGAATTTGCACTTTTTTCCTGGTGTTAAAAATCTTCAGCTTGAAGAGTGAAATGTGAAAAAAAAAAAAAAAAGAGACATTAGTAGTTCACATACTAAATTGTACTGGATCATTTTGATCAAGATTTGTGCAGTGGTGACAAGGACTGGCTGGCCAGTCCAGCCCAGTGTCATCACCAAAAAAAAAGGAAAAAGATATGAAGGAGAAGATGGGATGGGTGAAGGCAGAGAAAGGGAGACTCTGAGGAGGAACAAAATGACCAGATTTGCACTGACAAGTGAGATTCTTCATACAGAAAGAACAACGGTGTTGGCATCACCAACCAAACAACAAACGAGCTTCTTAACGCCTGTGCTGGTTTTGAAGTGCAACTTTGAGAAGCTTTGACAGATTACTTGACATTGTAAAATATTGCTGCTTAGCTTTTGAGCTACACCTCTGCAGGGCAAGCATGAAGAACAGATCAAGTAAAGCTTAGCGGGAATGATACAAAGTTGATTTAATGTCATTGGGCTTAGATGGGTAGTCTCAGATCACAATTCTGCTCATCAGAAAGTCCTACAACTTGTGCTCACAGAACAGCAGAAGGCTACTTAGTTAAGCCTAAGTCTGTCCTTGCCAACAGCATGCTTGTTGTTTATCCGCCTTTAGCCATTATGATGTTCTGATTTTATTTAACATCATGGGATCTCCAGTCAGAGCCATATATTGATTGAGTGTATTCTTTGTGCTATAGTGAAAATCATGACCCCCATCTTATGATTTCAGTGGTTGGAAATACACTTACATCAACTAAAACAATAATAATTATGAAATTAATAATTAGGATCATTGTTCTTTGCTTCATATTATATTGAGTTTTATTCCATACATTCAGTTTCAGCATCTCTCCATGTAGCAGGTGCAGGCTCTGCAAACCTGCCTTGGCGTTCGGAAGCCTAAGATAGGCAAAATGCTGAGTCATGATGACTGGACCTTAGGAGCCCCTCTCTCCTGCTCTTAGACCCTTGCTTATCTCTCTGTAAGGCTATAAGTCACTTTCCTTTAACCCTTACCACTGGACAATTCTCAATCCCCTCTTGCCCTATATAAACCCCTGTTTCTGCACGGCTTATTAGAGAAGAGCTGTCACTGAACCCCTTTGTGGAAAAGAAGATAATAAAAGACATCGCTGCGGAATATTTCACACGGCCTCTCTCCTCTCTTCTTCTCCCATGTCTGCTGAATGCTGCTCTGCCTGCCTAAGCCTAGCCTAGCAGGCCCAAGAGCTGAAATCACTAATGAGGTGAAAATCACAAAAGCTGAATATCACTAAAGACTTGCTAAGGCGCAGGCTGGAAACGCTGCTTGAAGCGTGGATGGGCAGCTCCTATCAGGGCTGAGCTATCCAGCTTTTAATGTAGCTATCCAGGAACACCCCGTAACCCAGCGAGCAGCATTATCTCCATAACTCAGTTTGTCCTTCCCTCATTGGTGTAATAACATTTGTTCATCTCAGTTTGCAGGCAAACTGCAAACCTTAGTGCACACTGGTTTTACCCATTACAATTGAATATACTGTAAGAATCAAAGATGGATAGTGCTTGAGGTACTGTACCCAAAAAAAATAGCACTCATTGTCCATTGCCTTAAAAATCAGGAATACACGCTACTAAATGCTAGATTATGCACAACATGCAAAGGCTTTTAAAGTAGTAAAGAAAGGGGTTACCAGTGAAGAAAGAGCTCTTCTCAGGAGCAATAAAGATTGTGGGAAGGAAGTCAGAAAAGATTAATTTGTAGTATGTGTATGTAGTATGTGTATGTGTAGTATTTGGATTATGTAAGCAGAATTGGCTTTCATATCAAAGGTAGCCTGTACTTATGAACTGCTCACTGATCTTCAGAAAAGGCATACATCTGAAACGAGCCTAGAAAAAGGAGAGCTAGGAGGAATGAGTTAGAGATTTTGTAGCTGTAACCTTAAGGAAAGAACTTGTAGAAATATGGCAAAATTTCAGCTTAATGGAAAGCAGCAGTAATGTAGTCAATACTACAAAGGAGCAATAAAAATTCACTTGATGTAGATAGGTGAGGAACAGGAGCTGTTAGGCAGTTTGTTCCTCATGGTAAAAAAATGTCAGTTAATGGTGCTAAAGGAAAAAAGGAAATCAAGAGCATATGCCCTGAAAGGACATGTTACACTAAACAAGAAAAATATCTAGTAGTCATAAATGTGCCCTCTTTCAATTCACAAACAGCATCAGAAAACATATCCAAAAAAGGAAGTCTGGCAATTGTACCAACTGTAGGACCAGAACAAAACAAAACAAATTATACCTGTTCTCTGCAACTTTTAGTTTAAATTAAAGTAAAATAAAAGTCCTAAAGAATGAAACCAAATATTGCAAAAAGTAGCTTATGAGTACAAATTCCTTGAAACACACCTACAAATATACACACATATGAAAAATCATCCTTCACTGAGTACATCAACTCAATCTTCAAACTGTGTGGATGTGTCCAGGGTGTTCCAGTACAGATTGCTGATCAAGTGTGATAGCTAGTGTATTGTATTGGCTATTCTTCACATTGAGGTTGGTTTAGAATTAGATTAATAATTTCATTTTCTGTGAAACCTGAGGCTGTGCTTTGAGTATTTTCCAAAGACCAAAAGGTACAACACTTTGTAAATTACTCACATGGGGCTGTATTACCTCCTCTGCTTCCAGATTTACCTTTACTCACACAAGTGTGTTCTGATGGACTTGAAGCTAGTTTGAAGGGGTTTTATTCTCCCATCAGTGTTTATGATTATCACACAGGGGAAAGTCCTCCTCCTCTTAGCCATTGCAACTGTGGCAAGTCCACAAGTTCCCACTTGTGAGAGAGTCTTCAAGAGTCCCTTTCAGATAAGCCTTCCATGTTAACAGTTATTCCCATATACGACAGATTGAAGACATGTCGGTATATTTTATATCTACTAAAAATACACCCTTACCGAGGGAGAAATACCACTGCTCAGGGATCTCCCTTGGGGAGCACAGCTTTAAAACTGGGACACAGCCCAGACCCCTAGAGCAGTGTCAGAGCAACACCCAACGAAATCTTGAAGGACATGCAAAGAAAGACAAGCAACTCAAGGGCTAGTCACACAGAAATGAAAGTCTGATCTATTTTAATATTGCTAGTATTATGCATTTGTTGTGCAGCAATAAATAACATATGAAGAACAACTCAAAATGCCAGATGAGTGTGACAATTGCTGCTGATTCAAGGCAAGACTTTGAATGAATGATGAAACCATTGGGGAACTACTGCAGCTGAAATAAAGAAAACTGGAAAGTCTATAGAGGCAATCTTCTCTAAACTCCAAGTCATCCAGATTTTCAGGAAGATAGTCAACCTATCACAAGAACATCTTGAATAAATAGGAACATATGGCTGAGCCTCAGTGCAAATGTTCTTTGCCCACAGTAGGTGGAAACAAGGACATGCAGCAAGGGAGGACCATGGAAACATTTTCTAGGCATGCAGAATATTGTTGGAAAAGCTAAGTTCAGCTAAGACTGAAATTGCCAAAGGACACCAAAGGCAGAAAGACAAACCTCTCTGAACAAGTGAATATAAAGAAAAAAAAACAATCATGTCATCATGAAGCAAAATCAAGCTTCAATGAGTGACAGTGGACATGTCAAAGACTGAGATACTCTGTTTTCATTTCCTTCATGGAAACAACATCCTATGTCTACCCTGCCAGAGCCCCCGAGAAGATTGCTACCAGCAGTGGATAAACATTAATTCTGAACTTAGTTTGGCTATTGTGGTAAAAGACAATAAAAAATGTTTCTGTACATAAATTCACAGTTAAAGAAAAGTCAAGGAGAATCTCTATCCCTTATTTGGTGGTGTTGGGAAACAGTGACAAGGGGTTAGGAAAGGCTGAGGTACTGAATGCGTTCTTTTCCTCAGTCTTTTATGGTAAGAGCAACTGTTCTCTCCAGCTCACAGGGCTGGAAGACAGAGATAGGGAGCAGAATGAAGCCACCATAACCCCAGGAGAAATGATCAGTGACCTGTTACACATACAATTCTACAGAGCTGGATAGGATACACCCAAGGGCACTGAGACACCTGCCAGAAATGCTTACTGAGCCACTTTCAGTCATTTCTCAGTGTCCCTGACTAACTGGGAAGGCCCCAGTTTACTGGAGATTAGCCAATATGATGTCCATCTATGAGAAAGACCACCAAGAGGATGCAGGGAGCTGCAGGCCTGTCCTCGGTGTTGCAGAAGGTCATGGAACTGGTTATCTGGAGTGTCATCAAGTGGTAGATAGATGTAGAGCAACCAGGCAATCAGGTCCAGTCGCCATGACTTTGTGAAAAGCAGGTCTTTCTTGACCAAGCCGATCTCCTTCTATGACAGAGTGATTCACTTGTTAGATAAGTGAAACACTGTACATGCCGTCTACCTGGACTTCAGTAGAAAGTTTGACATAGCATTGCACTATCTGCTGGAAGGGCCTGTGTCCAGCAATCTCACAATTCTTGTCTTTGCCTCCTTTGCTTTTTCTGTCATCACTTTGTAGGTCTTTCTTCCACCTTCTCCTTATGTTTTATTGGTCTAAATAGGATCCAAGGTATTACACGTCAGTTATTTTTCATAGATATGAAATAGCAAATAGCAGTTCAATGTTCACAGTGCAATGACCTGCATGATTTTTGTCGCTGAGAAACTTTGAGTGGCTTTAAAAGACCATGAATTTAATGTTCTTGATGCACAAGTTGTTCAGCCATAAGACAAGCACTTCAATTCTACTGCTGAGATGAATTGTAGGAAGATAAGGATTGACACATGATGGATTAAAATAGTAGCCTGTTTAGACTAATTTCTTTATTTTGAGAGCAGGAAGTAATATATGCTTTAGAGGAAGCTGAAAAAAGAGTAACCAAGGAGAGATTTTTTTCCTTCTACTGTATGTGGAGCTCCCACTAAAGTAAACAGAATGTGTACATATATGTTTTTCTAATCAAGTCGCACTTCACCATAGAGTTATGGCTCATAAGTGCAGTGTCCTTCGTTAGATCTCACTACATGTGAACATTTAATGCTGGTCTTAGAAACAGTGTCCGTAAAATTAAGAAGCTGGATTCACATATCTAAAGAAATCAGGAAACTTTCAAATAAGATGTGAGCTTTCTGGTTCTGCCAGCCTCAGCAGAATGTGTATGATTTCAGCTCTTCTAAAGACTCATCCATAACTATTTATGTATTAAAAAGAAATAGAGAGGCCTATACTCAGCCACCCAAATTAGCTGTTATTTTTTATGTCTTCAATACCTGCAATGACTCGAACTGACCAGTACCTACCTGTAAACCCTCTGTTTTTTTAATATGTGCAGATATTTTTCCCTTTTTTCATACCCTAACATCTAATCAGCCAACTATCAAATACCAGCTGGAGCACTCATCCAGATGTAGCCGGGTGATCTGTTTTTTACCAGCTTTCATTCCAGTTTTGCGGTTTCTCTTCTTCCCTCTTCTTACAGTGTGGAAGCTAAGGTGAGGTACAGCAAAATTCTTAGTTAATTTGTAGTTCTTTCTTTGCAAGTCTATTCTGGTAAATGCACTACTCTATTGTATACAATTCCTTAGTTTTTCATATCTACAATTGCCTTCATCAATCCCATTCTCCATCCCCTCTTGCAAAACTTTGCCAGTGTAACTGAGGGTGACTGCCAAACACTCGTTTGCAGGCAAAAATGACAGACTTTACATTAAGAGTCTTCCTCTTTTCTATCAGCTTGATGCAGCCTTTTAGAATTCATTTTCAAGTTAAAAAAAAAAAAAGAAGGAAAAAAGGTTTCATTTCGTTGTACATTTAAGTGAAATCTTTAAACCCCTTTGCATTATTTTATCACATCAGACTTGTCAAGTCACACTCATTTGAATGAGTGAGATTTGAAAACTTCTGAGTGTTATATTACATTTTCCATTGATATATGCCGTGAATCTTTACGGCTGCATGAAAATGAAGCCAAAAGCCAAAGGAGACAGCTCACTTCAAATGAGTGAGACTGGATATGTCTGTCATATGTTATTTCAGGTGCTCAAAGGATAGCAATTCTACACAGAGATGGGTGATGGGGTTGACAGGTTTGCATGGATTTAGATAAAGAAGGGAAACTTAATCCCAGAGACACAAAAAGCAGTGATTCCAATAGAAGAGTCATATATCCTTTGAAAACTAAATTGAGTCTCATCCTGTGCTCAAAAGAGTTGAAATGTCAGAGATGAGGGTCCTTCTGGAGGTGCCCTTGCACTCCTGCAATGATAGAACTCTTTGTAGGAGAAAGCTGGCATCACTTGCTTGGCAGGTAATTCTCCTTGGCTGGAAGGGGGAACTGTGACCCCATAGCCACCTCCTCCCCAGTACATTAAGTGCTGTCACAGATTCTTCTAATGAGAAAATGTCTGTGTGGCAGAGACACTTTGCACATCTTCCTTGCACATTTGTTCAAAAGCTAGCCACAAATTGGACCCTGTTCCTAATTTTCAAGATACTTTTCCTGCGATTATGCATGCAGAAGTTGGCTTTATAATCCTGTATCTTGATTTTATAGTGGGCGAACAGTCTTCTACTAGTTTCTCAGAGGCTTTTCAATACAGATCTGATTTTCTGTGCAAGTCAGGAGAGGAAATCTGGTACAAGACACCTTCCAGATCTGCACTGAATAAGGAAGTGCCTGCAAATTGATTTTTTTCTAGCAGAGGGAAAAACACTGCAAAATGCTCATTACCCTGCGCATGGCATGTTTAGCAATGAACAGTTCGAGCTAAAAGGCTGATATGAAAGACGCCAAAGGGAAGCTCTTGCATTTAATGGGTTTGCTCCCACAAAGGGAGCTCACAGACTAAGTGCCGGCTGCGCTCAGGGGACGCCGGGACGAGCTCCCAAATTATCCCTCCAGGATCTCCCAGCCGCTGCACCGCCCTGCCGGCAGCAGAGGGAGATGTCGGCATGCCTTTCAGTAGAGACTTGTCTCGGCTGGGATTTGCACTTCATTAATTCAGTGTTTGAAATCAAACCAGCGTTTAAACTGCACTGCTATTAATACGCAAGGGTATACATGCAGTGTGGAGAATTTCCACTAAACTTGCTCCACAACCACAATTTTTGAGTACTTTTGTGGGATGTTTTTGGATAGTCAGTAAAAGAGAGATACTCTTACAGCAAAATATTCTCAGGAAAGAGTTCACTGAAGCATTTGTTCAGCTTTTTTGAGACTGAAAACAAATAAAATATGATGATTTGTAGGAAGACAGAATCAAATTTAAAATGTGCATTTTCTTTGTTTGGATATGTGACACATTGTAACCATTTTAATGGAAAAGAGGCATGGGGATAAGCATTTTTGAGTAATATAAATACAGTGGACAAATATGTGGATGTACTTTGATGCCATGGTTGTGGTGAGATAAAACTTGACCAGTTTTATTTTGGACAGCAGCAATAATAAGAACAATAAAATGTAATGTTTATTCAGTTGAATATAGCCAAAGGGCCACAGAAGGTACGTCAAATTTGAAGAATTTTTTTCTTTGTGTCCAGATTTAATTCAAAGAGAAAAAAAAATAACACTGGTATTCCCACTTACTTTTCTGTTTGGGAAGATTATCTGCTAACTTAGGATGTTGGAACTAGAGCAATTAACTGTTGTACTTCTTTCAAGAGTCAAGTGGAAGTTAGATTTGGTTTTAGATACCAGGTAGAAGGAGAAACACAGAATTGATTCTGTTTTGGCTGGAGACAGTTTCCAGCAGGGAGTGCTCCACTGAGTTGCTAGTGAAGGTAAGTGTGAGATGGGTGAGGTGCTTCTCTGCTGCTCCAAAGGAGGAGAAATGCCTTGTGTTGATAGCCACTCTGCAGATTTGCTTACCATGCTGTTCAACTCAATTACTGTAAAACATGGACAAAAACTGGGAAAAAAGAAATTTAACCTTTTTGTCTGGAAATTGTTTTGCTTGTATAGTTGAAACTGATTTTGAGGGCACATTCCTAAATTTTTGGGTTACTCTTACTGATCACTTTTAGCTTCTTGGATTTCCTTGAAGTGTAAAAGAAAGAAAAAAGGTCAGGTATTTCTTCCTACTGATTTTTTTTTTTCATAGGAAAAGGACTGAATTACCTAAAGGTACTTACAGAGGTATCACCCCGCACTGATGTAAGAGGAGCATGTTATTGAATGTCCAACTCCTTGAGGGGAAGTGGTACTTCAAGCCAAATAAATTATAACCAAGACCTACAATTTAGGCACCTACACTGAAGCACAAAGCTGGCTTCATTCAAGCTGTGCCTGCCACTTCATTTGGGTGGGACAGGCAGCATAGTGCAGTCACAGCGCCCAGGCTGCCTCAGCAGGTGATACTCACCCATGGAGGGCAGCTGTTGCTGCCAGTCACAGTGTCAATGGGTGCTGCAGCCAAAGATCTAGCAAAAGTATAACTATAGCTGGAATGGTAGGCAAAGTCCGCTCCCTTCATCCCCGGTCCCACGTTGTGATAATAGCTGTTTTTTGAAAATGATATTTGCATGAACTTTGGAAGCACAAGAGCTGTGCTTTTTCTACATTCTGGTATTTCACTGAAAATTACAGCTGACCTAATTTTTTTTCCATTTTGTCAATGCAGAACTACAGCAGCTCATCCAAAATCCACAGAGCTTCTCCAAAACTTATTGTGATGCAAGCAAAAGCTGTGGTAGGCCCTAAACATGTACCAGGCAAAAAAAAAAAAAAAAAAAAAAGAAAATTCTACTCTGCCATACTATGAAGTTCAGTGGCAGCCTCCTACACACAAGTGTGTGGGAGAAAATGTGAAGTGACACATAAACTAATGTCTAAGAGAAATGTGCAGGATACAGCCTAGAGATATTTTTAAAAAGTATCTGAAATGTAGAAGCACTATGAGAAAAAAAGACAGAATCATAATGAGAAAATTCTCTGCATTTCCTGGATCAAGTTTTTAAGTGGAAAATTGTAATCAGAAGACATTGGGGTAAACTTAGCATTACATGTAGTATTAATTTTAATGTTAGCTTTTTATTTTTTTTCTCTTTTGAATAATAATACAAAATCAAATTTAAATTGTAAATAGTATCCAGATACTACTAGTTTCCTGGCTCAAATTCTTCAGCACATATGGCAGAAGCATAAGCTTGTGCCAGTCTGCCTACTTTGCGTAATTTTGCATGCAAATAGTTTAGTCCCTATATTGAGGTGCTAGAATGTGTTTAGTACACTCGAAAATATTTGCATTGCAAAGGAAGAGCTAATCTCCTGAGAAAAATCAAATTGATATTTTATATTAAGGGACTGCTTTGGACTTTGTGTGGCACTGTTATATGGAAAATTATGTTTACAGTACAGCTAGAATTTTTAATTGACCTTCAAGAGAGAAGGACCAACTACTGCTTTGCCAAATTTGAAAGCTACTGGAACAGTCTCTACTTGTCATTCACCACAATGCCCCTTTTCTACTCCTGAATCTTTCTGCTAACAATTTCATAACTTTGATAAAACTATTACCCATAAACAGGTTTGGCAGTGACCACAATGTTTAATATGTAGTCAAATGGCTGGAAAAAAGAAGCAACTCTTATTAATGTGAATATTTAGCACACCTGAGTCTGTTCTAGCTTCTGGAAATGTCTGTTCCATATTGGACATATTTAGAGGCTCCACTTGCCACTTCATGGCCTTCCCATCCAAAGCAATAGAAGTATATACATTCCCATACCAGCAAGCTGATATTCAGATGTATATTCCAACCATTGCTTGACACACAAACACACATGCCTTTCTGTTACTTAAATTTATCTCTGACAATATTCATCTTTGAAACAGGATGTGACAGGTGAGGGTAGCATCTAACACAGTGCTGGTTCATCTAGTCAGTCTATCCTCTTTGCAGCCTGTCCCTGTTGTATGTGGCTGACTGTCATGACACAGGCCCGACATGACTCTGCTCATGCAATTTGTTGAATTCAGCCGGTACTAACTGGACTCTGTGGCAGTAGTGATGCTGAAGTCATGCTTCCTCTGAAAGCAGTGTCTCAGGACACTGGAATCAGGTCTGGATTCCCAAATATTTTGAGTCCCACCACATGTATGCTGTTTGTCAAGAAGGAACCTAAAAGGTGTTCTTTTTGAAAGTATAGTTGTCAGTTCAGCCACACGTTTCTATAGTTTCAGCACAATGTATACATAAATATATTTTCATGAATATAATTTTGTATGGTTTAGTGGGGGAGTTAAGTTTTTGAATTAACTGTAGTTTATATAATTGCATTGCTTGTGTGTAATGCTATTGTATTTAGAGAAAAGCTAATGAAGTTATACCTAGGCTTTTTTTTTTTTGCCTTCTTTCTTTCAGTCTGAGCACAGATTTTATTGCCCTGTATGCTGATCCACATTCAAATACAGCTGTTTCTGCTGCAGGAAAAGCTCTTCTGGGGCCTGATTGTGTACTGCCACACACAGCTGTCATAAACACTCAAGAAGAAAGGTGTAAGCGCCTTCAGAAATTCCTGAAGAAGAAGCCCTTGACATGGCTGATAGCCTGGGACAGAGCAGGTGGGTGAGGGATGTTGCAGTAGTCAGCGTAGCAAGATGGATGACTTCAGGGTCCCTTGCAGTGGATCTACAAGCAGCAGAATTAATTTGTGGCAATCAAAGCTGTCCTGTATACCTTATTTTTTTCCTGATGACATATTGACCAAGCAACTGATTAGTTAAGTCCTAATAATTTTAAAATTACTATTGTAAATGTCTGTCAAACTCCAGGTGAAGTAGTTTTCCAGCAGGTCCCATGAGACCTGGCTAACTTTCAATGTGTGTGACAAGAATATAATCTGAACTCAAAAGCTGTGTAGATGCACTCTGTACTGTGAATAGAGCCTTTAATTAATTTGAATTAGCAATTATGTTGTCTCTTTTTAGTGTTTTCTTAGTAGTTGTAATGGCTACTAAAACAATTTTTAGACTTTTTAAAATTCAGAGATTTCCATTATCTTTATAAGGAAGTAAGTTTTCTTGTTCTGTGTCATTCACAATCCAGACTAAGTCACCATTCATTGCAATATAATTACCATGTAATCCTCCAAAAATCCATTAAATTACTCTATTAAATACCCCAGGTACAAAACTAATATCAAGTTGCAATTTATGGGTCTTCAAACCTTAAAATTCTATATTTGAAGTCTTCTAGCTTTTTTATTTGACCTGCCAAAAGGCAAATCTTACATCCAAATTTTGAATATAGTTATTTGCGATATAAAAACTTTTGCCTCCTAAGTTTTTCATTGGAAAATGCTGCTGGTGAAGCAGGCAATTTGGAGGGATAGCTCTGTTTGGCTGTGCCTTGTTAAGGCTTCAGAGCACTTGTGTATGAGTATGGGCATGCTCAGAGGCCTTTTGCCATGTATTTGTATAGTAATGTGAATTATTTGACAAGAACCCTGTAATACCATGAGAATATCCTTAGAGCTCTTCTTGCCGGTGATGTACTATCACTGAAATAGCTGCTGCATCACATTATTACTTTTAATGCTCATTTCTAATAATGTATTTCTGTTTGTTGGTGAGTTTGAGTACAGCTGGTTTTAAATATGTCATGTGCTGGTATGATAGAAGAAGCCGCAAGGCAACTTCAGGGCTCCTGTCTTCAGGAAGATTTTGGAGCTGTGCTCAATTTCTAGTTATCAACAAAGGAATTCATTACCATTGATTCAGTTCAAGGTGTTAATAGTCATTTTTGTGTGATTTTTATGTCAGAGGAAAAAGGTTGAATTCTGCATCAGCCAGCAAGCTTCTTAATACTAGTAGCACAGTTGACTACATACTTTGTAGCTCTGTTAACCCATCAGTAAGTCTCTGAAAAATATCAACAAAGAGGCATCGGAAATAAAATAATAGTGACAGCAACAAAAGCAGTTCAGTCTTAGATCTATGTATCAGGCTGACTGCAGACTCAGGCCCCTGCTCTCTCACATTTCAATTATTATCCTTTCAGCCATAAGGCAAGTATTTAATATTTCTGATGAAAACTGATTCTCAAGTACAATTATTCCAAAAGTTAAAATAAGGAAAGCATCCATTTGAGCAGCTGCGTAATGATATTATGGGTCCTTGTATGAACTCATCTGTTAGCACAGATACTTCCATAGGAACATTACCTCATCATTGGCATATTCAGTCCCATACTAACAATATGGTTCCTCTCTGTACAGCAAGGTGCCAAATCAACTACAGAAACAGTTTGATGAGAAGCAGCAGTGGCTGATTTGTGAGAACTGACATGCTCTCTCTGATTTGCAGAGGACCAACTGGTTAGAATCTGAACTGAAACAAATAATGTGTACTTTGGTGCACACCATCAGTTGTGCTGCTATTTATTCTTCCATTATGTGAGATCAAGGAAAGCATGGTCAAACATTCTCAGTATAGATCTGAGATCTCTTCCTTGTCTCTTGTTGTTCCTTTCTGTTGCTGTGACTTAATTTCCCAATTATATCCCTTCTATGAAATGGCCTATGACTGGTTTTTCAGTGGATTGTGAGACTTGCTTACTGACATTTGTAAAACACTTAGAAGATCAAAACCCAGTAATAACAGCAAAACAGACCCAGGCTTCTCTAAGGGAAAGCAGAAAATTCTGATCCAAGCCCCATGCACCAGCTGTATTGCTCTGATTTTCCATCACAACCCGTTATTTGACTTTAGTTCTTCCTGTTGTCAGAAGCAAACCTCTAGAGGTGTGCAGCCAGCTGGAACAGCCTGCCTGGGAAAGAAAAGATATGGAGCCAGCTGAATCTTCACCTTCAGTATTTGCTTGTGTATAGTCACACACAGGTATTACAAAGCCTTTCTGCTTTCAAATATATTATGATCCACCAGAAGGTGACAAGAGAAGAAATAAGGTAATGGTAAAAAAAAAGTAAAAATAGGTAATAGTTGTGAATGGTGAGTATGAGAAGGGTGGAGGAGCAAAGAAAGACCATGTGATACTGAATGCAAGCTCCTGCTCCTCTCTTGAAACTCTGCATGAAACTCCCTACTCTCTGCATGAAACTCCCTACTCTCAGTTATTCCTCTCTTTTAGAAGGGAATATGCATCTCAAAATTCAAATGAGGTAGGTAGATAGCTGCATGAAGCAGCAGGCAATATGAAGTCTCCATTTCAGTAAGTCACACTTCAGTCCACTATGCCTACACATTTCTCATTTTAAATAAGTAATACCAGATGGGATTGCAATATTCCCATTCTTAAGTAATGCTCTGCTATGTTTGGGAAAGTGCTGTCTGAAAGACCAGCATCCTCTGAGCATCCAGGCCAGTGAAAAACACTGCTTGCATTCCACAGTGTTATGCAGTATTTTGTTTGTACAGAGATGCTGTAATTCACAACTGCCTGGTGTCAGACTCTGTTTCAACAGATAGGCAGTCACAGGTACTGTATGAGTGCCAACAGGAACTTATTAAAAGCACAGAACAATAAGGAGTACCTGACTTAGTATGTTTGTGAAACTCCTGTCTGTTAGCAAACCATTTATTTTGAAAAAAACAGAAATGAGGTTTCTGCTCCCTGGGAGATGGTAGCACATCAATCAATCAATTAGATATGTAAATAAAGCAATAACTGAAGAATAAATAGTTTCTAAAACCCACCAATAAAATCTTCAAATATATATACTACCAGAATGAAATGACTCATGAACGATTTGGTGGCTACACTGTATTTTCATACATGGAGGGGGAAAAAAATTTTTAAAAGGAAAAGAACAGCAGTGCCAACTGTAAAAATTTCATTTCTCTCTGATCCTTTAAATCTTTCCTTTACTCCTTCTTACTCACAATCTATTGTAAGAAAAAATAAAAAAAATTAAAAAAAAAAAAAAACAACAAAAAAAAAAACAACAACCCAACAACAGCAACTACAAAAAATCCTGCAGCACATTTCCTCTAGCACAGAGGGTGGGAAAAATAGCTGCCTTCACAGCTGATGCCACCATTAACTCCCTGTACTTTCTTGACTAATCCAAAAGCACATGAGCCTCCAGAAGGCACAGCACACAGCTCTACACATAAAGTGCCCGGCTCTCTTGGTGCTGCAGCATTCTGTCCCTCAACAGCAGACACAATAGGTATAAGAAACCATGCCTTCTGAATGAGTCTTCCCTTATGTTGGGGGAAAAACCACCAAAGAAATGATACATTTGCTAGTAAGTAAGTGCACAGAAATTCTTTTTAAGAAGGGAAGCCAATTGAGCGTTGAAGCTTTTTGTTTCCATGTACTAATCATTGACAACTTCAGTAGGTATATTTTGTGCATTGAAAGCCTAGAATGAATCCTCTTCATTAATTATTATTGCTATGATTATGGGTTACTGTTGATAATCTTACAGCTTTTCAGCTTTTGAACTGGACTGTGTATCCCTAGTCCCATTGACGAGATCACATACTTGAGACTGCATTTCTTGTGAGATGGGATAGTTTTAAGAAAGGCAATAACATACTTAAACTGAACGTGATTGCCAATTGCAAAGCAATGTGTTGAACAGAAGCCTAAAAATGAGGTTTTAATTCATATTACAATATTCTGGAGCCAAGACTTTTGTGGATTGGACCCTAAATTGTTTTAGTATAGCTTAAATACTCACTAATTTAACACAATTTAAATTGGCAATAAAAACACCCCCAACTGTGTTGAGCTGTCATCCTGTTTATGCAAAATAGCTTCAAATCTTAATACTAACTATGCTAAGTAATGCCACTGGGATGAAACTGATAGTGAATGTGCACAGCTTATTTTTTTTTGAATATACTATGAGGCAGTCGAGCCAAGTTTTTTTTTTTTTTTAATTACCAGTACTACTTTAACGTCACATAGTTATTTCCACAGTATAAACACTGGAGGGGAAAGTGTTATTCCTGCAACAACTTTGAAGCAAGAAGTCTTTGTGGTTAACCATTTCCAATTCATTCTGTACTCTGCCAAGATTTAAACAGTGCCTCTTTACCACCTTGTAGTTATGTACCTTCCTTCGCAATTTGCCAAAGGAGTGTGCTCTTATATAATTGCTTTCTTTACAGTCTGACTTACAGGTTAACCACAATTACCTAATGTTAAGGATGGAGGTGACATTCAGTGGATAAAGAGAGAAAGTACAAGAACTCCTATGCCTATCCCTGACAATCAGTCACTGAAGCATTTAGTGTAAATCCTGACATGTGAGTCAATATATAGCTGCGAACCTTAATAATGAAACACACTTTGAGTTTTCAAAGTGGCTGGAAGTATTCCAGAGGAAGGGTAAATACTCTTAAAGGAAACAATCCACGCTTGGCAGAGTACTGCAATATGAGTTTTAAGTTCCTTGCTTATTCAAATGCTTCACTGACCTATTTTGCATAAAGGAACATAGATCTTGATGCTCTATCAAGCCAAAAGGCATCTCTTCAACGTCTCTGACTAACATATGATTATTCTACATTCTCTAGAGACTGGGCTGTTGCTCACTGCAGTCACTACTGGGAGCTGACAAATGCACTACATTGTTATATTCTACACCCAGAGGGAGTTGTTCCACTTTTGCCAAGATCCCCATAAAAGAAGGGAATCAGTATCTGCGATGACTTAAAAAATGAATTACTAGCACCAGTGACCAGGACTTCCCCAGTTCTGCTATAGCATATTTATAGATACTTCTTGATATTCGGAAAGAATCATAGAATCATAGAAGGTTGTGAAGGTTGGAGGTCCATAGAAGGTTCTACACGGATCCACAAGGATCATCAAAGTTGAACTCTGGCCTTACATAAGACAGGCCCAAGATTCACAAGTACCTGAGAGCCAAGTACCAAGTACCTGAGAGCACTGTCCAAACATTTCTTGAACTCTATTAGGCTGGTGCTGTGACCACTTTCCTGGGGAGCTGTTCCAGTTCTCAGCCACCCTCTGGGTGAAGAACCATTTCCTAATACCCAGCTTAAACCTCCCTTGACAAAGTTTCATGCCATTTTTTTGAGTCTTGCCGATGGAACACGAGAAGTTCTAGAACCCTGTGAATTCTCAAACAGAGAGAGACAGAGTGACAGGTGAAGACAGAAAACAACCTTTTTTTACTATTGCATCTCAAATGCTCTCCTTTTATGTTTCCTATCTGTCTTCCTCTTCTTTTCTCTAGTTGGGTAGTCACACCTTGACCTTTCCCCAAGCTGAAGTCAGGCACAATTTCAATGTATAGGTAGCAATAATTTTCTTAATTTCTAACCAGGAAACTAGTTTGTTTTTTGGTTTTTTTTTTTTCTTCTTCTTTTACATATGTGGAAATCTGTCTGTAAGTCCAAGGACAATGAATTACAGGAGATTCCCAAAATTCCTTTTTTCATCCAAACAATTTCTGGAGTTTTGAGTAATACCACGAGCATGGACAAGGAGACAGAAATCAGAAGTTTGAATAGCTGTCGGAATTATGACAGCCATGGTTATAAAATCACCACAATACCTTTAGGACCACAGGTAGAATAATGTCCTACTTTGAGGACATTATCAACGGATGTTTATTCAACTAATCCTAAAAATGCAGTATATTTTACAACTTTTATATATACCCTGTTTTGTTCATCTCTTCATATTTAAGAAAGCTTTTACTGATAATCCCAGCTAATTTTCAACCCACTCTCTTTCAACTCCCTCTCCTCTATCCCCTTCCCTCTGTTAGGCACAGAAAGCAACTGATGACTGCCTTTTTTTAAAAAGCATTTATGTATTAAAATATTGTCATTGTGTGTCAGCTTCTTCTTAGGTTTCCAAACTGTATTAAATAAATTTTTTCAACTCTTTTCTTTGCCTTTCATTCCAGTCATCTTTCTTTGGAAAATGACCAAATCTTCTTTTTTTTCTGTTCAACAAATTCTAGCTTCATGAAACTGCTACTTTTATCAGCTTCACTATGCTTATTTTATACCAAAATTACATACTGGAATTGAAAAGATAAATTATTTCAGCATGAACTCTGATAATAACAAATAGAACTAAAATATTGTTTGGGGCGGTTTTTCTTTTGGTATCAGCATGAGCAGCTCAGCATTTAGATTAAGAGCAGAACACATGGACATGTAAAGGATTTTAAAATATTTACCTGAGATTTTCATGTGGCAGCAATAAAACAAACTTAATCCTAAATTTATAATGGACTGTTAGGTAAAATACTGGTTATTGGAAATAATTTAGACACCTGCAGCAGTAGAATCTTAGTAAAGTAATACCTGGACACAAGTGCTTTGAAATGAATCTCAAATCTCATTTCCTAGAGGCAACATTTTTTAAAACGTTATTGCAGAGAAGAGAAGGTTGAATAAGGTTCAGCTATCAATTTTCTCCTTCCAAGAATGCTCCATGTTTGTTTATCCAAATGCTAGCATGATTCTTTGTCACAAGTCTGTCACAATCAGAAGGACCATGTTACAACTTACAAGATGTATTAACACATCACAATAACTGCAGTGAAAATGTTCAGCCAAAGGCTGTCATAACTGAGCCATGTTTGTGCTCTAGCTCCTCTTGCCAAGTGTGGGTGACCTAATCTGCCTTTGCTTAGTTTAGCTTCCTATTTCAGACTTCCCAGAATTTATGCAGGAGAAAAGTTCCTAATATGAGGCTGCACTTATGTGCTGTCATGAAGTCTTATAAAAACGTGATTCCCAAAAAAGGGCAAATGTGTTATTTTGTTGTAGTCCACAGATGCGGGCGCATTTGTGGTGCTATGCCTTCTGGAATACCTATTCAAAATGTTTTCCTATAGTGTTTGTCATGACCAAATACATCATATTTTTGCAGTGCCCGATGTGTCAGCTCAGTGACAGAATTGAACAATCATAGGTCAAATGACTGTGGACGCACACATCCTGTATTGAATATACAGTAGAAATATACAATACAGTTTATCCTCTAGATTTCTCTTGTATGGAGCACTTACACCTTTTTTTCCCACAGGAAGTTCTCCTCATTTCTAGCTATGTTTTCCTTCTGGAGTCACTCCCAATTCATACTGCCACATCCAAGAAACTACTTCATTTTAAGGATGGAGTGTTTCTATAGAGATCTTGAGAAGACAGGTCATACTTCTTGCTCCCATTAGGCCACTTTCTTTGTGATAAAGAAAAAGTTAGTGTCTTGGTACGACACAATCACAACATTGCCATTCAGGTGTGTGTGCCATTTTAAAACTGCCATTTTAAAGGCATTTAATGATAAGACACACCGAACCTTTACTGGCAGGGAAGCAAGTCTTGCAACAACCATGAGACAGTAAGTTTACTTCTTTACACCCACACCCTGTTAAGGGAAATTACTTCAGTACTTGTCTTATAATTGATGCATTTAATGTTGTTTACATTGGAACACTTTCTGACTGATTTCTTAAACTACTGAATTTGTATATAGAAGAGCAAACATTACTGTTTTGCTGAATAAAGTTCAATTTATATTGAGTTGTTTGCAGTTATAAATGGAGGTCAATACAGCTGATATAGATTTATCTCCTGCCAAACTAATGCCTCTGAGCATTCTATATGGATAACACAAAGTACTGATGAAGTTACTTCACCATTCTTGTCTTTCTGTTTGCAGTAGACTCATGTGCCCTACAAGATGGTGGAAATGTGATGTATTTTGTCTCAGATTGACACATATGTATTAATATGACAAATGATTCCTGGTCTAATGCTTCTGACAAAACTGGAAGTGTGAAATTAAATACTTGCCTTAAAAGCCACTATTTTGTTTACGCCAGTTTGTGAGCACAATAAAACCTTAGTATTTTTGGATAAGTCTGCCAGAAAAAAAAACAACAAAACAAAACCAAAACCAAAACAACTTTGTAAAATCTCAAGAGAGGATTAGAAATATCATTCATGTAAAAGAAGATTTCATCATTTACATATCTACCAAAATACAAACACAAATATTAAAGAACAGTATGAATGTTTATAAAACATAGTAAAGCTGAAAAAACCTACCACATTAAGAACTAAAATGGTATAATTTGTTTTATAGCACTCTGTACAGAAAGTGTCAAAAAGATTTTTGAAAAATTCTCCCTTCATAAACTATGGATGAAATTTTTTTTATACCTCTGTCACTGAGAAATCCACAGTACAGAACTTCTTTTTCTGGTGTTGAATTTTTTAGTTGCATTTTTTAAATCCACACTGTCTCAAGAAGATAATTACTACTGAATCAGCAAATGCTACCCAATGGAGAATGGTGACTCTTGGGAAATTATACAGCTCCTCACTTACTTTCAAAACAAAAATTGATTGTTCACTGGATGGCAACTTAGTCTCCAATTTTCTCCTTATTGCTTTTATTAAATGGGCAGGTGGAGTTTTTAATTTCTTTGAAAGGCTACTATAAATTCTTTTTCACTCAAGAGTAGAATGAAGAAAAATGTGATTGTGGGATATCCATCTTTTGGTATTAGATGCAAATTGATTTATATGACATGGAGCAGGATGAAGGAAGGGGAATATTCCTTCCTTCATCAACTATGAATTCAAATTTATATCACGTCTTACTCTTTGCATCTGGTCAGTAGCTCAAGATTCTCCCCTTCCACTCAGCCCTCATCAGACCCCACCTTTAGCTCTATATGTAAGTCTGGAGTGCTCGGCACATGTTAGAGCAGGTGCAAAGAAGGGCATGAAGATGGTCAGAGGGCTCAAGCAGTTCCAATAGGGAGACAGGCTGAGAGCATTGGGATTGTTCAGCCTGGATGGGAAGGCTCTGGGGAGACCTTACTGTGGCCTGTAGTTAAAGGGGGCTTATAAAAAAGATGGACAACAACTTCTTGCATGGGGTGATTGTGACAGGACAAGGAGGAACCGTTTTAAATCAAAGAGAAATTTTGGTTAGATATCAGGAAGGATTTTTTTTTATTTTGAGTATAGTGAAGCACAGGAATTGATCATCTAGAGCAGTAGAGGAGGTCCCATGCCTGCAAGTACTCCAGGCCAGGTTGGATGGAGCCCTCAGGGACCTGATCTGGTGCATGGCATTCCTACTCATGTCAGGGGTTTGGAACTAGATGATCTTTAAGGTCCCTTCTAGCTCAAGACATTCTCATATGCAGTGATTGCTCAATATGTGTACTCGTTATTAAGAAGGTGTAACAGATATTGGACTCACTGTAAAAAAAAAAAAAAATCTCTACACTGAAAAGTATTGCTTACGTCTCTAAATGCTTTGGTTCTACTGTAGAGCCACAGTATTTAAGAGAGATTACAGCCGGCACAATATACTCTAAAGGGGACAAATTTAAAAGAACTGTATTTTTCCCAGTGGACTAGGATGTTTAAATTCAAGTTACGATCTGGGAAGGGGTGTTTTGTTTTGGAAGTCAATGATTTGCTTATGACTAATATTATGGTAATGCTCTGTGTCATGAAGAACTTGATGTCCTACACTGGGATCATCAGGGCAGTACACACTGGTTTATTTAAATTGGTTATATCTCTTCAGATTTCATTAATTCAGCAATAAAAATGTAATAAAAATAATAACAATAAATCTAGACAGCTTGCATTTCAGAGGAAAAATAACAGTAAGGTGTCGGGTGAGTCAACCGTTCACATGATAATTTTTATGATGTCATAAATTCACTCATAGTGATCCACAATGGCAACAAACTCAATGTTCAGTGCGGACTGATCCAGCAATCCTCAAAGAAGAACATTTTAAAAAAAGAGCAATACATATTTTTTATATATTTCTCAATGGAGCTTTCTATTCTTTGTAGGGACCCAAGAAACATAAATTAATTTACGTGGCAATAAATCTACTGATAAAGCATAACCTGAGAATAGTCCAACTATTCTCCTGTGCCTTATAAAAAGCCAAAAATTCTTCCCTGCCCATCTATGATTTTGGACTTATGAAACTGTGGCAAGCTGAAGGTAAGTTCAATAACTAGGTGCTTTTGCAGTTGTGTTAGGACAATTGATTTTGTCATGCAATGCTGCTTCCACAAGTGTGTGCCTCTGCTATGAATCATACCACACATACTTTCTGAGAGAGAGAAAAGAGAGACCATACAGTATTCTACCAAAGTTTTAAAACTTGCATAATTCTAAAAAGTGTATAAGACACTTAAGATAAATACAAATAAGTACTATAAATTCAGTCCTGATGTAGATAAATCTAAAGTCACTTCTATTAAGGCCGACTTACAAGAGTCAAACCAATTTTTGTAAAAGTTTTCATTAAAGGAGCTCTATAAGTCTTCCATCTTTCTGAAGAACTTTACAAATTATGTCTTGAAAAAAAATGCTAAACTTTAAAATATGCAATGATTATCAAGTCTCGTTGTCACTGAGTACAGTCCAGGAGTGGATACAGTCCAAGGGTGGATATTAAAGCAGTCATGTTGATTTCAGTTTTTTTTCTCCATTTCATTTCTGACAACCCACTCCCCATTTTCCCTTTGTTTCCAAACTTATCTAGTTTGAAAAAGGTGTGGAGGACAGAATGCAGATTTCATTGTCATCATCTTGAGATAGTCTCCATTATTATTATAAAGACTCTGTAGCTTTCCAAAGTTGGCAGTTGTAAAATGTATCAAAATGGAGAAAAGTAAACCAAAACCAAATGAAAAGCATCCAGACAGCACATATAGCAGCTTCATCCTCTGAAGGTTATGAATGGAATTCACTATATTGCATTCAGTGAAAACAAGAAAGAGAAGATGAAGAGGAAAACTAGAGTCTGAAATACTAAAAACACATGGAACCATCACAGACATGACAGAACATTTTCCATTATTTCCATTGCTTAATGAAAAGCAACACTCATACCTGTCATATACCTGCCTTTTGCTGAGATGGGCTAACAGAGATCAGCAAAAATCACATCTTCATAGGAAATATGCCATTCCCCTCCCTTCTGCAGCTTTCGTACTTTCCTCTGCTAACTCTTGCTATTTTGACACACACTTATCCATGCAGATCATTCCCTGTATTTGTGGTAAAGGCCTTCAGAGTAGAAATATGGTAAGATATTTCTATCACACAGTAAAAGAACAGCTATCCATACTGCCCACATTGTTCTTCTTAGATTGTCTTTGAATCCTTTGATCAAAATGCAGCATCAGAGAATATTGTAGAAAGGCTGCACATTCAATTAAGCTTCCTCACAAAGTATTTAATGCACTTGCACTTTCAAATTACTTAGTATTTTAATGTGAAGAATGAAAGTGTTCCAAGAGGTGGATCCTAAGATTAATTTCCTCCAGTTTTTGAGAGTCATGGACTTTTCTGTACTGATTTATAGAAATTTATGCTGGATGAATCTCATCTAAGTTTGGTTGTCACCTCATAATGCATTTCACAATTTCAAGCTCAGAATTTCAGCAGGAAAATATCAAGCATTTATTCAAGATGTGAGTAAAAAGAATAGTAGTGAACAGAAACTGTGTTTGCAAACCTTTTTAATCTAGTAGTTTTTTACTCTCTCCCACATCTCTACTACTTTGCTACGCTTTCTGTTACCAGTCACTTTACCCACCCCGTCTTCCTCTATTAATAAATTGGATGAAATGTACAGGCTAAGCCTTGGGTTCCATGTTAATCAAATTCTGACCTTTTTGTTCAGTATATTTCTTCTCTTGTGCCTGTGGGTTGGGATTTGTGAACAAATAAAACTACTTTGTCAAATTCTGTGTTTGAAATGTACAAATTCTGGCTATGGAAAAGTTAAACATTCTAGAGCCTTTTTGCCCCCCTCTCTTAGTGGCCTTTCATGATGGCAGGCCAGATCTTCCTTTCAGGTGCTTCCCTGCGGGATGCAGAGGACAGACCTTTATTCCATACTCCAGCTTTGGAATAAGTATTACCCAAAGGTGTTGGAACACCTGGATTCCTTGATGGCACATGAGGTATGTCAGAGAGCTTCCAGTGCAGCAAATCTCTGCCTTTTCGTTATGCATCTAAGTGAATTATCAAGTGCCCTATAGAAAGGAAGAAACTGCAGATATTATTATTACATGCAGTTTGTGAAATTCGCTTTCAAATTGGGAAGTTTGAAAATGTATAAATCAAAATTAGTACAATCTTGCTAACCAGACAAGTTAGTCATAATTTCAGAAAATAAGATATGGGAAAGTAATTGCCAGGTTATCTCTGTACAGCCAGTGCTGTTATTCTCTGACTGGGTGCAGAGTCAGAGTAGAGAAAACTGGGAGGAGAGACATGGGTTATCCCGAGGTAAAATGAGGATTTAACTAACTCAACCAAAGTTATCTTGATCACAGTCTTGCATTGCAGTGATCCAGTTAGATTTCATTCCCATGTTCAACCACCAGGAGCACTTCCAGCAGCTGCGGCAAATAAAGGCCATGTCCTTCAGCTTCCTCCCACAGACACCCGGGGAGGATTGCCCAGGTCTCTTCCCCTGTGGCCAACAGATAGCTGGGGGTAGGAGGGCCACTGGCAAACACCAGTTGCAAACAGACACTGCGCCCACCCTCTCCTGTCTGCCTGCTTATCCCGCCCCTTGGCAGAAGAAAGGGCTTAAAGGGTTTCCAATGCAATCAACAGCAAGAATCCCATTAATCCACTGGGCGCAGGCTCAAACAGAAAGCAGACATTCTGTGCTCAACATTCACAGGGTACAGAGTTACAGAGGAGTCTGTGAATACAGTTCATAGTGGGGGGTATGCTGAAATGAAATCCAAGTGTATTTGGATTTCTTTGGGTGGGAAGAATGAGCATTATTTTATTTTTTATTTGCCAAGGTAGCTGGTGGCATGCCAAATCCAGGGGAGAATGTAAATCTTCTTTACAGATTCTTAGAACTAAAATAATTTGCATTAATATAGTGGTTAGATTTCACCAGTTTTTGCTGGAATTTTTCCTAGTCAAGTTGGATTTGTATTTTGTAGTGGGTTTTTGAGGAGAAAACAAGTCAAACAGGCTGTCTCGCCATGCATCCCCAAATATTTTAAATCTGTGTATAACAGTGCTTAAATCGCCACAGCATTTACACTAAACTTTATTTATATTTAAAAAGCTTTAATTGGCACGAATTATTAACAACACTATGGTTAAGGTGCTAATTATGAGTTCACCAGCTTTAAAGAACAAATCCAGCTTGAATTACCCTAAGCACTTTTCCTTACTTTCCTTTAGCATAAATGTGCTTTTTTAAAAAGTTAAATAAATAAACAAGTAAATAACCCAAATATTTAATTTTGCAGATGTCTGATGTATTAGAGTTGATTTGGCTTTACCTAAACTTCATTGGGCAGAAGCACTTGCCAAAGAATAACATCTGCAGCAATGTGTACGTGTAATATTACAGTTTACTGTTATAGTACAGTAAACTTAAACCCACTCTTCTTTTTTTAATTTTTTTTTAATTGTCCGCTTCTAAATTCTTTGTCCCAAGTAAAACACTAGGCAAATGTATAAACCACACAAGCTACGATACAGTCATTGTCGCTGAGTGCAGTGCCAAATATAATTTCATAATTTAACTGAGGTTCATGCCAGGGTAAAGTACTCTGGGTTAGATCTGCAAAATGCTATTTGCTCTTTTTATTATATTATTATTTTAAACTTATCTGTGTTCTTTGGGCTCTTTCTGTGTGTCTGGTTTTGATGCTTGCTGTCTGTGCATGTGATGTCCTAAGTCAAACTGCATTTGGAAAACAAGCAGAGACTATCTAACACTTACTGCCCTCTCCCAGTCTGCCTCTTACAAAAAAAACATAACTGCAGTCTTCTTGTAATGAAAATTTTGTCGATAATGAGAGACAGTCCAATCCACAAGTATTTGGATAGGCACAATGTCATTTCTGTTTGACTACTTTTATTTGTGAAGTTGGGTTCACTGTAACACAATCATAAAAAAAAAGATAAGGAAAGAGAGCAGTTCTATTAAAAATAAAGAAAAAGGCTTGTAACAGAAGAGAGAGAATTACCACAATTTGTGGCAGACACAACAGAGCATACAAACCCTTCTGAGCAAAGCATGTTGACCTAGGCAGCCTATATAACATTGTGTGCAGCCTTGGAAAATCACGTGTTTAGAGAAAGACAGTATAGAGCCATTTAAACATGCTTAGGGAAATGGGCTGCAACTGGAAATTTTGTGGTGCTGAGGTCTTTTAAGGACTGTGTTCCTCCCTCCCCCACGACACCACCCAAGAGCTCAAGCTCTGACATTTTGCCAAGAATCTGACACACACCTACCCGTCATCTAAAACTGTAAATTGTTCTCATGCTTATAAATAAATAAAATGGATTTCCAAAAGAATTTAGATCCTAGAAACTGATAACAGATCTTAAAAAGACTCTGACTTTAGTTTGTGCCTTTAATTCTCTCATATTAATCTTCCGTTAATTATGGAATACATTGTCCTCTGGGAATTCTATTGGAGCTTTCTCTGTTTCCAGTTTTTTCCTCCATTCTCTGCCAATTTTTTCTAGATTGAAACTGTTTCACTAGACAATTACAACCATATGCATTAAAAGTATACATTTTCCTGAATTAACTAATGAAATATATGAAAATACAGGTAGTTTTTAGGAAAGTTTGTGTGTTTTCATGCAATACCACTCAAAAAAATGTGTTGATCAGGCAGAAAAGACAAGGCAGCAGCTTTCTCTCAATATATATGTTTAGAAGCACTGTAACTTGCAGCTCTGACCTAAGCATTTTCATATTTTTCACTCAAGCCCAGATCAGATTCTGCATTGCACAGCTCTCAACACCTAGTCTTCTCCAAAATCATCACTACAGTTCTCAGTTTGAATCTCCTCTGGACTGTCTCTCACAGCCACAGGTGACCCCATTTCCCTCTCTTACTACTAACATGCCTCTCTCCATATGTGTTTAGAACTTCATTGTGTTCAGGGTGAAAGAATGGAATTAGGAGGTTTTGTTTTGTTCCAGATTAAAAAGGTTTGAAGGCAAAATAAAAAAAAATAAAAAAAGGAATATAAGACAAGGAAAAATAACTCAGAGCTCAGAGCAGAAAGAAAACTCTAATTTGCTATTTGTGGGCCTTCAAGAAGAAGCAGATGAAGGCTTCAAACTAAAATTCTGTTCCCTCCTACACTAATCAGCTCCAATTCTTCTAGAGCATCTGACCTGAGTTGGGAACTGGTGAGTGGAGGAGAAAAGATATTCTCTATAAGAGAGCTGCCTTTCCTTAGCAGAATTCACTGCCTTAAATTGGCTCAGACAATGCATGTTTAATACTAATCTGACAAAATTAGACCTCTTAATAAATTTTTATATTACATCTTTTAAAGTCTGCCAAACTGGTGAAGAGATTTTGTGGTGCTTCAAATAACACAAAATTAAATGCAAGAGAAAACAAAGATAACTGGTCATTTATATTGGAGCAATAAAGACTTGAACAAGAGCAAAATAAATGAATCTTCCATTCCTTCCTTCTCCTCTCTTTTAAAATGTATAAAGATAGAAAAGGATTTATGTTGTATAAAAATAAATAATTATACTTTCATTTATTTTTTATTTGACACTCTGTACATTCAAAATGTATAATGTTTCCAGAACCACTTAACTTCTACCTATGTCATTTTGGAAGCAATTCCAGTGGAAAACCCTTGTTAGATATTTCTCAATGCACCTAATTTTTGTACAAAGGGAAAATCCAACAGTCCACCATATTGTCCAGAAATTTAAATAGCCGAAATCTACCTTTTATGTGCTAGTCCAGGACCGCAAAATGAGAAAACTGCCAAATTAAATTTATGAGTAGAATCTGGGGGGAGGAAAAAAGTTTTTTGATTGTCTATTTGCTTTTAGAGCTCAAATTTTTCTGGTGGGATGTAACTCCATGTATTGAACAGAGATACATGCTAAAACATTATATAAACAACTTTTCTCAAGCTTTTGGTGTGCAGTCATTTCAAACAGATTCTCCTGCAAAGTGTAGCAAAAGCTGGATGCTCCTAGAATCTTTATCAAGATGTGGACCCAACCCTTTGCAGAGTTGGGAATCCACAGACTTGATTCCATCAAAAAGACATAGGATGAATAATGTAAAATGAAATCAGGACATGAAGACACAAGTGGAGAGTAAGAACTACTTCCCAAGAAATCCTGAGAGACACCAGAGTGGTATTTCATGTTTCTGGATTAAAGATAGTGATGTATGCTCTTTCCTTTTTTCAACATGCTATGTTACAGAATATGAAGAAAAACAGAGTCTGTATTTCAATAACAATTTCTTAGCCAGGAAGAAAGGATGAATTTTGGTCAGTTATGTGCAGGCAGACAGGCCCTGGTCATATATCACCATATATTTGTGTCTTCAGATTTGAATCACTGTTAGTTGCCAACATGAGATGCTCTTTCCAGATACAGAGAGTAAAGGAGGATATTCCTTCCTAGAACTAATCAAAAAGATGCATTGAAAAACTATTTCTATATGAATCAAAACTGGCCACCAGAAAAATGGATGGCAAGTATTTCAATTATATCTAAGATAATGCATTTCCAAAAAAAAATCCATGCATTTATTTTCCCCCTTTACATCCACTTTTTAGATGAAGCTGTTGGGATAGAGATCACTAATGCACACTCCAACTTAAACTGCAGAAAACAATCCTGCTAATTTAATTGCATATATCATAGAAGCAGTTAGTGAAAAGCTGGGAAATTCACAGCATCCCCTGCCATTAAATGAAAAAGACTGGTGAGATTTTATCTTTCCCTAATAAACTTCAGTTAAGTCTTGATTGTAATTAGGCAGCCCAAGATAATTAATTCCTGTTTTGCGTGTGGCTGAACTGATCTAAATCCAAGAAGGGAATAAGTAAGTCATTGAACAAAGGACTATACAATAAATATATGTGCAGTCAACTTTGGATTACCCATGGTTATCTCATCTGAACTAGTCAGTGCCTAGTGCCACATGAGTAATAAGCAAGCTCCACTATTCTCCTGAGCTCTGCTCTTCCTGTTACTTCTGATTAATTTATTTTTCTGGACAGAAATTTTAAATTGCTGTGTATTTTCTATGTCTTTGTTTTTACACAGACTGTTCCATTTTATACTCACCTATATTCCCCAGGATGACTGAATCAGCTGTTTCCTTCCCAGTGTTACTTTCACTAGTTTCACTCTGGTTTAAAGTCTGCTGGCAAATTGTTTCGGCAGTTAGAAGAATCTCGTTCTCAGTCGTAGTTACTGTCCAGTTTAGTTTTCCTGAAAGTTGAATGGAGCCTTTTGCACCAGAGAAAAGACAGTGGAGGGTTGAATTTTGTCTGTGCTGGTGAAGGATTAGTGTGTATTATAAGCCTTACTCTCATTCTTTCTAAATCAAGGCTAAATCCGCTCAAGTCAAAGAAGGTAAAGAAACACAGGCAAGAGAAACAGGACCTCAGTATATAATTTTTCCTCTTCAACATCAAAAACAGTGAGTCAGTTCCCCAGTGTTACAAAAGCGATGGTGTGAAAATGAATAATGTTGGTGTGATGCACAGCACAATCACATCACATCTGCTGAGAAAAACAGAAATGGGAAAGTGACAGCCAGCTGCCACTGCCAGACAGATTCATTCTAAGGGCTGCACATCTGGATCCTGCAGCTGCCAAACTCATATTGATTGATTGCTTCCAATCCTGGAGTAATCAGAGGTTAAATAACAGAAGCAGCACTATCCCAGTGCAATCAGAAAAGATATAGTAGCTATTACTCATCAGTAAAAAACTATTTGGTTTGTTTTCTCCACACTCATGTCTACTACCACGTGAGTATCTAAACCTCTAGAACAGAGAATGGTGAAGGATGTTTTTCAGTGGCCATACTCTCAAATATCACACCTGTCCTTAGCACAGCAACATTGCATATGATCATGCTTTCTGGCCCAAAGCAAACAAGTCCTCATTTTCTGACTGCCATGACTCCATTTTTAGAGCTGGTCTGAGCATGTACCCTCTCTCTTTCCCTCTCCTTCTGCTCATTTTCTTGTGTCCTAAAAAAAAATATATTAAACCCCCACTTATTTCCAACTAGAAAAAACATTTTTCAACAGAAGCAATTGCTTCACATATAAGTAAAATTTAAAATAAAAAATTAGTAAAAGCTGGCATTTTTCCCCCCAAAGTTCAATTTAATCAAAAATTAAAGCAAAATAAACAGCAAAAAACATTTTTTGAAAACAACTCTATTCTTAGTATATTCAAAATAATTTCTGATTCATAATGCAGTGAAATTTGAATCAGACCATCAGAATGATTTTGCAGCCTTTTCCAATGTATGCTTATGCTACTATTTCAGAGCAGTTAGAGACATTATATATGAGATTATTTAGGTTTCTGTTTTCTTTTCTACATCAGTACAGTTGCCTAAAAATATACATTAATCACATTTGGTGACCATAAACATATTTTTAGTAAAGAGTATGTATTTCAGCAATTTAAATATGCACACTGAAATATTGATTTATTTTTATTCCCAATTGGATCAGAAATACACAAGTGTTCTGAGTGTGACTAAAATATACTCATACCAGTGAACTGTAAGAGTCTGAAAAATCTATGCATGCTTTGAATTGGGGTACATCTTTCATTACCTTGAACAGTCAGAAGTCTTATCTAGGAATCAACAGCAAAACACACAAGTACTGTGAGGTGGATAAAGGTAATTGTGAACCTATCTCTGAGCAGCTATCAGTAATTCCCAGCTATCAGTAAAACCCAGTTATCAGTAATTCTCAGACTTCATTTGAGTGGTTTGATATTTCTCTGTGATCATGCAATTGCAACATCCTACCCTAAGGATTACAACTGTTCCATCTGAGTATCCTTGTAATCTTTGCAATGTTGCTACTTGGTATCATTATGTCTACATTACTGGATAAAATCAAACATTTTTGGGTATCATTTGCAAAGTGTCTACAGTGGGAAGTACACAGAAACATATGTAAATATTCAGGATGGCAACATTAAATTAGAAGCAGTACAATGTATTTGAGTCATAGAATCATACAATATGCTGAGTTGGAAGGGAACCACAAGGATCATTGGGTCCAAATCCTGGCCCTGTACAGCACAGCCTGAAGAATGTCAGCCCTACCATGGGCCTGGGAGCATTGTCCAAATGCTTCTTGAACTCAGACAGGTTAGTGCTGTCACCACTTCCTTGACTTAAAATGTGCTCTGTAGTGAATCAGTGTCAAAACTATGAAAATAATACTAAGTACAGACAGAGAATTTAAAGAAGTTTAGCCAGTTATGCAAGAAAAAATTTAGAAATAGTATCAGGCTGTTTTATCTACTTGAGCAGTTTGCTCAGTTCATTTCATTTCATTGGGCTGTCTGATTTCCAATATCCAAAAGGATGATTAACCATTTTTATCTTCACCACATGCACTTGAGGTAGGGAAGCACTATCCTGATTTAAAAACAAAGATTTATAAACTAAGTGAATTGTGTCCCATCAACCACCATATGTGGTACAAGACAGGACTTTTATGATGTCTTCAGAATCTTAGTTCAACAAGTTGGCTAGACTGGAAGACCATATTTTATTATTTCAGAGAGTTTCTTCTTGGTTGATTGGATGCTAAGTTTAGCCACATTCAGGTTGCTAATCCATAGCTTTAAGAAGAATTGGTGGAGAGAATGAAAATTTCTACTTTGTGCACCTAAAGGGGTTTTCCAATATTTCTGGATTAAAATCTGTAAATCCTGGGATGTGCAATGCTAATATTTATTCCAGTTTAACTAGAGGAATGAATCACCATTTCAAAAATTGTATGATCAGAAATCAGTGTAGAAGGGCCATGAAATACTGCACCAAAGTGGGTACTGTTTGCTGCTGGACTATTTGTGCACTGGATTGAGGAGTCTAAACATGAGATTGGCTATGGCAGCTGAAGTTGCACAGGAGGAAGTCCTATGAGCTACTTAATCATAGCTGCTGTGGCTGAGATATTCCAGAAGTGCTATGTACACAGCAGATTATGTGTTCAAATGCCTTTGCCGATGGCTGGGGGTGCTTTTTTTGACTGATCAAAGATCCTCAAGCAGTCAGGACTGCAAAACCAATAGCTAAAAGACCCCTGCTTATTTCTAAACCATGAGTTCCTGTAAAGAAACATCCAGGACCAAGTATCCTTAAGGAACAGACTAGTATTGTCCCAGGGGTATCACTTTTCAATTCTTGGTGTTCATACTGTAAGCCAGAACTATTTCATTAATCAAGACAAAACTATTTGCTTTCTTTATCTCCTACCAGACATCTATTTTTTCCTGTGTAAAAGATGTGAACTTTGAAAAGTTAAAGGACCAGAGGAAGTCAATATTGAGGCTCTCCATCAGCTTTTTCAAAGCAATAAAATACACCTCTGAGCAAACAGTCACAGTATGATATGAATAGAGACAGAAATTAATAGACTCAAAAGCAGTAATGACCAAAATTACATTAGCTGCTGTAGCCTTACACAAAATACTCTCAGCTACCTTTCCCAAAAACACAACATGAAGCAAAATGTAGCTACTTGGCCTCCATGTTTCCTGTCTAATTCAAAAGCCACCTGCTTGATGCCTCTGATTAAGAGCACTTCTTCCCCGCATCAATGAGAAGTTCTTTCCTTCTACTTCTTCCAATATTTGCTAGTGTCTGTGTCCCTGATGATGTATAAAAATCATAAAAAATCGAGATTATTTTGAAGATGTGATCACCAAAGTAGAAAGTGTAACCTGGATTTAGTTATCATAGGTAGAGGCCATGTCTGGTCTTCACAGATGGTGAAACATCACCCATTGTCCATGTCTCTTAAGCAGAATTTGACCCCGTGAATTTAACAAGAAGGTTTTATTTTGTCTTTTTTGTTTGTTTGTTTCATTCATTACACAGTGGAATTTACCACTTTTCCCACAAAATACATCTTAAATTTTGTTTATGGTCAGAAGAATAACTATAGAAATGATGTGCATGAAACAGAAATGCACTATGTTTGCATTGTTACATGTGTTCTGTGTTTTGAACATAAATAGACTTTTTTCTTCTCTTTATTTCACAGAAACTGATCCATCTATGAGACAATAAACTCATTTCTTTCATGATTCATTCATTATCAACACAGTTGATGTTTACAGTTGCATATCTTTATTTAATACAGAAAAAGGAATTAAATTAGTCAGAAAAAAAAATCCAGCTTACATTCCAATTTCTCTTTAATATCCAGAGACTATTTTTCAGTTATGTCTTTTATATTTGGCTAGAAATCATATACAAATTAAACAGTAAATCTTACCTTATGGTTAGTGATAAAAATGTGGAAGAAGATTTAAGAAAGAGAATAGATCTAATTTATAAATGGAAGAGGACAGTTTTCACAATATTTCTTTTCAGAGCCAACCCTGTATTTTACAAGAATTTAGTGCGGACTTTTTAGGATGTTTTTATTACTCTTTTAAGTCTCTTGGACTAAGAACAGAGTTCTTGGTCTGTTAATTCAATCTAGCTCTAGAAACCAATTTTATACTTGTTACCCATCAGTGTCTTTAGACAGGAAGATTAAACCAAAAACATGGTATGGAAAATCAATGGCTCTGTTGTGACAATACAATTTGCAGGGCAAAATTCACATCCTATTTCTTTGGGAGGGGAAGGATTTCAGACTGGCTGAGAAGGACATCTGATCTGAAACAGATTTCCTTGCTGTTCAACACTCACAGAATGAGCTCACATAAAGAAATTTAATACTGCTTGATTACTTATTACTTCATCAACCTCCTTTCATATTTATTTTTTTCCTAGTTAACTTTCTTTCCATCATTACTCCCTTTAGCAAGGTTTGTTTCTTGGAATATAGGCATAGCAGACCAACCAGGACTACAGCTTAAATTTATTATCAAAGTTACCTGTAGCAAGCGCTAATCTTGCTGGTATAAAGCTTGCAAAACCCATATTTTAGACCTTCAGCATCTATTACTTTGTTTGTTGGCTTGCATTTTCTCAAAACTCACTTTAAAATTAGGAAAAAATTATTCCTGCTGGATTTGTATTACCCCAATCCTGTTTTCAAGGACAGTTTCATGGTTCAGGAGGTTTTTTGTTGATTGAAGAGTGTGCATTAAGCCTCACAAAAGGCCAAACAAGCAAGAAAATCAAACTCATGTTAACCAGAGGATTGTAGAGAAAAATCCTTTTTATACAATGCTCCAAGCACGTGTTATACTAACATTTCTCACAAAAAATAACATGAGCTTTTTATTGCTAATTATGAAGTGCCCAGGAAATGCTTTTTCCCTTGTCCAAAGTGAGAGTTTTCTGCAAATTTTCTGTCTTAAAAGTCTCTAGCACAATTTGCAGGGAGTGTGATTTTTGGTTTCATTAGATAGGACTGTACTTTTCAACAAAACTGGTTAGGTATGTATTAATACATGCCTTGAGGCATGTAAACAGCACACCTATTTCCTTTGCAGTCTGAGCATTAACTGAAAAAGAAATAAACCATCCTTCAAGTAGGAAGAGGACTGGATGTTTATTTGAAAGTAATACCTTCAGGGAGCATTATGTATATGTAGCTTTCCATTCTTAAATACTTCCAATTCTCAAATACTGTCTCATTTTAAATACATGCAGATAGAACAACTCTTGAATCAAACTAGTCATTAAATTTTGGGGGTTTTGTTGTTTGATTGCAAATTAAATGTGATGGTAGAAATGTGCTTCTTAATTGTAACTTCTGTAACTTGTAATTCATGAAGGGTTTTGATAAACCAGTTTCCATGGTATGGGATCAGGTAAAGGCCAGCGCTTCTGCCAGCATTTGGTCTTGAATCCAGTATTTGGTTTAGTTAAATGCTAATCGGTGTAGTTCTGTTTGCCAGTTGACAAGCTTGCATTTCACAAGCAGAAAGAGTAGAGTGAGAAAACCAACCAACCAACCTTAACCAACCAACCAACCAACCAACCAACCAACCCACTAAAGAAAAGTCTTTTCCAAAACAAGAGAGATGAAACTCTGCTTTAAAGAGAGAACAGTCATTAAAGCAAATTTGTGATATTAGAATGTTTTCCCCTGCATTTTTAAGAGGAAAGAATTTTAGACTTACCTACATTCAACAATAACAGACTGAAAAATACTTGATTTCTTTCCTAACAAGAGAAAGATATTAGCCATATTTATTAAAATGCCAAATAGACTTTGTATTCTCTTTTCTTGTTACATTCCAACCAAGTAATCATGTGTATGAGCATTAGCTGTAACTAGGAACTTCCTCAAAATCAACAGAAAATACTTGCATTTGATTTTTCTTCATATATTTTCATTAATGGGACTGGTTTAATGAGTCCTAAACAAAAATCTGCTGGAAGGAAGCTAAAAGACAACTCTCTGAACAATAGATTAGGTTTAGCAATCCCATTTATAAATTTGTTCATTCTTCCTTCAGCATTACAGAAAATAGCATCTCACTTTGCTTTCTTTTAATTTAGAGACTTCTAATCAGGAACCAATTTAGTTGTTTGGACAGTAAAATAACAGCCTGATTAAAAATGTTATAAGCATGTTCAGAACAATTTGTGATGAAATTCATTATTTCTCCACATGTTCAGAACAATACTTAGATGTTAACTGTATGCTTTTGCAGTCATAAATGTGGACCTCCATTTCTCTGTGACAGGTTTAAACATGGTATCAGCTACATGTTCGTAAATATTTACTAAATGTTTCCTAAATATCTACTAAACAACAGCACAAGGGATTCCACTTAAAGGATTTTTTTTATCTGTCTTAAAACATTTTAACTTTCACATCATGACTACCAGGTGAAAAAAGCCACTGTTTACAAACCATGAATTGTATAGAACTATCCTAATATAGGTACAATATTTTCTTGGGCATCTGAATGTGTAAAAATTAGTAATATGAAATAGCAGAACAGTGAGCTTTAGAACAAATAAATCAAGCTCCTATACCTGTAAAAATTGTGAGAATGGTTTAATTACTTGAAGAATAAACACCATATTTGTATTTGTTTAAATAATACTTGGGGTATGTCTCTAATTTTATTACTTTATATTAGAACTTTTTTAAAGTCATAGTTTCTCTTTTTGGTTATGAAGCCTGAAATTAAGTTTAGTAATAGTCAAAATATAACTATTAATTTTTTTTCTATGGTATTAATACTCTGTAAAAATCAGCAAATTAAAGACACTGTCCTAGTACTACTAGTTTTTATCATTTCACTGCATCTTTGTGTTTCTAAAGCTGCAAACCCTGAAAATAATTTTTTAACTTGCATTTTTATCAATTAGTGTTGTAATCATGCATTACAATGACCTACTATATCTATGTATCTCCAAATTGTATTTCTAATAGATAATTCTATGGGAAAGGAAGAGAGAAGTGTGGTTGGGTTCAGATTCTATTCTTTTTATTTTAATATCAAGGTTTATTTATTTTAGGAATGACAATTGTGGTTTGAAGCCTGATCATATATTATCTGCTTGCCCACAGAAATATTTTGAAAATAATAACTCTTGATCACTTAGGTTAAGAGAGAGTAATTCTCAGATGAATTCTGAAAACTGTCATATTTTGGGGAATACACGTTTGGAAAATAAATGCTGGCAGAACAACACTGCTCAGATATTAAGAAAGTCCTTTAAAATCCTACAAAATTCCCATCCAGATTTGTCAGATGCCTAACGTAGATTTACAGTTTACCAATATTGCTAACATTTACGTCTCCTGGTATGTGCTTCAGACTAATTAATGTGCACCTGAATAGCAAAGAAGGAGCTGTGGTGTTGAATCTGGCTTGATGCCACCTTCACAATCACTTCTGTAACAGCAGCAAAAGTTTGTCTGCTTTAGTTCCCGAGAGAAGGAAAAAAAAGAATATCAAAACTCTGAAAACTGTGTTCTACAAATTTCACAAGTAACACCCTCTGCTCCATGTCAGTTCCATCAACATCAAATTTGCATCCCAATCCTTCTGAAGTGACCAGACTGGTTTTCCACCCAGTAATATTTCTAAAATTCAAATAGTAGTGTCAGCTAATCCTGGTCATTCTGTAGCACATGTATGCAAGTTACAAATATTATACAAGTTTGTCATCTCTGCTAGTATTGCACCTTTGAGTGTACTCTTCCCTCCCACGAGTTGGAAGGGACCCATCAAGTGGAAGCTTACTGTCAGTACCACCTATGTCATAAGAGCTTTCTCTGGCTGCAGCATTGCACACTAGACTACCTAAGGCTTGTTTACCTCTTTTATGCTTGTACAAAATTCTGTAGGGTGTAATAGAAAATTTCATATATACTCATGTTGAATGTTCTTCTGATGGTGGCTTGTTTGCTAGTGTGACATTCACAGACACAGTTATTAGTTTAACAAATTGTGGGCAAGTATCACACATAATCATCAGCTTGTTTCAAGTTGACTGTGGACCTGTCTACTGTGCTCCTAAATCAAGTAGTTATTTTTATTTTGCAGTCTTTAAAAACTTGAAATCCACTAAACACATAGCAAAATAGCAAAATTTAGTTTGCATGCATGCACAAGTTTCCTTTTCCTTTTTTTTTTTAATTAAGCACTCAGACCTACTTCAAACGTAGCACAAATATGCAAGTCAACTTTATGATTAATAGCTTCAGACTCAAATGTGCTTTTATTTTTGGTCTTCATGGAGAATCTACTATTTCCACTGAGATTTTTTCAACAACTTTAGCTGTATTTAAAGTTAATGAGCTTTTTCAATTAAAGCTTCAGATATTTAGCCTTTGGATAACATTTAGATGAACCAGGGTGTATATAATTATGTTGGGTGAATTCTTAAGAGGCTCTGCATATACTTCATTCATAACAAGCACATTTTATGTTGTGGGCACGTACTGGACTTCAATCTAGACTGAATGCAAATCACCCTTGTGAAAACAGTGTTACCAATAGGTCTGAGAGTTCGAGCAATGACTGCACTAGCAAATGCCCTTGAGAATGTAAAACATCAACCATTCTGAGTGGCAGAGAAACCAGGACTGCCATTAGGGTAAAAACTAAACAAAGAAAAGAAGGCTGGGTAAGGATTTAAGAACAGTGTCTAAACTGGGCAAAACATGTCAGAACAGCATACAGAAATCTTACTGCTTGCTTATAGAAACTATCAGCGAAACCAACAAAGGAATCAAACTAAAACCCCCAACAGTTTAACATGATAAAAAAAGAGGGTGGGGGGAAACTGTGTGGTTTTCAAATTATGAACTTTGGTTCAGATGTAATGTGGAGGAAACACAGCTTTACACACTGAATTCCTCGGAAATGGTATCTTCTGCTTGGGGAGTCCTTTCTAATCACTCTATCAGACTCCTGGGTGCAGAAGTTATCACACAAGATAGTCTGACTAGACTAGAAGAATGGTACATGAAATGCAGTTGTTGACTTTTATTCAGGGCAGACATTTAAACCCGTCTCACGTGTAACTTTTACAACCCTGAGAAGATCACCTATAGTGTCCCATTCTTGAGTCACCATGCGCACAAAAAGAAGGACTTACATCTATAAAACACCAAATGTGAGGATATTTGCTGGAGCAAAGCACTTGCCACAATGAAAGAGTAAGATAAATACATATATAAGAAAATTATAAATAGTATTAAACTACAAAGTTAACCTTCACACTGGGATTTTTAAGATTTTAAATCTAGGAACCTAGGTTGTGTATTCATGTCAGGTTTCTATTACATACTTATGCATGGCTGTCCAATTATATGGTGTAGAAATGCCTTCAAATAACAACATTCCAAAACCCCAGGTCCCTTCTGTAAGTCTGTGTTTTAAACACATAAATAAAAATTTCTGTGTATCTTTATCGGATGTTCCACATGCATGGTTTTCTCAGCTCTGCTCTGTGTCTCTTTGCAGGTTGTTTACAAGTTGGTTAGATAGACTTAGTACACTCAGGATAGTCTCTGACTTGTCTGGGCAAACTTTTTAATTGGGCAACCTGTCCGTATAGAAAGGGAAATGAGTTGCAGTTGTTTACTCTCCATAGAGAAATGCTGATAAAAGCGTATTATCTTCCGTCTTCGTCCAATTTTCTGAAGTTGACCACTGGCTGCAAAACTGGTAGATTCAACAGCTAAGACAGACCGAGAAACAGATCAATGTGTTGGTGCAGCATTTTTTCCCAAGCACTCTTGATAAAGAGAATTTAAAGGCAGGGAAAGAATTTCAATGGCCAAAATTGTCATACTTATGATCTGACTAAAAGAACTTCCACTAAAGCTCCTGGTCTCATTTGTCTCTTGCATCCAATCCTGCTTTAGCAAAGCACTAAAGAAGATGTACTAGGATACAGTTCTGAAGTCAGCACTTGTAATACAACTTCCTGATACTACTGCAGTGAATGATTAAAGAAGAAATTGCTGCCTTTGTGACTGAAGCCTCTGTCTAAACCAGAACAAAACTGACAGCTGTTTCTTCAAGATTATTCTAACAATATATCTGATCCAAAAAGAAAACTACACTTTTCTTAACAGCAAATGTTGTGTTGAAGTGGAAATGTAGCAAGATTCCAACTGAACTTGCCAAAATTGTGAGAGTAAAGGTATTTGCCTTAGGAAGAAAAATATCCACCATGTTCTCAGCACTGAACCATAAAATGGCTGTTTTCCTTCCATCTGAATTTCCTGTGGTTTCTGTTTTGTTTTACTAAAAACAAAGTAGAAAAAAATCTTGGAGGTTAAAAAAACACACTTTCATATTATTTCTTTTTTGAGGATACTTTATACATAGAATAATCCAGATCCAATGTCACACTTCTGCTTTTTATCCATGGAATGACAGAACCTGTATCACCAGCACTGACTTTTCATTGCTAGGTAACAAAGCCATTTTTGCTTGGCAGACACGGTCACAACATCTTCAGGGGCTGCCCCAATGCACAAGAGATGCATTTGTCATGCAAAGCCCCATCCTGGACAATTAATCCAAAGGCAGCACTTGAGTGCACACTGGGTGCTAGAGCCAGGCTTGGGTGTTGGAAGGGAACGGCTTACACTAACTGTATTTAAGAAGCTACAGTCTTCATTTGTATTTATAGTCGTAATCACTGATTTGGCTTTTTGAAATGCTTCGTGTGACTTGATTGCTTTTAGTAGCTATTTGGCTTTAACTGCGCTGGAAGTAGAAACGCATTAAAACAGCAAGCCCAGATGGAGCTACAAAAAATTGAAAAAGGTGCTTTCAGAACCTACCAAGATACCTTTGTCGCTGGTTTATGGGCTCCTGTCCCAATGACTTCAGCTTGAAAGCATTAAAATGAGTTCCTTATACATGCTTTGCAGGTGAGGGGTTTTTTGAGCTTTAATTTGCTGCTTGATTTGCCCCGGGATTTTCAGGTGTTGCATGAGGGAGTAAAGAACAGAAAGTACCTCAGTTCTTGGTTGTCAGCCATTGGATGATGGCCACAGCATTATTAAACCATCCAAGCATGCTGGGTCTCAACCACAAAATTTAATTTTCCCTACTGCAGGGACTAATCAACTACCAGAGGCACTAAGTCCTAAGGAGACTGTTTTTTATCTTTTTTTTCTCTTTCAAAGACTAAAACACAGTTAATTTTACAGTTTCGTCTATCCCCAGGCTTACAAACAATGACAGAAATGCAGCTTGATGAGAAGCAGATAAAAATTAGAAATTACACTTACGCTATGACATAAATTAAAGAAAGATGAAAGGTTTAAATAATTACCAGCACCTCTACAAGTCAGATAGAGAGACCCCAGATTCCCTTAAGTAAAGGAAAATAAAAGGACAGAAAGGGGAATAAAGCAGGCTGAGTCTATCTGCAGCAACCTATTGCTTTATGGGAAACTGAGAAGGAAAGTTGGTTCTTAGTGTGATTGTTCATTTCCACAAAACCACCTCCAATGACAAACTAAATTCACATTTTTAGGTCTTCAGAAGACATTTACAGTAAACACACATTTTTACCTCAAATTTGGTATTCCAAGGAACTGTTTGTCATGGATTCATGGCAAAATAGTCCTTTAGCTTCTTAAGCAGTTGCTAAAATATTGTTTTTTTCAGGAAATCTATGTGTATGTTCTCCACCCTAGAAATGTGACTAGGTAATTGAACCATTTATATTTCATTTACTGAGAAGTATAGGGTTTCATCCAAAGAAGGAAAATCTATGAGGGAAGTAAAGACAGCAAGGAAAGGAAAGAAATACTGCAGCTCAGTACAACCTTAATATTAATCGACATTGTTTTTAATCATAGAAACTGTTTCTTGGAGTTCTTCCAGGAAAGAGGAGCAGGGGGGAAACTCCACAATGAAATAATACCTAAAAATCTATCAATACTGAAGATAAAGGCTCTACTATGCACATGTTAAATTTATCAGAAGATGGTTGCGAGGAGCAGTTCACATGACTAAGAGAGAATTCTTTCAAAATGACGGCTGTTCAGGTTTTATAAGAAACATTAGCTTAAAAAAATTTGGAAATAGAAGAAAGTTCCAACCAAAGAAAACAATTATAAATATTCTTAATTGCTGGGAAATAATTTGTCATACAAAATTGGACTGAGATACATTTATACAAAAGCTTCAGATGCGTTGATGTTGTAATGCCTTTAGGAGCCCAGCGTATTTTTGCACAGTGTTCCAATAACACATTGCAGAAAAGGATACGACTTTCACTTTTATCTTCTCTCTCCCTTCCTCACTTCATTCTCCTGTACTTTTTTCACTTCACTTTTCTCTTTTCTTTCTTCTTTTTTTTATTTTTTTATTTTGTGGGGCAGGGGGGAGCATAAAATAACTGGAAGACACAGTAACTGCTACTCAGTGCATTTTATTATTTCAGGAATTCATTCCAAGATGGGCTGCAATTACATCTAAAACTTGAGAATAATGGGCTATTGACATGTATATAGTTCTAGAAATATAAGGCCTCATTTTCTCAGCTGGAATTTCCCCACAATGTGCATTTGCATTACATTAGAGATGCTCTTTCTTAAAAGAGCATAGAGTATTCAGACATTTTGACATTATCTGGGTCAGAGGCAACATTTAAAAGCAATAGCCCTACATCTCCTGTGAATCTCTTAGAAGCACACACAATGCATTAGTGAAAATGAGGGGAAAACTGAGAGGTTCTCCATATTAAGCTATAGTTTATGACATACCTGCCTGCATCAGACATTAATCTGCAGGAGATAGATTGTCATGGTCATGGTCCCCTGCTCTACTCCAATTGCATATACATTACCTAAATTGAAATCTGCACTTCTTCACACCATGTGCAGTTTGATGCGACCTAGAAATGGTAGGATGCGTAAACTAGCAGTTTTCATGGTGCATAAAATTATCTCCATTTTTCATGTATTTACCTACACGTACAGCAGCTGCAAGTTTTTTCTTCTGGCTCAACAATGAGGACTTTATTTTCACTTAGCTGAGGTCTAGCTAGTTTGTCAGGCTCAAAATTGCATGGCAGTGGTTAAGGATATAAGGAACTCACTACCTTTCTTGTTCCCAGAAGTGCCTAAGACATAACACAAAAGGAATGCAAAAGTTTTTCACCTGTTACAATTGTTTTAAAAAGCCCTTACAATGTATTCTTTGTCATCTTCCAAGAATGGGTCATTTATGATGGTAATGCTTATACAAGTGTGTTTTATGAATAGAAAGATCTGTGTAATTGGTGTGGTATTACAAGTAAAAACCCATGGAGGTTGCACAAGATGTATTTAACTTTCTAATTCACTGCTTGCAATATTTCCAGATATCAGATGCTTAATTTGTCTTTCATTGACATATTCCATTCTAAATGAAAAGGGCTCCAAATTAGTACTACCCAATTGTAATTACTGAGATATTAAAGCCAGAGAAAAATATGGAGTTTTCTTCCTTTCTCTTTTCACGTGTCTTTTCTAATATTTCTCCCCACTCCCACTTCCATCACCACCACAAATTTTCCCTTTTCAAATTCCCCTATTTTAATGCTATTCCTCTCCTTCCTTCTTAAAAATGGGACATCACCTTTGTTGTTCTCTTGGCTCTTGACTTTTTCTAATCCTGGCCAATCCCTAGCACATAATATATCTTTGCCTTCACTTTTTCTGAATGCCTTAAATTGTTTTTTTCACAGCCTGTCCTCTATTCCTGTTTTCCTATTCATTCTACTGTATCCATTTCTAACCAGAAAAACATAACTGTCAGTCCCTTTATCTCTCTCTTTCCTCTCTCTTTTAACTGAACCCTGGATTTTCTTCCTTCTTAGTCACCTATCCCCACCTCTCCTCCACCTGCTGGCTGAAGGATATTTATCTTGCATTCCAATGCTTGAATTTCCAGCTCTAGCTTTTCCAGAGCTCTTGAGCCAGCAACCATCACAAAAAAAAGCTTTTTAGTAGAACCACAGAAATATGTCCAATAGCAGATGGCAATCCTCTCCTTTACTTCTGGAAAAAATAAAACCCTAAAATCAGCAGACTTGTAAGGAAGCTCTAAAGAGGACATCCCAGAAGACTGAAGCTTGTCATTCTTCCAATTAGGTAAGGAGAATAGAGAGGATCTGGAGAAAGGACAATTTGGGGTGTCCTTTTCCCTGTCTCAGTGTCAGGAACTATCACTTTTCTTTCAACCTCTGCCGGAAAGTTCAACTACCTCTCCCTTGCGTTTGGAACAAACCTAGGCAAAGGTATGCACTTTTCTTCTGGAGAAAGGATCTGTTGACTAGTAGTGCAGCAGAGAGGGAAGACTTGTTTACATACAATGTTGGGTTCCCTGCTCCACCAACACATGAGAGACTGCATCACAGTTTTCTTTCCACAAGGCAGAACAACTGTCATCGGTCTCTCTCTCTCTCCTAAGTGGAGAAGGTGTGGGAAAGTGGGAACAGATGGAGCAGTATTATTTTTTTCCACAGCAACTAGGCAGTTTCTGTTCTTTTCCCCAAATTTAGCTGGCTGGCAACCACTGTGCTTGGGAACAAGCATTCTTACTAACACATTTGATTCCTATGCTGTGTCCCATTAGACAAGATAAAGTGGTCTCACATTGCTCCACCATAAAATACCAGCACTTAAGCTGCCAGGTTACGCTAGGAAGCACAAACTTTCTCTGTTTTTCATCACATTTTCTTGCAGGTGAAGTCAATACCCAGTGCTCCACCCAGGCCTGGGAGAAAATACAACTTCTATGTGATTCTATTAGCCGTACTACTCACCCCAATGCCTTTGTGATGAAAATTAAAAGAACTTTAAATAAGTAACTGTCAATTTAAACATGATTTTGTGGATTTAGCACATGACAACTAGTGTTTTAAATAGAAATTGTGGCTTAAAATATCACAGTGAGAAACAAAAAAGACCTGAAGAATGAAAAATGCAAGGAATTGTGTGTTAGTTTGAAGCTATATGACACATCGTGTAAAGAGAAATTCTCTGATATTCCTGGGATGAAGAGGTATCCCAAACATACAGCAAGGTTTTGAATTGCTTATAAGCAGCAATAGCAGATGATTTTGGCAGTTGTGTAGCAGGTAAATACATATGTCAACATTTTTGTAACATAAGCAATTTTGCTTAATCAACAAGACTGTTTGGAAGATTAATATGATCTGACAAAACAAAACTTGAGTTCTTTGTCACCTCTATTGTCTGATGTGGCAGCAAAGAAGTTCTGATCAAGATTAAGCAATACATCACCAAAGATCTGTGAGGATGATAGTGTGGCCTGTCTGCTGTCTACTTTGTGCCTGAAACAGTGTTCTAGGAAATTCATGTAATTCCTTCATGTAATTTTGCTTCTGGAACAGGTCTTCTTGCATTTAGCATATGAACAACTATTTCTTTTTTGTCTAAAAATTATTTCTTATGATCAGGAGTTTTCCAAGTCCCTTCTGCCCTCAGATGTTGCCGAAGCCTTACTGGCAATTCGGAGCTCACTTATGCTGTCTTCCCTTGATTTTCCTTTCTTCCTTAGCTCCTTCACTGCTTAATCTCATAGTGACTGGGGCATTTTCTCTTCAATAATTAGTTATTGCTTCTTTTAAAAGTAGAAGCTATTTGCTATATGTGGAAATCAAAAATTATGTCCAGATCATTTCTTAAGCATATTTAGAATGTAAAACTCCTCGTAACATGGTTTAGAGCACAGTTAATCAAAGCCAAAACTACTACAATAGGTAGAATTTAGATAACGGTATTCTGGCTATGATTAAGTGCTACTAAGACAAACACTTGAGTCTGGTTACATTATAGTTTGAAAATAAAAATTTTCACTTGTGCAAATGCAGATGCAATTGATGCAGGAATAAGCTTTCTAATTTTTGACAAACACATCTTTTATAGGCAGACACAATTCAAAAAAAACTAAACAAAAAATCTTTTCCACAAGAATGTGCCTGTCTCAGTGAAATTTCAAATACAGGATGTTGTTTGTTCTTTGAAATAAAATGGAAATACCCCAAATGAAAAACAAAAGTTAGATAGGCTGGTCATTTACCTGATAAAAAGAGACATTTACTAGATGAAGGGTGATGTGGGAATTCAAATCATGTCCACCTCATAAATGGCTCAGCTGTCTGAATCACAAGTAGTGGACAGTTTCCAAACCAGTTCTACTGGGATGTAAAACAAGAAAATGTTGAGGGAATCAGCAGATAAACTTAGTTGCTGGGAAATAGGCAAGGGAATTGGCTTATTCTTTTCTGTGACAATATCTCAAAGATACTGCTGACTGAGTTATTAAAATCATGTGTATCTTGAGAAGTCTAAAAATATACATGAATTAAAATGGAAAAATTAACAATTACCTATACTCCAATATTTTTTCATGTTGAAATAACTGACAAATTTTTAATATTTATGATCTTTATTCTAACATTTTGCCAAGAAATTATAAAAATTAATTTGAAAATCACATTCTGTTTTGTGTAAACTGTAACCACAAATTGGAAGTGCTGATGCTTTCTGAAGACCATGTTCTAACAGCTTTATCTGGATGGGATATTTCATTAGCATTACAGACATCACCCAATCTTGTAAGCTTGTCATCATTTTGAAAAAAAATTGCAGACAATGATTCCCAAATTCTGGTTAAATCACTCTTTGCATTATGACAATTAGCATCATTCTAAGGGTTTGTAGTGTAGTAAAATAATTGCAGATATTTCAGCTGAGGAGAACGACTGGCCTTCCTACAAACCATAATCCTGAAAGTCCTTTGTGTCCAGAGTCAAAGGCCTATTGCATTCTCCAATGGGGACTTCATGTTTCCCGTCTGAGACAGCCTTAAAATGAGCTGCCAAGAAAGAATCAAGCAAAGATAGACATAGAAGGTACATGCCTATATCTGTATCTACATGTGTAAATCCATGCACCTGTGGGTGCACAAACACACAGCATACACAGAGAGAGAGAGTCTAGATTGAATACTGCTTGTCCTTTGGAAAATATCCTGTGGCTTGTCATTTTAGCAGTAGCCACTCCTGGAACTGCAAAGAGTTACAGGTTGCAGTCTCCTGCAAGTAAGAGCAACACTCTAAAGTCACCCTTGTAAGAATTCCCATGTAAACAGTTGTGAAATTGTGTCTGATCACCTTTTCTCTGCTTTATAATGGATTAAAATGAAAAGCCACATTATTTATATGCTATAATACCACATTAGTTATATGCTATTTCTCATACACAACAGCAAACATCTTTGAGCTTTAAAATTGTTGGCCAAATAGGGAGCAGAAAACTTAGGAGACTAGTAAAAGAATAATTGAGACTGGTAGACTTAATTGCTGAAATTATTCCCCAGTGGTGGCTTGCAAGTAGTAGCTGTTAAGACCTTAGAAAGCAAAATGGGAAACTACTTTTACTGATGTTATTGAACAGACAGATAAGAGTAAAAATCCATCAGCGTAAGAGTGTGCGGCACATAAGTGTTCAGACAAGTTCACCCAAAATTCCTGTCTCAAGAAATACTATGTATCTCCTTAAACCTCTGCTAGTGCGAATTTGATTTCAACTCATCTATTCCAACATCAACTTAATCACTAGAAAAACAACAAAAAGGCACAAACAGGAATCCTGAATACCTATAAAGTGCATTTCAATGCACTTTTATAAATAAATCAGATTTGGATGTAAACAGAAGCACAGACAGCATCTCAACCACACTATGGAGTCATAAGATGAATATTTATACATACAAGTGCTGGTCTGACTGATTAAATGACACCAAACATGAAGCATAAAGAACTATAATTTCAAAATAGGTATGTCATATCATTCTTTAACAATAAAATGATTAGTCCAATATAATTGTCTACATAAGGTCATTCACAAAATGGTGAAATACAAAGTAGATATTCCAGTCTGCTTCATATTCCGGAACTGATTTCCTACAGAGTCTTTCCTTAGCTGATAACATTTTAAAATTAGATCTCTAAGAGAAGATTATATCTGCCAGACTCTGTAAGTACTGCATACTAGGTCTTCTTTAAATTGTATTACAGAAGAGGAATAAAACCAGATGGGAATGTGAAAATAGGTCTGTAGTTTTTTTGTTTTCTAAATATGCTAAAGCTTTAGCTTATAACTTATATTAGAAGGACTAACATTAGAAGAGGTCTTCAAATCAAATATGACTATTTGGGCCCAGACAGCTTCAGCTGAGCAGAAAGACAGTGATCTGGAACAAGAACTAGAACCAGGCTAGAGCATCAAGCTTGGAGTATGCTGGTAAATCACAGCAGGAACTGGATGAGACAAAGGATGCCAGGCTACAGTTAAGAGAGAGGCGCCAAGAAATAAGTGTGCTTGGGATATGAGTTTGTTAGATACAGAATCATCATTAAGATTGAGACCAGAAGGAGAAATAAGGATTTTACATGTGAAGCTAGGACAGAGTACTAAAATTGCCTAGTTGTGGAGAAGTTAGCTTCTGGAGGGAGTTCACTTGCTGTAGTAGTGCAAGAACAGGAATTGAAACTGCTATGGCCCACCTGACTTATTGATCTGTCAGGAGCTACCTTAGCATTAGGATTCATCTGGTTCCTGGGTGATGTCCATGCCTGGATTTTACAGCCTTTATTAAAAGGTGTATTACTATGCCTTCAATGCTCTTTTTTCTTTTTTTTTTAATTTTTGTTGTTGTTGTTGTTGTTACTGCAGAGTCTGCATTCAACAGCAGATCGGTCTCTGTATATCTAAGGACTTTACTCACTGTCCTTAAAATGATACATAGGCCATGCCTACCCAAACCCTGTAAAGATTCATTACCATTTCTACCTTATTCTTTCTATAATGGAAGGAAGCTGATGGGAAAAATTAGATATATTTGATATACCTGGCTACCAAACAGAACAAAACAGCAAAATTCACAACTACTGGTTTTATTATTGGTTTTTGTTTTTCTCTATCTGTGCATTAGCTATCCTGCTTGCCCAGCAGTAGAGATACAGTATGTATCCTGGAGAACAGCCATCTATGTGTTACCTATGAACTGAAAATAAACACAGGAGCAGTGGGTCATTTTGAGATTTCTCCACAAGTTCCTGGTAGTTCTATATCTCATCCTTTACCATACTATGATATACCTCAGAGAATTTACCGTCTCTCTGCCACCTGGAGGACACACCTTTGCATAGATTCATTTCCATCCCCCACCTCCCCTACCCTGCATTTTATAATTTTGAAAAAAAAAAAAAATTGATGTTCTATGAGCTCAGCTTGCATCCAGTACTCATTTCCTCAAAGCAGAACACAGTTTTCATAAGTAAATAAACTTACACTTTCAATTAGAGCATCATTTTTTTGAGGGCATGAAAAACCAAGGTGGAGCCAGGGGAAAAATTGCCACAAGATGTTTTTGTGCTTTGAACAAACATACACAAAACTGGCATATGCTTCTAGGCAGAATTTGTCTCAAAAGAAAAACACTGTGTTTGTTTATTAAAGTCTGGGGGATTTGCAGCCCTAACCACATCATCAAAGTCTTATGGAGTCCAACAACATGAAAAGAAGTATGGATCAGCTAAAGACAGAGAACATCCTTACAGACATGCAATCAGAAAATGTGATAGAAACAGAAGAGACACAAAGCAGGCAGAAAGTGGCAGAACAGATCACACTGAGGACTGTGCAGCTCTGCTCGCTCTACAGAGCTGCAGTCACACAGGATGGGAGGGAGAGGGATAATGTACTCATGAGTGAATTAGGGCAATGCCAACTCAAAAAGACAGGTCTTTTTATTTCTGAAATAGTTGTAAATTGGGTAACAAGACCTATGGTGTAGCTTCATGAAGACTAGCTAAATGCAAAATCTCAGGCCATCCCGAAATTAAGAGAAATTGTCTTCATTCTTTTCCACCAGACCAAATTTCACTCTGGCGTAATGAAAAATTCCTTTCCCAGTCTATGATTTTTTTTCTATTCCAGTTGTGGTTTTGGAACAATTATTCCTTTGTGTTTTGTCTGGCAATTACTTGCATTTTGCCAGCAATGTTATATTTATTGCTATTAAAGAACTTTATACATTTGCTGCCGTTTTACTGTGAAGACATTTTTTCCTACTTCCAAGCTTTTGCCGGGACTCATCCATTGACTATCTCTCAGGCACTGAGATATTGACTATCCAGGCACTTAGATCACTGTTTCCCTAGTTTTCTGAATAAAAAAGAACTTCTTGCCATGAGTGGGAAGGTGAGTGGGAGGTAAGTCTTCAGCCATCCCAGCCCTCTCAGATGCAGCTGTCTACAGGCTATATAACATCTCTACATAATTTACCTTTTAGCAATAATTTTAACTTGGATGGAGTTTATATTTCTCATGAGTTATTAGCTAACTTCAAAAGCAATAGCTTCACAGTCCCCTCAAGACATAAGGACTGTTACTCAATTACAGAAACTATCACAGAGGACACAAGGTATTTAACAAGTAGCATATCTGAAGGTATTTTTTTTACATAACTTTTCTTCAGTGAGGATAAATCTTGACAGTGAGTAATTCACAGTCAATATGTCCTTAGGAATAAATAGTTTCTCCTTTTCATATGCAGAGTAGCCTATGGAAGGGGTTAACAGTAATCAGCAAAAAATTGTTCCATTGGGGAATGATTGTAAACACTAAGAACTTCTTCCATTTCTTTCCCTACTGTAGTTACTGCTTTTTTCAAGAGAGCAGTTTGGCAATCCTGAAACTTTAGCCTTTATTTCTAGTTGTAAATCAGAGAACCATCCCCTTACCTTGACAGTTGCTATATAAAATCTGCTTCTTGCAAGCTTTTAAGTGGTCTGGTGTATGAAATCTAAGAAATAGCAGAACACATAAATTTAAGGTTTTTATACTCAAGTCAATTACTTGCATTTAACATTATGCAGACAGGATACGGAAGTGTCAAGGTTGAAGTTAACAGATCCACAGTAAAAATTATTTTTATTTTTCTTTCTTCCACCTGAGACAAAGTAGAGACATTTACATCTAGTGTGACAAAAACACTTTTAAATATCTGATTGAAAGATAAGAAATAATTCAGACATAAACAATATTTGTGCATGGATTTGCTAGTAAACTATCAGTGCTCTGATGGAGATTTATTAAAGAAGCCACAGAATTTCCCTGTTGCAGAGGCCAGAAAGTCCTCAGTAGTTAAGACTTCAAAATTATGGTAATAAAGGATTAGGGGTCAACATGGGCTTTCAGTGAGTTGTGTCCACATTGCACTTTCCAAATGGGAACTCAGAGCACTAGAAGAACAGCATATATCCTTTCCGGTATACTGTGTCCCTAAAATATTAATGGGATGACTAGGATAATCCACTTGTGGAAATAAACAGGAGTTTGCTTCCAAAAGTGATGGAGGAGTTTGCTGGGTATGTGAGTCCTCACAGGCAGCAAATATTTTATTACTAATATTTCACTTTTCATTGCACGTGAATTTTTATCTATTAACAGTTGGATATTCATTATGTAAATCTGAATGGTGGCTCTGTTCTCTGCATTCCACTTTTCTTTTTAATTGGCTGAAATTTGGCAACACAATCTTGGAACAATCTACCAAAACTTCAATGACTTTTGGGAAATATTTTTAATGTAAGAAAAAAACATCATTTCACATCTACTACACAAGCTGTAGTAATATCGAATAAAAAAAATAATTGCTTGAGCAAAGTGTGGAAACATGGAACCCTTGTTGGAATAATCCATCTTCACAAATAAAGATAAATGTATCTGTTTGTGTTCTTCCTTTAGAGTCCTCTGACATACAAGTCAGTATGACTACCACCCTGAGCCCAGAGTTATGAGGTCTGTTCAGGGCCACCCCCACCTCCTGCTGATGGTCCTGGGACTAACCTGTATGGACCTTAGCTGTAGTTGGGGGATAGACCTCACAGGACTCACCATGGGTCCTGGCCCCACAGCCAGTATGGCTTCATCCACCATTGTGTCCCATGGAGCTCATTTGTCAGGGACTTTGTCCAAAAAGAGTCCAGGTCACAGCATCAGGTCACAGCCCCAAGGGCTGACCTTTACCCATTGCATCCAGAGCAGCACCTGCCCGTCAGTTCAGCAAATGCTTTAATGAGGATCTGGTGAAGGGACCAAGGTTTAATCTTCAATGCTGTGCAATGCCTTACCTGCATGGCAGACACAAGCACATCCACAGCAGTAAATTTCAGCCCCTGCAGTATGGCCAGCCAGGTATCCCCTCTGGCAGAGGGCAAAGACTCCTACCCCAGGCCCCACGCTCACTGTTCACTACTCTGGAACAGCAGTTTGGAAACAGCAATCTCACAGCCATTGCTGGGACTTTCTTGCTAGAACTCCAATAGAGCAGCGAGTTAGTCATCAAGGGCACTGTCTGCTTCACGGAGCTGGTTATAGGAACTGGCTAGGAGGGAGAAAGTCCATGTCGCCAACTACACACTATCACTGAGAGTCTCAATTTCCAGATGGCCAGGGTAGAGTCCCATGGAGCTTTTGAGAACTCCTGAACCTGTCACTTTGGAGAGGTACCTGATGGCATGTAAGAGTGTGCACCAGAGCCCTTGGGAAAGCCCAGCCACAATTTCTTCTACTTACCATCCACAGAGGAAAAGCCCATGGAGGCTGGAGGCGGGCTACACCCAACCTCATCCCACACCCCAAGAGTAGGGATATGGGTGAGGAGGAGAAAATTGTGTTGAGAAATGCCACTAGAACAATTTTCATGCCCAGACCATTGCAAAGGAAGTAGTGGTTGGGAGGCACCTGCACCAGCACCCTGCCACAAAATACTCTTTGTCTTATGCTTTTGGGACAGAAGCACTGTCTAATCCACTGTGCCTATAATTCTGTGGTCTCCAAATATGTACAAATGTCCAGACGCTTACTTGGCAGCAACATACCTCAGCCAAGTTAATTGCTATGAGTGGAAACTGCAGAGATATTCTGCTTACAGTAAGCTATGGAACCTAGACAGGCAGAGACGGCTGTATATCCCCCTCTACACTGTTATCCCCAGACTGTCTTGGCTGGAGGAAGTGAACCCTTATCACTGACTGCTGGTTGGGATTCTTGTTCTCATGTGTCTTTATTCCAGCTCCTCATGGTGCCAGCCCAGTTTTTTCTGCTTTTTGACTCAGAAGAGTTTCTTTGCCCTCCAAGCTTTGGATTGAAAAACCATTCAGTGAAAATAGCAACCAAAATTAGATGATTGTCCTCTCACTATCACTCATTAAATAAGCTCTTGGGTTTTGTCTTCTTTCCAAAGGATAATTTACTTGTCACAAAATCGCGCCTTCAGATGTCTGTCTTCTCATTGAGAAAGACAGAGCTGAAAGATCTTGGAGAGTGAAGTGCCATTTCACTGTAAATGCTCCATAAAACCTGAGTTCCACAAAAGACATGATGGTATTCTGACATTGTCATACCCATGCTATACTCAGTCTATGGATATGTGGCAGACTGGCAGTCTCTGAGTGCTGAATTTTCCAGCTTCTTTAAAGAAACTTTTTCTCTCTGCCCAGTAACTTTGTGGGCAATTATTGAGGTCAGAGGGCCTATACACCTTTTCTCCCCTTCCATACAAAGGTTAATGGACAGTTTTTATCTAGTTTTGGTGTTGTATGGTGACTACAGCAGAGCCTAGCCTTTTACCAACATGTATGAATTTAGCACTTAGTTTCCTTGGAACACTATGTCTACAGACCACCTTATGAACCTTAGACAGAGATAATTTACAGAACAATTATCTCTGAAATTTTCAAAATTCAAAAGGAAGAAACAGAAAATTTTTAGATAGTTTGCAAAAGAATAAAAATATAGAGTATTTCAATTGAATATTGATATGAACCTGCATGTGTTTATAACATAATAGTTGCATCTCAGCTTGTTTCAGTGTGTTTTCCAGGCAGTGTCAACATTCAATCAAATGAGAACTTAATGATTAGCCTCTTTGACTCTCACCATTTCCATGAGGTAAGTCTCTAAATGGTAGGAGATTGTTCTTTTACTCGTTTCCATGAAGTTACGGGTTTTCTTTAGCACATCCTCCATTTCTTTAATTAACTTTTCCTCTCTGGAAGCAATTTTCCTTTTGAAACCCCTATAGCCAAGTCTGTATAATGGTTCCTTAGTAGCATGCCTAGAACGGTTGCACTACAACCACTGAGAATTAAACTTTTGATACTCATAGCTGGCATTGTTTGCTGTATAAACACTAGACTCAGACAAAAAAAAAAAAAAAAAAAAAACCCGAATGTTTGTGACACACAGAATAGACAGAAGAATAACATAACAGATCTATAACTGACATGTAAGTCTAGGGAAACAGAAGGTGAAAATCTGATGCAGATTAAGTAATCACTAGATATCTAGTTACGTGCAGCTGGTTAATATTCCTACTTTATACACATACACAAAAATGATTCAATCTTTTCTACTGTAAAATTCCAGGTGAGCAAATTTATTAATTGGTCTCTAGTCTCACTGCTATTTAAATTTTGGTCAGAAAGAATTCATCCGCAGGAAATGGTGTGCTGTCTGGTTTCTGTTGAATAAAAAATTATTGAAATTGATTCGAACAGTTTTCTTAGCTGCAGAAAAACCGAAACCATTTTATTCTGGACACATTTTGAATATGGTACTATTATTTTTTCCCCTCTGGCTAGAAACAAGCCTCATTAAGAAGTAAGAATCGTTACAGGACCTTAACAAAGCTGAAGTTTCTGTGACTGATTTATTTATTACAAAGAGTAAATTAATTTAATCACCATGCAAATAATTTTCTTTTTTTTAAAATTTTATTTTATACTCAGCTGGTGTATTAAATAGAGCAGGCCTAAACCCTCCCATCTTTTTGACAATGGCAATTTTATAGCTGTCTTCATAGTAACAGATATAAGTAGAACTCTTCAGATGGAAATTTGATTACACCCAAAGAAAAGTATATAAATTCTGTTTCTTATTGCTCATATTGCTCTCATGAATTGTAGAATCCTACAATTCATGCGCTTGTAATACAGAAATTTATGGTACTGTCCATGTACATTATATTCTGATCCAGCTCCTGTGTAACCCTACAAGAATGCTTCCACAGGATGCACTGAAGTTCAGAACTACCACAAAACCAGATCCAAACATTCCCAAGCTTTGAAAAAGTTTGGAACTTTTTCCAAATTCTTGACTCAAATCCATCTGCAGTTAAACTACAAAGTAATGTCTTGGTTTCGTCTTAGACTCAGTGTGTATTCTAATTATGCAAAATTTTAGCAAAGAAAATATGGCTAATAATGACATATAAGGAGCTGTTATTATGCCAAAAAAAATTCTGCATGATTTTGATAGGCAACTTATTTTAGAAAGCCTATTGATATGTTTTGACATCAGTGACTTTTTCATTCAAATGTTATTTAATTGTTTATGCTACTATTTCTAAGATAACTGGTTAAATTTAGGAAGACAATCACTATTGCTGTTCAGTTTTATCTTTTTTTTTCTTGAAAACTCAGCTCACATGTAAGATGTAAATAACCACCTTGCCAATTCTGCTCAGTTTTCTGAGTAGGATCACTTCTTATTTACTCTGAGTTTGAATTAATTATATCAATATGAAGAAGAGAGACTTGGTCTATCTTTACTCGCACAAATCTCAATCTTTATTCCCACAAAATATATGAGATGGATGGCTTAAAACTTTATACTCTGGACAAGGTATACTAGCAGGTAAAACTTCATTGAAGTTTTGAAATGTCACACTCCTTGAGCAGTTTGAATTTGATATTTTCATCTGAAAGTATGAATTCATGGAAAAAAACAGACATAAGTAAGAATTTACAAGACAAATTGAGCTGTCACAGTTTTGAAAATCCTTACTTTTGCCAACCAACACAAATCTTTGACACAGAGTATAAGCATGTGGAGTGAGTAGGAGTGTTTTTCAGCCTGTTTTTGTTCTCTGTTATTAAACGTTTGCAAATGACCATCAGGTTTTTTTCGTAAAATGAACTGGTAGGTCCTGCTAAAATAGCTTTTTATGGCCATGTTACAGGCACTGAGAAAGAAACACTAAATTTTAATATTGTAAAAGAAATGCAAATAACAGTAAGAGAATATACAAGTAATGAACCAGAGGGTTGATCCTGCCCAAAATGTACAGAATCAGAATTACATTTCTGACCAGTCACAAGTGCAAAGAAATGCACCATAATGTAAAAGTCTCCTAATTAGAACAGCCATTATGAATCTTTTATCTCATGCCACACTCAATAGTGAGTAAATACTTTGTAAGCTGCTTTATTTCCGCACAGAAAAAATCCCAATAAAAACAGATACTTGTGGAAAAAGTGCTTGAAGTGAAAAATGAAACAAATGCTTTGTTAATGAAAGTGGATTTTTATATTATAGAGGAACAGCCCTGTTGCAATTTAATATAATATAAAGCAAGAAAAGCTGAAAGGCTCTGATTTCACATTTTAAAATGTGCCAGAATCTAAAAATGACCTAATTTTTTTTGTATTTTGCTTTGGGAATTGGGTCCTAGATGCTTGCCAATCCCATCCTGAAGGTGCTTAGCATTTCTTGGCTTACATTCTACCAACTCAACATACCCAGAAGCAAACATGCTTGTTTCTATCATGAGATATTTTCTTCTTGTGCTGAGTTACTTAGTGTTGTTATCATAATATTTAATAAATTTTGGCCTTCTGGTATATTTTTTGTTAGCATTATGCTTTTGTCACGATCCGCCCTCACGGACAAGATTGTGATGGTTCATTACTTGATCTCAGGGTACTAAACACCAACACGGCAAGGGGTTTGCAGTAACAATCAAAACCAGTGTACTTTATTGAATAATCACAGCAAAATGCATTAGAGGGGATTGGGGAAAAGAGAGAGAAAGCCTATGGAAAGAAAAGGGTTGAGAGAAAGGGAGGTAATAGCTACCAACATAGAGGCAGTGAAGTTCTTCAAGGTCCAGTTGAGGTCCAGTCGAGGTCCAGTCAAGGAGTCACTTTCACGCCGGGAAGATCTCATTTAAGCTAGCTGATTTGGGTGTTTTTATTAGAATTTTCTACTGAGAATTGTGAAGGAGGGGAGAGGGGTAACACAATAGTCATCTGGTCAGCAGTGGGCGAGAACTATTGTCTTCTTGGTCCAGTGGTCCCTACCTGAAGGCAAACATCTCAGTTTGATCAGCTGTTCTCCCACACACACAATGCCCCCTTCCCCCCCCGCCCAGGTTAGAGGTTTCAGTCCTTGGGGAGAAAAGGAGTCTTTTCCATATTAGGGGTTTCATGTCTCAGTCTTGGAGGGAATGGCTTCTCCCATCTCAGTCCATCTGTCACAGTGGTTGTACAGTAGATGAAGGGTCTTCTGTGGGGACCACCAAAAGGTCATTCCAGAAAAGAGTCCAGCCAGGTTAGGAGGTGGAGCAATCCCAGGGCCACTGTAGCAAAGCGATGCAGGCAAAGAAGGGCAAAGTGCCCCTTCTCCTTTCACTGGGTTCGGTGTTCCATGGGGTGGACAAACACACCTGTGAACAAGAACTCGACTTCCAGTCCTGGGGCCCTGGCAAGCCCCCACCAAATCAGGATGTCGAACAGGATGCCCAGTGTTCTAAAAATCATGAGGCAGATGAGAGTATCTTTGGACAGAGTATCACAGCTTTTAGATGTCTAATACTTAGAACTCATCCAAGAAGTGCATTCTATGTGTAAAGATGGTCAAGTACAACAGCACACAAAACAATAATATTGTAGTTCAGAGACTAAGCAACTGCAAGCATACATACAGTCACATCATTCACAGAGTGCATTAAATTTCATTATTTGACCAATACAGATCATCATGAATATGGAAATATGAAATAGGGAGATCATTTTCCTGTACAGTAAAATGGGAAGGAATAATTAGGGCCCTTACTTTGCTAAATATCAATCTACAGCAAAAGGATCAGTAAACTAAAGGGGAAAATAGTAATTTTTCCATAAGCAACATGATACAGTATGTGATATATTTACAGCAGGATGTGAATGTTTGAGGCTATAAGTTTGTAATGGGGAGATCATTTCTCCTTCTCCACTGATATAGTATTTCAAACAGTGGATTATAATTTTTGGATAGAGTTCAAAAAGTACAAAATTCAAAGACTGATGACATAAGTTCACTTCATCTATGGTTTCATTTAACAGGCCCTGGTTGTATATTTTTTTTATATATAAAACTATAATCTAGTTCAGTTTATAGAAAATGTACCCCATTTTCAGTTTCTTAACTTTACAAATGAGCTATTGTACTTTTGTTAGATTGTGTGTCTTCATGTGTGTACCTATCTATATAAAAATTTCTATATTTATCTTAGAACAGTCATTGTTTAAATAAATTTTAATCTGAACAATAAAAGCAAGTGCTTAGAGTTCCAGATGTATTCCTGAGTGCTGCAGAAATAAAACCAGAGAAGTCATAGTAATGTTTAGGAGAGATCAAGTGCTTAGAAGTACAGTGTTTCATTTTGCTATGATAATCCTTTGAAATATGTCTTATCTTCAAATCAGTTTAAAAGCTCCTAAAAAAGAAAAAAAAAAGAATAGAAGGATATTAATTCAAGGATAAAAATGAAGAGCAGAATGAGATGACTCTGTCTGGTTCCATTAGGCCTCATATCCATCATCTACACAGAGACTACACCTTTAGCATTTACTTCCCACCATATTTTGGAACAGATCTCAAAAGCATATCACTGCTTTTGGTGCTTGCTGTAAATCTCACACACTCTGGGCCACTTCATCCAGGACACTTCCTGGAAGCTTGCTCAAAGAATTCTCTCCTCATGTCTGACCTATGTTCCACATGAAAGAACATGGGACTTGCACTTGGAACAGACTTCAGCTTGGTTCCTAATGAGAACTATTGACCTGTTAAAACTATACATGCAGATCCAAAACTAGATCTATAGGGCTTGAGAAGGTCATAGGATCATAGAAAGGTTTGGGTTAGAAAAGACCTTAAATGCATACCTAGTTCCAACCCCCCCGCCATGGGCAGAAACACCTTCCACTAGACCAGGTAGTTAAGAGTTCCATCTAATCTGGCCTTGAACACCTTCAGGGACAAGGCAGTCATAACTTCTCTGGGCAACCTGTTTCAGGGCCTTACCATCCTCACAGTAAATTTTATTTTTTCTAATACTTAACCTAAACCTACTCTCTTTCAGTTTAAAACCATTCCCCCTTGTCCTGTCACTCCACGCTTTTGTAGAAAGTCCCTCTCTGTCTCTCTTGTAGACTCCCATTTGGTACTGGCAGGCCACAATTAGATCACCTTCCCTTTTCAGGCTGAGCAATCCAAATTCTCTTAGCTGCTCCTCACACCAGAGCTGCTCCATCCCTCTAATTATGTTAGTGTACCTACTCTGGACTCGCTCGAACAGGTCAATGCCCTTTTGGTTCTTGGGACTGTTCCAAAAAATCCATTGAAGGTTTTTGCTTCCTGAGTCCCAGTCCTGCCATCCATATACTCGAGAGGTGTAGAAAGAGAGGTTGTCACTGAAAACAGGTAAAAACATTGTTGAGTACCTCCTCATCTGTAGTTTCCAGTTTTCCAGTATTATTGGGAGGATTACCTTCTTTGACCTTCCTTTTTTTTAATTTAAAATACCTGTAAACACCATTATTCTTTGCATCACATGCCAGGTTCAGTACCAGCTTCACCTTGGCCTTTGTCACCCCATACCTAGGCAACCAAACTTCATCTCTATACTCTTCCCAGGTCACCTGTCCTAGTTTCCACTCCCAATATATTTGCTTCTTTCCCTTTAGTTTGATGAGCAGTTCCCTACTTGTCCAAGCCAGTTCTGTGTTAAGAAAGACCCAGTGTTTTACCATATGTGGCCACTCTCGTACACCATGGTGTTTCACAGAAAACACAATAGATTTACTTATGTTTATTCTCTCTTTTGGAAAGATCACAGCTTTACCTCTATTCTTATCCAAACATTTTGGTGCCTTTATAAAAAGCTCTAGCTATTCAAACAATTCTTTTGAGAATATCAGTTCTTGTCAGAATAACACTATTTCTCCCCAGGTTGCAAGAGTTGGAGGAAACAGCTTGAAAGCTTAGGGTAGGTATTTTGAAAATTCAATGATGTCTACATTAATTTTATTAATTGAAGGACTGCTCACTTTTATTGAGCACTGAATGTTCAGCCTGAGTTCATCGTTGATTAGTAAATTCGCTTTTGCACCACACAGTGTTCTGTACACTTTTTATCCTGAGGCAGACTGAATGTTTCCTGTTGAGTCAGAGGAATATTACCACTTTGAAGCAGTTCCTTAGCACTCTCCAAACGAGATGCCATTATAAAGATGAGTGACAGATGGAAATACTGACATACTTGTATCTCAGCTCTTAATTTCCTAGACATGTTGAAAAAGGAGAGTAAGAATCAGTTGGATATTAAATAAAAGTTTAAGAAAAGAAAATTCACTGTCACTAAAAATACAAAAGTGTTTTAATATGCAATATAAACGGAAAAAGTAGAATTCTTTTCCTTAAGAATACCCAGTCTGTATAATTGGAAAAGCAAGTAATTTTCAAAACTGTACTGCTTCTAAACAGCAAGGAAATCATCAAATTAGTTTCAACAATCTCTCCTGAGACAGAAAAAAAAACAAAAGAAAAAATACAGCTTTTGATTCAAAATCATAGTATTTAGAACCAGGGAAGGAAGGATTTTAAAACACAAGCCACATAGAAGCACATGTATGTTGATTTATTTTAAGTTGGTTTGCCTGGCTTTTTAACTCTACTCAGTATGGCTTTAGCTCCTGCTTTTACTCTACAGGAAAACCAAACCATAAAAGAAAATATTTTAGCTGACAATAGTAGGAATTCCTTAAAGGATAGAAAACAATACAGACACCCAAATTCACAGTTCTGACTACAAAGTGATAAACCTTTTCTCTAATCTGTGGGAACAATAACTATGAAATTATTAGAAATCAAGGCTTTTAGCAAAGAATTTCAGAAAAGCTTGCCACCTTCAGCCATGTGCATTTCAAGGTTTGGGATTTTGCCTTCAATCTTTTTTCTTTTGCCCTTGTGTTCCTTACAATTAGCAAATAAATCTCCTGTTTGGGATATCCTAAAGGCAGCTGAGACCTCTCCGAAAGTTTCTTGCAGAGCTCACTAATATGCAGCCTGCCCTGGTCTCAATGCCTTCTATAATTGATCTTAAGAAAAAGTACAGAAGATATTTCACAAAATAATCAGTAGCCCATTGCATTTGTGTATTTACAAATGTAAATTCTTAGCACCTAATGTTTCCTGCTATGCATCTTATCAGACAGCAATGTACTAAGGTCCTGAACCAGTGACATGGCACAGCAAAGACAGAGACTTGATCAGGGGAAACTGCTCTGTTCCCAGGCCCTGGACTAATGGGGGTGGGAGTCTGTAAAAAGCACTTTGCTTGGGGGAAAGAACAAGAAGCATTAAGAAGCAGATGCTCTCAATCCCTAAAAGAAAGCTGCCATAATCAGTATACAGCATTCTCTCAGTCAATCCAAGGCTTTACAGGAGGCGGGGGTGGGGGGGGGGAAGCTCAACAAAGTTCTTTTACCTCAGTGTATAAAAGCAAGAGGATTGTCAAACTGGATAGGCAGGAGTCTATCACACTAAAATTTATTATTCAAGTTTAAAGTAAAGCTTTGTTTAGGTTTTAATGAAAGCAAGAGAATTTTAACAACAGAAGTACTGTTCTTTCTCTCTTTCTCTCCCTTTCCACATTCAGTTCCTCTGCCCCTGCACCTGCTTCCAGTTTTGGCTTCTTGGCAGTGACACTTAAAGAGACATCAGCTGGCAGTGGCAAACTGTTAAAAGCTTCCCTGCAATACAGCTTTGCAAATGCCAGCCATTTATTCACTGGTGCATGCCAGCTTAACACAAGGTTTCTTTTCCTCTCACTTCTCTGCTCTCAGGTTTCAGTTCCAAACAACATTAAGCAGTCTGAGTCATGGCCTAGCTGTGTGAGTATCCATTAAATGTGGTCACTGCTATCTGTTGTTGTAATATTTTGATCCAAAGGGTGTTGCCTAGAATTTAAAGTGTAGCACTGTTTCTTCTTTGCAGACATAGCTGTTGGACCACAAGTTTTGTTTTATTTTAATGTTTTGTCCTTTTAAACAGATGGTAGGATAGCTAAGCTGCTAGACCCTGGAATTATTTTGTTGACTTTGTATCTTTCCTCTTCTGCTTTTCCAAGTCCATAATGCTGCACTGAAAAAGAAATACAGAAAAAAATGAAGACAAAGACAATGGCAAGCAGCTTAAGTATTCAACACAAGCAGACTATTTCCATGCTGCCTTAGAGATCACCATTCACTCTGATCTCTTGTGCCCCAGTGCAAATTCAGAGCTATTAGCAACATGATATCCCTTAGACTGACTCCAGAATTCTATGTGTGGTAAGATAAAAGATTCTCCCCAATAGGAGATTTTTCAATTTACTGCATCACTTCAGCAGAAAGTGAGAAAGAACCACAGATATGCAAAAATTCCATGGTATATTTTCTTTGGAAATTTCAAGTTTATCTTTAATCTGTGTTGTCTGAAGGTTCTTTTTAGGCCATCTGGGAAGATAAGGAATTTGATTTTCATAGTTTGAGCTACTGAAGCTTTTCCCTGTATTCCGAGAGCTTTCTGTAGGTAGTTCTGTGTGGGAAAGAGTTGTCTTGGTGCTGTTAGCATGGATAGGCTAAAAAAATTAAATTTCACTGCAGCAACATTTTGGCATGGGACAGAAACCAGAAGCATTATGGACCTTTTGATCTCATATTCTCTTTCAATAAGAACATGAGCCTGGTTTCCCATTTGCCAAAAGATTTATATTGACTTTCACTGAGACTGGGCCGAGTCCTTCTGCAAAGGATTTAGCAAGAGCAGTGTAGCCTAACTTTCTGAGTCAATAAAAGTGGTGTTGCAGAAGAGCTACAATAAACCCATGAGGAATAAAATATCTCAGTGTTGAGAGGGAGGTTGGGGAGAAAATAAAAACCTCAGGTAGATAAGGCCAGTATGACCAGCAGCTGTATCACTCAGCCAGATTAACATTTCTTTATTAAGCTGTTAAAAAGCTTTAAAATATACAACGTGGTTGAAGAAATGACACATTACTAGTCAAAGGAAGAATAAATGAAATGTGTCCTAACACCTATTTATTCACATTTGTGTTTGAGAAATTGTGTTTCAAAGATTGAGAAACCTAGCAGTCTACAAACCAGTCTCACTGAAAAATCTTGACAGGTGTCTATCTGTGTTTTAACTCTGGTTGCTAATATTCATGTGCCCAGCGCAATACTTTAAGGGATTTTCTCCCTATTTTATGTAAAAATCAGTCATTAAGCTTGAAGGATTTGGGTTATACTATCAGAATGAAGGTCCATGAACATAACAGCCAGCTTGCAGGCAAATAAGCCATTGAGTTTTGGTTAAGTACATTCACAGTGGAAACAAACACAGTCCTTGAATCAATGTTAGTGCTCTCTGCTGGCCAGAGCAGTAGCACAGAGTGATTTGATGTGAATTCATCCTCTGAAGGATCAATTGCCTCAAAGTAGAAGAAAAAAAGAAAATACAGCAGCTTGGAAAAAAAGGCTTTTATAACACAGAATGAAAAAAAAAAATCAAATTTAAACAGCTTTTATTATGAGGTGAAAAAGGTTTGAAGGTGAGGAGACAGCTACCTTCTGCTTGATTTCTCTATATTCAGAGGGGAAAAAAAGAGTCTATCTTTTCTGCGAACAAGAAAGATATTTGGTTACATAACACCAAACAACCTTCTAACCTGATTTTAGGTAAAGTGTTTGGGCCATAAGAACAGAGAGGTAGAATGAGATCAGTAGGTTCATTTCTGCTTGCAGCTTTGAATTTGAACCCAAATCAATGGTCCATTTATACTAAGATCACCAGACGACTGAGACAAAGGATGCAGAAAACAAATGTTGACAATCATATGATTTTTTTTTTTTTTTAGCTAAACAAGATGGAGAAGAGGGGCTCTAGCACTGTTTTCACTTACATATGTTTCAGAGATCTAACTGCTCCAAAATAGTGCAGCAGTAAGTGTGACATACTCCTGGTTTTGGAAAATTTATTTTGTAAGGTTGATGAAGCAGATAGTTGTCTTGCTGACTCTGAAAAACAGGAATAGATTTTATAACAAAATATGTGCTTGGCTCAAGTTTGACTTTGTACCAAAAGAGCTTGGTCATGTTTGTTGTCCCAGATAAACCCCAAATAGAGTTTCCTGAACAACGGATAGCTTTGGAAAATCAGAGGCATCACAGAAAACCTAAAGATTTGACTGACTTATTATGAAATATTGTATCTATTCCATCTCAGAACAGCTTCAAATATTGAATAGAAATGAAAGGTCTCTGAATCTCCACAAACAGATGACCAGAAAAGAATTTCTGCAGTCCTCATGTGGACTACATTCTCCAAATTCACACTATTTTAATCTTTTCAGCCCATTTCTATAGTAGGGTTTCTGATGTCACGGTGCAAGCATGGCCCAATGTGGGCCATGAGGCCCACAGCTGAATTCACATCTATCTGCAATACCTCTGATGAGGTGAAGAAACAAGCTCTTCATAATAAACATAATGTAATATAATATAATATAATATAATATAATATAATATAATATAATATAATATAATATAATATAATAATGTAATATAATGTAATGTAATGTAATATAATATCATGTAATATCATATCATAATATCTCTTTCAATAGCAGCACAGACATGCTTTCATGTCTTTACACAACCAGAATATCAAATGCAGTAGTTTGGCTACACCTGTTCTTATTTTCCTCTCAATTAGAAATTTTCTTTTCAATTAGAAAAAAAGCAACAAATTCTGAAATTTCCCCCTTATAATTGCTGGCTTTACAATCAGTCATAGTTAAATCTCAGTCTAAAATAGCTGTAGTATGTGTAGGCCTGAAAAGATGATCTTTTCTATCAAGTGAGTATTCAAGATGCCTTTATAGGAGCAAAGAAGAATACAGGTGAAGGTAAAATCAGTTTGGGTAGATAGAATGCATAAATTTTGTAAATGGCAGCTAATCTTAATGGAACGAACCACAATTTTCCTGATAAAATTCCCGAGGCTTGAAAAGTCTAAAAAGAGAGGTAGCAGTCAGTCAAGGTTCCACTACCAATGGTCAGCTAAAGAACAGAAAACTCCACAAAGAAATGCCAAATTATTCATACATTTTAAAGATCACCCAGGAAAAAAATCCACAATAAAATGCTATGGCAATGGAATTTTATTATCTGTTCTTCTGATTTGAGTCTCATTGTCTATGTATGGGATGTAGAATTATTTAACAGGAAAACAAAAATCAGGAAAATGCATGTTAATAATTAATATATTTGTACAAATTATTGGCAAAAAGTTTTATTGGCAAAAGACTTTTAAAAGACTCTCAAAAAAACCAATCATCTCTCTTTTGTTACTGAAGGTATTACTGCATAGGTTGAGACAGTTATCAAGGGCTTCCCATTTATTCACTTCAGTTAACATATAAAAATTTAAAATCAAATTTATTCTGATGGGTTTGGATGTAATGGCAACTTTTGAATGCATGTTGAATCTTTAATCCTCAATGGTTACATTTCGTGGAAGAAAAAGACAGAGGAGCTTGTGCAAGAGTACCTTCCAGAGTAACACCATTTCATAAAATGCTTTGGAAGAGAGAGAATCTGTAATAACAGCTAGAATTACTAGATAATAACTCTTTATATCTGAAAGGAAGATTGCAAGAAGAGTGGCATTTAAAGGAATCATAGCATATAAATTAATCTTATATTTTTCACTCAAAACCACATTTCTTCATGCAGGCAAAAACTAAAATATGTGGAAGGGCAATGAAGGCTCAAATGAGCTCTTGGAAAAGCAGTATCAAGATGAGACATTACTAAAACTTAAAACCAAATATGCAACACTATCGTATTTTGTAAAATTAAACAGTGTTTGGAAAACAAAATTTTTCAAACAAGGAAAGAAAATTTTAACCAAGATAGGATTTTTTTCAGTTTTTAAATGCTCAGTGAAGTTGTCTAACCTTTAAGTATTATGTACATTTCAGTGAAAATCAAAAAAATCAGGTGTTTTCTAATTTTTTAATCAAATTACAACATAAATCACAATGTTTCATCTAAAAATCACTATGCTTTGAATTCATATGTTGTGTTATTCACATCTCCTTAAATGGAAGACAGGGTTAACTGGGAACTTCTAAACAGCTGGCACATTTCAGCCCAGAGGTGGTTGCACTTCAGAACAGGCTTAAAAGTAAAACAGGATGGTTTCTGCAATGTTTATTTTTTAAATAGTGCTTTTAAGAAGGCTCATGAGAATATTCATATAATAGTGGGTTTCCTTTCCAGGGACCTAGGTGGGTACCTTAAATGGGTACTAAATTGCTCAGATAGTTTGGCAATATACACCACTAGTATTTGCACTCATTCAGAGCACATTGATTAATCACATGCCAAATTTTTAAAGCAAAACCACATTGATTTAATTCTAAACACATTTATAGTATTTAATTTGCATGTGCATTCCGTCTACATTGATAACTGCCCCACATTTACATATTCCTTCATCTTGAAGAGCCTTGAAGCAATTTACAGCTCCAGAACAAGTTGATCTAAGACAAGCCACACAAACAGATCTCCCTTTTTCTGCATGCAGTTGAGAGGGGGAAGGGTATCAGCCAGCTGTAGAGCATTGGATTTCGTCCCTGAGACTCTGAAGAACCCTGTACACTAGATATGATGGCCATGCATGGGAAGAGCATAATGAGAACCCACATTCCTTTCCTACAATATCAGCAGGGAATTCACAGCAATTCAGGCTGGTTGGGGCCCCAGAGGCAACCCTGGCCTTTTTTTTTTTATGGTATGTCTTTTTTCCCCATCCACTCAAATTTACTTTTACACTTGTGCTGCAAACCTGACCATTCTTGTTCAAACTGCCTCTAGTGTGGTGCAGCACATCCAGCAACTGTACTCCTCTCTAGCCAGAGAGGTAGGGCCACCTAAGAGACCTGGCCATTTCCAGCCTCTTAGTCTTTCTGGGAGGAAAGCTAGGGCTATGAAAAGCAGGTCAAACAGCTTTCAGTAGCTCCTTTCAAGACACCTGGCTTACATATCTGTTCATGCTGGATGTTTTTAGTTTCCCAGACCAATGGCTGTAACTCTTAAAAAAACATGAAGCCTGTATCTGGCAGTTTTTTAATGGCTTCTGCGAAGACTTTCATGGTTGATCTCTCAAGACATTTCCCTTTGTATTTTACTCCTCTGGGAAGTATCAGGGGATGCAAAATGATAACACCATTCATGTTTATGTAGAATTTTCAAAGAAAAATGTGTAGTCTTTTTACTTTCTTTTTTTTTTTTTTTTTTTTTTTTCTGGGGTACCAGAATGATCTCTCTTTATTAAGTTTTTCATGTGGATTTCTGAATTGTTGCATTTCTGTGTTAGGCATGGACAAGTCTGTGTCTTACTCTTTAAAATTTGACCTTTTAGGACAGTTGAAAAACATCAGCTTCTGTTCAGCAAGCAATCATTTTTTCATATAATGAAAACAATCTAGTACTCACTGACCAAATGCTTCTTCAACCAAAATCTCTTTTTCTCTGAAAGTGGGTTGTTTTTCTGTGTTTCTTACAGTAATAAAGAAAATATTTTGAAAGAAAAGACAACAAGTAAATAAACAAGTAATTAATGTTGGTAAAGAAGCAAAAACAGATTTCCACCTATAAAACTCCAGTAACTTTGGAGTGACTATCTCACAATGAGTAGAGGCTTACAAAGCATCAGTCTGGAATGAAGCTTAGAAGCTGGTATTTGCAGCTCTTTTGATATGATCCTAGAAATATCTACTTTGTTTATACCAGATAATGCTTCCAATTCTACAAATCTTGGGTTTTTTTTTCTTTTCTTCTACCTGATCAATGACTATCACCTCATAAAATCCCAATATCTTTCAGTTCATATTCCCAGCACTGGCTGTATCATGTTACAGGATTCTGCATGGTGAGGAGACCTGCCATCTAGAGATAATAACAGCGGTCCCTCAGCAAGAGTCACTGTTCTTTGAATGTTTTGCTTAGGGTAGATTTCACAGGTCAAGGTGCATCTCAGAAACCTGTAAATGAGAAAAGTAAACACAGTAGATGGAAACCAGCCATAGGAAGCAAGAAGGGTAATTTCTCTGTGAATTCTCCTTTATTTCCCTTACTTTGTTATCTCAATTGGATTTTTTTTCCTTCTTTCCTTTTAGAGAGAGGAAAGTAAAACAGTTGACTTTATTTTCTGAATGTGTAAAGATTGATTAAAAATCCACTGGCACCAAGAGAAGAATTCTCACTGTCTTAAGCTAGCTCTGGAAAGGACAAAATACCACCTTTTGAACAGTCAGTTCATGTTTGCCATCACATCCAGGATGATATATTCTATTCACTCATGGCTTTCTTGGAATTGTCTGTGTAGAATAGAGTTCAGTGTAGGATGTCACTGCAACAGAGCACAACAGAAGGCATTAAAGTAGCCACAGTTGTCTAGTAAAGAAATGTGCCTGTGTGAGGCTCCCCAGGAAGTTCTTCACTCCCCAGAGTGAAGAACTGAGGTATTACTCACTCAGTTTATCTGGAATAGGGCACATGCAATCTCTTTCAGAGTTGTCCTTCCAAATCTTATTGGCATGAACTCTAAGCTCAGAATCTGAATAACTTGATAAGCAATAGCTGTATTTTACATTTATGGTGGTTTTAGATTGTCCATAAAGTGCTTTTTTCTATAAATATTGCCATGGACACAGCAATGCAGTTTATTCAGAAGAAAAGCTAGAGTCAACCTTAAAATGAAACAAAGGCAAGGAAAGACAAAACACATATACAGGACCTGAACAAGATATTACCTTCTATATATGTGGGTAAACTTCCACAAAAAATACTGATATATAAGCAGCAGAAACCTGGCTTTTTTAGCCTCATCTTATAAATAGATTGGGCAGCTATTTACAAAGATGTAACTGGTCATGAGAACAACTGAATTTCATCATATTTGAGTAATCCACACTCTAATTGTAAGGTCATTATCACTGTAGCTGCATAAAGTTCTCTTGCATACTTCTCTACTTACATGAAATTCCATGTATGGGGAAAAAAAACGACTGGATGGGGGGCAGTAAGGAGAACAGCAACATGCTCTTTTCCCTGGCAGTCTGGCAAATACTCCTGATATCTGCTATATCCAAGAATGAGAGAGCGGCTAAAATCCCTGACCCTTCCAATCTCCACTTCTCCCTCCTGCTTCACCACTTCTAGTGCAGGTTGCAGGTGCTTGCTAACTTTATTAGTTTCAAGACTTTAACCTTTTTTTTTCTTTCAATTTATCAAACATCCTTTTTGGTGGGCACCTTCATCCTTTCAACGACAAGACACACAAGCAAAGTGGAGAAATCACAGCCAAACTCTGGCATATGTAGAAACAATGATTCACACACGTATTCTCTACCTGTTAATATATACACATTTTTAATTTTATTTAATCTGTTTGTAAGTACATTGGATAGCGCTGTATGCATGCAAGCAGTCATTTTAGATGTAGAGAAAAGATGATGTGAAACATTACTGAAAAGAATTCTAAAAGGATAGTGGGGAGAAAAAGGACAAGAGGAAGAGCAGAGAAAAGAGAAAGCCTTGAAGAAGATGGAGGGATGTCCAGGAGACATGAGGAAAGGACAGTATCTCTGCATTGAGCTGACTACTTCAATAGGAGAAGCTGGAGAAATGCCATAGCATCCCAGAGCAACACATTTGTCTTGAGGACCTCTTGGTTATAAAGATTTTCTTTTGGTTTTCCCTTTACTCCCCCTTCCCACATCCATCTCCTTTGGATACTCTCTTCTAGCAATAGAGCAGGCATATAATGTCACTTTTAACACTATTCTTCAGTTTTTTCAAAAGGCAAGAATTTCTAAGAAATGGAATCTTATGTGCAGGCACAAACACAAATACATCTACCTTTTCCACACAGAAAGGAGTAATTTCAGTCTTTAGCTTTACACACCCCAGTCACATCTCTGTGTCTTGTGCCTGAGCTCAGCCATTTCCATAGTTACTTTATTTAGATTCCACCACAGACATCATGAAATTTGGGACACTCAGTATGTAAAACCAAAATTACACTTCTTTTTTCTCTCCTAAGAGCATCTTGCAGAGGTTGTGCATCTTGTTAATGCACACCTTATTTCACAATAAGCAAGCACTGCTGCTCAACTAAGCTGATGGAATATCTATTGTCTTTTCTTATCTCTCCCTCCTCCCTCTTCTCTCTTCTGCTGCATCCTCCTCTTCCTTCCCCCTTTTCCTTCTCTTTTGCACTTCCCGTAGGAAAAAAAGGAAAAAAAAAGGGGAAAAAAGCAACAGAATAAAAGGAAAAGAGGCCTTTGAGATTCCTTAAGTCTGTGTTGGCAGGACTCCTTGTTTGTGGTGCAGGTGTGCAGGAGACCTCCTCCATGTTGTCACCACAGCAACCTGTCTGTCTAATCTCCTGAATATAAAAAAGAAATAGACAGAGAAAAGCCATCCACCCCCTTTTACTCCCTCTATGAGCCCAACAGAAGGATATAGTTTCCAAGCATTCCTCATAATTCCCCAGCCATTGCCCAGGCAACAGCCACAAGGAGCTGGCAGGCCCTGTGGAGAGAAAGCAGTCCCTGTCTGGAATTCATTCCACCACCAGCACCAAATACCTCCCTCCCCCACCTCATGATTCTCTGTTCTTTGCCCTACACAAATGTTGCATGCACGTGCACACAGAGACTTGCACATGCAGAGCTTAGACCCTTGCATGTTACTTCATACCTTCCCCCCTTTGTAGCAGGTCAGATCAGGAGCACATGCATTTCATCACCCTTGACTTCATATGACCTCCTGTTCCCAGAATACACATAGGGAGAGGCCAACAAAATATTTCAAAGCTGTCATTGCCTGAATATTTATTCTAAAATGACCCCATGTCCCCTCTATTGTGTCTCTTTTAATGATTCACTGTTACCAATAACAAGGTAAATGTTAGATCTAACTTTTTAAAGTTCAGCCTCCCATAGGAAAAAAATCTAAGTTTTACATTACCCAGTATTGTTGAGCTCATATGGCTCAGCAGCCAGATACTGTAGTGATACAGACTTCAGAAATGCCAGCTGGGAGCATTTGGGAGAGGTTATAAGAAGAGGGGGCTGGAAACCTTTGAAGGTATTTAAATCTCTAGTCACCTTTCAGATGGGCTGCTCTGCTAGAAGTGTGTTTATTGTCTAGAGAAAGGATTGGTGAGAGAATACTCCTTATCAAAGTTCGTGGTTTAAAAAGCAGTCCCTCGCAGTTTCAGTTATGACAGCTGTTTCTGGGATATGAAGAGGTTTTTCGGACTGTGGGCTCTCTATCCCCTGTATCCAGCAGTGAAAGCTCTCATTTGTCTTCCCACCATCATGTTGATGCAGCTGGGTTTGACGCTGCTTACCTCAGCACTTTTTTTTGTTAAAAGACAGAAGGCTTACTTGTGATCCCAGCCTTTTCCTATCATATGACACTCAGCTAGTGGTTTTGGTGACTTATTTACTGGCAGAAACCCAGTAAAAACAAAAATGAACGTTCACAACTAATAAATCCTTGAGCCCAGATAGCTTCAGCTACATTAGCAGGATTACATCAAACTGTCCAGACTGATACCAGGGTTCCCAGGGAACCTGAAATCCAGCAAATACAGTGAGGGTGTCTATTTCATCCTCACTTGAGCTGGTCTTTGGTAATGTAATGTACAGGACAGCTAGGTGTACAGTGCTAGAAAGGGGTGTGCATAAAAAAAAAGAAGTTATCTTCTTCCTTCTTGCTTGTTGGATTTATTTAGACACTTCTAGTAAACTAAATAATATAACAGTATAAACAGTCTGCAGAGCATAATAGCATCAACTCTGCCAGAGCTGGGGAGACTGGAAGAGAATTTTCACCTTTCTCAGCTGCAGTGAGGGACACCATTTTACCGCAGATGAAAGGTCAAAAATGTTTAGCTAATGCAAATCTGGGCTGTGCTGTACTGCGTACAGGCTGAGGTCAGTCCCCTTTGTAACATTATAGGAAGTGAAAGCATTCCTTCAGTGTGCTGATGATAACATTGTTTAGCATTGCATTCCTCTTTCTGATCACTGTAACTTCCTTACAGAGCTGATGTATAATATTTCCATCAGTGACAGGGCTCTGCTCTCTAACCCTTTGACACTGCTCCTTTAAAAATCTTTCCATTTTGCAGCTCAGTGGGGACAATGTTGAGCAATTGTACTTGCAGCAAAGAGTATTTCTACTAACTTGATGGCACGATTTTTTGACAGTACATTAAACAGTTCAGAGTTTGGTAGTCTAGGATGTAGGACTCCCATCAAGCGTTATTGTAAGACAAGGAGTTTATTTCATTTAATAAGAAAGCAACTACATGAAATGCATCAAACAAGCTAGCTTTTTTGCTGTAAACCAGCATGGTTTACTACTTCCTTCTAACCACAATAACTGAGATTACTTTATGTGATATTTGAGAACTGGCATGCAAGTGACCTGTTCCCCATGCTTTATAAATACGAAAAAAAGCCCACCGCTGCACAGGGGAACTCTTCCTTGTAGTCTTACCATCTGCCTAGCTATGGACAAAATCTGAACACTAGCACTGCTGCCACAGAAAGGAAAACATATGTCTAGCAAAATGATTGGGAGAAGAAATTAGGGTGTGCTCTGTGCTCAACTGCGTCCTCTAGAAAGCTGTGTGGGAGGTATGTAGATGAGGCTTCACTGAAAGGGAAAGTAGTGGAAGTACTCTAGGTCTGACATATGCTCTTAATGAAAAATATTTGATAAACCAGGCATTCTGCCACCCTATGACATCCACTCGCCAGAGAAAAATATGAAAGAGTTGAGAGAAAGTATGATGAAAGTTTCTGCTAAGAAAAAAGTTTCTGTTGTTAAGCTTGGCAGTCAGGAGGCAGCAATTCAATGCCAGTGCTGCCACAGGTTGCGTGCATGACCCTGGTCACAACAAACTGCTTAATCTTGCATTGATTCCATTTCCCATCTGCAAAGTAGGAACATTTCTTTGTCAGATTTTTTTTTTTCTTTATTTTTTGACCATAAATTTAGTCTTTTGTTTATTTACATTTCAGGACAATGATTCCTGCTTGTATGTCTACAACAGTGCTTTACAGATTGGAATTCTAACTTCCTATGTGATACTTACATAGGACAGATATTTCAAAATTTAAAATTAGGAAATCTGTGCAGCAAAAAATATGTACTGTCCTGTAATTAAAAATACAGTATTTTGAGAAAGACAGCTTTTTTCCATAGGGTACAGTTAAAACCCTAACAACTTGTGTGGTTTCCAGAAATCTGGAAAATTGGAGTAAAGGTATGAATTAAATTACAATAAAAGCAGAGCTCCAAAAGTCTGAAACAAATCCATAGCAAATTATTTAGGATTACTGCTTAACTAAGCTTTTTCTTAAACTTCTTGAAGTTACTTTCTTTTGTCTGCTTTAGTTTCACTCAACATTTCATCTGTCTTTGGGATTCAGCTTCCTGGAGGTAAATCAGAGGTTTGTATCATTTTAAGCAAAGGAAGAATACTGATGTTTTAATAATCAAAGCAATAGAAAGACGTGTTCTCATCTCTGGAAATGAGCTGTGTACAGGATGTTACCAGCATGCCACCACACTTCCTAGGTACTCGAAATTGCCTGTTCCCCAAAGAAGAGTTTTTTTTTTTTTACTCTGGCAAGTACAGCCACTTCAAAAAAGTAGTACAGTTGTCTAATGATAGAGAATGTTCTGGTCAAAGAATTGGGGAAAAAAGCTAACCCCAAGTTCTCTTTAACATATATGGTACTGTGTAAATGTCAGCGTACTTGCTGACCACTGCAGACATACCTCTATCTGAAAAAAAATCAGCTCTCATGTATTCAGTATCTGTCTCTGCTATTTAAGTGTCAATTTACAGCTCTATCTTTCTGGGCATAGCAGCCTTACACCACTTTTGCAAAGGAGAGTCCTCATTCTACCTGTTCACTTCTTTATGATTCATGACATGAAAGACCACTGATTTGAAATCCTGCTTGCTTTTTATGAGAGAAAGAAAATGATGGTTCCTATAACACTGGTAATACTCCATCCAGAAAAGCAGAAAATTTTATATTTTTCTATCATCCAGTATTCACTTGTTTTCAATTACATTCTATTAGACTTCTATTTAGATAAAAGTGGAGACAGGAAATAAACCTCTTTAACTGCCATACCCACATTAAGCAAAAAGTCCATAGGCTATAAGGTGGGGAGGGATCAATGTGTTCATCCAGGCTGACCTCCAGCCCAAACACACACCATTAGACTTCCCTAGAAGCCCTTGATTAATTGCACCAGGTCACGTGCTTGAGCTGAGCATAGTGGATTATACAGAACAGTAACTTCTCCCTAAAAAAACCCATCTTCACAATCATTGTTCAACTGGAATACCAACTCTAACTCACATCAAACAGAAGTTTATTCATCAAAGGGAAGGAAAGAAGCTTACAGTGCTGTGGCACTGAATATATCCACAATAACTCTCATAAAGCACATCTGCCTTTTCAACATTTCTTTGGAAGCACACCTTCAGTTTTACGAATGTTGTGTTCTGTTTTTTGCTCTCTTCTGCTGCAAGATAGTCTTGTTGACTTTTTTGTCTTTTCTTAATATTTTGACTGTAGATTTAGTTGAGAATCCATATGCAGTATTTCCTAAGTAAGTACGGTATCTAATCAAGAGAGGTTTCACACAAATACAAGTTCAGTTATGCATCAGAAGCCCAAATGAACCCTGTAAACTTTTCCATACCTTTCTTGGGCTTAATCAGACCAGAAGGAAACAGCTTTATGGTGAACTTTGGAGGTAATTCCCTGCACTTGGAGAAATATTTACAATATCCCTGGTCAGCAGAACTTAAGTGACAAAAATGAAATAGCAGTAAATTAAACTTTTCTGGTCTTTCTCTTCATATACATTATGCCAGGAAGAAATATGCTTTAGATCTAGGTGTACTAAAACCAGCAGCCATTGAATCACTGCACCTAAATAAGTCACTGCACCTAAATAAACATTGACAGTGTACTCAAAGGAGAGCTATAATTCTGCACCTGCAATTACTGGAGGTCAATGTATGCATTGCCTGGAAGCTTTGTTTTCTGTCAATCACAGACAGACAGTACTGCATTTCTATCCTTAAGTGCTTATTCAGCAAAAAACATAGGTACAGACAAGAAGCATTTAGAGAGACTGGCAAAATTGAAAATATGAGCAGAATTAAACAAAAGAAAAGCCCCCAAACGCTACTAATTTATATACACGAACTCCCAAGTAATTTCTTAACAAAACAAAATTATATACATAAGAGTCAGGATAGAAAGTACATATTAATGCATAGCTATTAACTATATAAATGACCAAATACTGACATAGGTAGTTCCTTATATGAAACGCCTAGTCCAGTCTGCAAAGTGCAAATAGAATGTATTTAATTTGCTATGGGAAGAAGTTTCTTTGTCATGTCAAATAAATAGAATAAATAAAGAACTCAGTGCTGAACTCTCTTTTTCATTTATTTTTTGCTATTAAGTCTACAGAGATGGGATGCTGCAATTACACAGATAAAATCCTTTAGCTAATATCTAAGCAATAAGGAAGAGCTCCCTAACCTCTGTCCCACAACAATCCTCTGTTAAGATGCACCTGTTTCTCAGTTATCTTTTGCTGTGGGATAGATGTTTCTAGTTAAGGAATGATTCAGAGATAAGGGGGATCATATGATGTTCTCAGTCCATTGCCAAAGAATTCCTGTGCAGTCTTAGATGTTTTTCCTGATCTCTTTGAATACCACTTGTCTATTTGCACCAAGCGGGATAACAGACTTGGTCTCCAACCTTGACTCTGTCTTTCTTTGTTAGGCTATAATGCCATCAGGAAGTTAATTTAGGATGGGTAATAAAAGAGGGCCCTGATCTTAATCAGGACTTCAACATAAAGGAGAAGCTCATATTATCAGTAGCATTGTTTTTACTAGTATGACTATATGGTTGAGCTGGACACCATTGAACCATTACTTTGTGGACACAAGTACTTCTCCTCCCCGCAACAATCTCTCTGACTTTATCAGAACAGGTTTTAAGCTCATACAATCCTGTCCATATCAATGAGATATCAAAGATCAATATAATTCAATAGCTGGCAGACAGTAAGAAGAATTATAGGCAATCCCTAAAGAGTTTCCTCAGACTTTTAACAGAAAATACAGGTGTGCACTGAGCTACGCTCCCTTTCAAAAGTTGCATCAAATATGTTACACTACTTTTTACCACTTATTTTTCTTGCCAGTATCACCAAAAGAGATTAAATGGATCGTAGAGCTTGGAAGTTATGTTTTTGAACTTGATCCATGAGAGTCAGTGTGCATTTTCCATGGGAGCAGATAAACATTAGTAAGAAAAAAAAAAAAAAAAAGTTTAACAAGATGGTGCAAAGATAACATTCCATTCAACCTCCAATGTGAAAATTGGCGTTGAGAAAAAAATCTGTATGGATAATGGACAACATAAGGTATACCATGTATTAGTCCTGAGGTCTAATTCTATGAAGTCCAAAGAAAGGTTTTGGACCTGTGTCTCAAAGGATTTGAAAAGTAGAGAGCGTAGCAATAACTAGATTTAGGTCTGAACAACTCCATTATCTATCTCAGGAGACAGCAGAGAGAAGCTGGTAGAAGGCTACTGAAATCCTAGTTCATCAATGCAAAAGGAAATTTTTCTTACACAAAATTTTGCTATAGTTTATAAAAGTAGTCAGTATCAATAGTGTACCGCTGCCATAGACCCAAGGTTAGCCAGTGTTTAGAGCTAAAATATAAAGTCAAGACTATGAGCTTTATCACAAAAAAAACCCCCAAAAATCCCTGTTTTTCTCATGAAATGTAAAGGCATTATAATTCTCTGTTGTGCATCCTTCTGTCACCAAAAACACTTGCTAAGGCACTCTAAGTCTGTTGTTTTCGAAGTGTAACTCTTCACCAAAAGAAGTCAGGAAAAGGCACTGTGCAGACATTTTCTCCAGCGTTAGAGTACAACTACTAAATATTGAACTATACCTTTAAATAATTAGGTCAAGGCATATTCTTAAAGACTTTTATCTTTAGTCTTTTCTGACCATCATCCCATGAAGTATGTGAAAAAGTGGACATACACGAGATAAAAGTTTTTCAAAATTAAACAATCCAGTACAGTTGGACCACTGACTGATCAGTTTTCTGTACATCTTTTCAGCAATGAAAAAATGCAAAATGTCTTAAAGGGCTAGGCTAAATAATTTTTACTAATGCCCTCACACCTACTGTAATACGGTATGCTCTCTTGGTTTTCATGACATATAACCATGTGAAGTTAGTGGCATGTGTGCTGACCTACCATTCATTGTCATTATTGTCATTCCAAACATCCTACAATAGGTCTGATAAAGGGATTGGTCTTCTATTGTAGTTCCTGTTGCATTTGAATGGCAGCAAGAACTAATCTACTCTTTCTGTAACTAGAAGCATGGCAAGAAATATGAGAGGGGTACTGTAGTCAGAACTCAGTTTCAATGTAAATGTCACTCTAAAACATCAATAGAATTTAGGCAGCATAGCTTACCTTGCTTTCAACAGCTGCATTCCGGAATCCTTGTAACATCTTGCCCACTAACAGGAGTTACAAGACATGTTTCACTAGATATGAAAAGTCGTTTCTTTCTACTCACATATTGTCTCCTCAAATCCAGCAAAATGTCTTTTGATTCAGAAAAACAAGCTAAGACATTAAATCTGTCACTTGTCTCAAATTCCCAAAGTGCATGTTCAACTAGTCTTCATTAGAAATAAACAAGCATACATACACATATAAATCTTCATTTAGCTAGCAATTGCAATCATTAGAGCAAAACCACAACAGATCCAAAATGTATGTCATTCATTTCCTCTGTATCATGAAAATTTTATTAGCAAAAGCATTTGATCCTGTGTTCATAGCAGTTTCTCTGTGGAATGGCATATAGTTCCCTCTATTGTGAACTGAATATATACTTCAAAGTTGGGTACTCAGAGAGAAAGTCTTTGTGTCTTGACCAGGGAAACCAATTTTGTGCTATTTATTATAAATGGAGGTGAAAACCTCACTGAGTTGTACAGATCAGAGGATCAAACCAAATAAGGGAGACCAAGCAAGTACTTGAATTCAGATTAATAGATAAGGGTATTTAAGTTTCACAGTTTTTCAAATATGAGTCCAATCCGTAACAGAACATTCAAAATACTATCTGGAGATGACCAGACCCAAAAACTGATGCAATTTCTGAGTGCAAACCTCAAAAGCAATATTCTCTCTTGTCCAAGCTTGGTGTAGAACATTTAATTTGAAAATATTTTCCTTGAATTTTTTATGAGTGTGGTCTTTTTTGCTATCGTGCAAATGGAGTTTGTGTTCATAGCCAACAAAAAAACCCCTTGTGCTAAGTTTTCTCTTTGTTACTTTTCTTGCTCCTAGCTATCTTTATTTTCTTGTGCTGAGTTATGCTTCTCATCAGTCACCAGAAGCAGCACTAAAATAATAAATTTTTAAAAAGAAATCAGGTAAAATAATAAAACATTCTCTACTAAAATAACCAACACCAGCAGGAGTGTTCATTAATTAGATGTAAATGTGCATAGTAGTAGAATCAAAGCAAAGAAAGACAGGGAGAGAAAAATTAAATAATCTCACCTACACTTTTTATTTTACTATTCTATTAAAACAGAAGGAGATATTCCATAGGCAAGTTTATACACTTATTATTTTTGATAGACTTTATTGAATTATTACTGTGCCATTATATTTTTCTCTTATGTAAGTAACAACATAAGAGATGGAAAAAGAAAATATTGCTGTGATCTTACTGCTCCTTTAAAACAATTTACAAGTGAAATTAGGACATGTTTTCTTCCCAAAAGGTTGTAACTCAATAGTCTAGCTTCATCATGTGTTCCTGAGAATTGTTCTCCTTCTAAAAACTGTAGTAGGAGAATAGTACCATTTCCCATGCTGGACAATTCACAGCCCATCCTTGCTTCTGAGAGTATGACAACTTTTGGAAGGAGGCTAAGCTTACTAAACTTAAAGTTAGTATTTGACAGGTTCTACAGGACTGCTGTTTGGCAAGAAGAGTATAGTAAAAAAAAGCGGCATTATTTTTGATCATATTTTAAAATATAATTCCCTGAAGACTAAAGGGTGCTGTGGAGAATGAGGCCCTGAAATAGTTTTTCCCTTTTTGCAGAAGACTCAGTTTCTAAGAATGAGTTCTGCTCATTCTTCTTTTGATTCTGGTTTTTCAACTCTTTGCAACTTCCTGTTCTAGAATTGTGCCTGGAAAAATATCCCAAAAACCAAAACAAAAACAAAACCCAAACAAGAAATACAAACCAAAACAAACAAACAAACCCACAAAAACCCAATCAAACGAACAAACTAAAACCAAATCCAAATGGACTTCGAAAAAAGGAAATGGGACTTTTTCTTTCTTCTTATGCATCTACTCACTTGCAGAGCATAGAAAATTAAAAAGTCCTTCATTTACAATAAGCTATACTTAGCAACAACTAAAAAATCAGTGTTATTAACACTGTTCCCATAATAAATCCAAAACATTGTACCAACTACTAAGAACATTAATTCTATCCCAGCTGAAAATGATCTTTTTGAGGCAGACTCTTAAGGGTTATCCACAGGGGAGTAAGTTGTTTAGCTATTATTATTTGAATAGCTTTCAGGTCCACTGACGTACGGAGGTTAACAAGACACTTCAGCCAAAAATAGCCTTAAATACAAAGAGTGGAGCTGTGGAATCCTGTATTTAAAAAAAAAAAAGGTGAAGTGCCAAGAAGTGGCTTGCACTGTGAAAGTAAGACATTAAAAATTAAGGCCAGAGCTATGTCAATTCAAAATATTAGGGAGGATAAATAAAAGCACAATAGGACAAAGTAACAACATTAGCTTTGATTTTCTGGCTTCAGCCTAGGGCTCATAAACAGAAGAACTATTAATTTGTGGAACAGAAAGGAATGGATATATTTTAGTGTTCACTTTATAGCTCATATTCATATATAGTCCACATAGCAAACAACTAAAAAATCTGTGTAAGAAAAATAAAATGCCTTAGTGTCCCTTATTCTGTGAAGCCCAAATACAGAGATATAAACTGGACAGCTGATCCTTTTGAAATCCACATAACATAACAATGTTACATTGTGCTCCAGTTGGAAGAGAGACTTGCATGTACATCTACATATTTTCAGAGCAGAAGTTCTTGGCGGGCTCCAGCTCTTCATTGCACATAAAGCAAGCACAGTCTCAACATAAATGCACACTAGATCAAAGTTCTCAGGAGTAGTTCAGACTCACTCACTTCTGCTAGAATATGGTCCTTCATAAAATCTTACATCCTCACTATATATATATATATATATATATATATATATATATATGTATATATATATCTGTCTGTCTATATATATATATATATAGTCAATTATTCTCACCTAAAAAACTGAAGACAACTTATCCTCACAGAAAGCTAAAAACAGTTCTCTCCCACACTTATATTTGCTATGGTTTCTGTTAATATTTGTTAAATATGTAGTCATGAAGGTTTTGGGAAAATATCCCTGACACGACAAAGAAAAGAAAAAAATGCAAGACATAGCTGTTTGCAAAGCATCTTAACTGCAGAAACATGAAAGTTGACATTAGTTAAATATGTGTATTTGTTTCATAAATGTACAAATCACTGACGATGTATCTCAGTCAAGGATGAATGGCAAGAGTGTGAACACAAATGCAGCTCCTGAGGTAATGGTGAGAGTTCTCAGAGAGTGCTTCTTACTTTATGGACACAAACCGACAAAATCTACTTCTATTTGGTGGTTTGCTTTACAGCACATGACAACAATATTTTTCACACACCTTTAAAAAAACAGTTAGGTATGTCTTCCCCCTGAGTCTGCAGTTATAAACATTATACTGCCTGTTCACTGCAATGCTTCCATTTACTAAGCCTGTGGAAGGTTTGAGAAGTACTGAGTGTCCATGTAGTATAACAATAATTCTATCTTATTTCAAGGGCTCCAAATAATCAGCACTTCGAACAAAACCATGAATCCAGCAGCTTCCAGTTTTCTGAGTATGTGGGGTGCATCACTCAAAAGGATGAAACTTGGTTTCATCTGGTTTTTGTTAGATGCAAGCATTCCACATCACAGCTTCTTCTTGGCAGTTACTTACCATGTTAAAGATTATTCTACCCCGATCTTTTTCTCTGCTTCATTTAACCACATCACAAAGCTTCCTGTTCAAGGGCCATCCAACCTTGTATTCTATTGTTAACCCACACACACTGCTCCCCAGCTTGGATCAAAGTCTTTCTTTCAGCCACACAGGTGCTGCTTTGCCCATTCCACACTCAGTTCCCAGTAGCCTACCTCAGTCCCGCTCCTGGAATATTTAGAGAGGGCTTCCTTCCAGAGTACATGACTCCTGCTCTTCTCTACCAGTTGCCCCTCCTTTTACTATCCTTGAGGGATTTCAGATCCCTCTACCACTAATACCTGCACAAGGAGTTAACAGAGAATTCAGGATAGAGCCCAGAAGTTTCCTGTAATTGTGCACAGATGGGAAGAAACAAGAGCAAGAAAGGTGATAAGCCATGGGACTGGCTCTTGCTCCATTTTATTCAACTATGAATCAAGACTATTTCCACTCAAATAAAAGTAAATCACTTTTTAAAAGTGATCACTCAAATTAAGTAAATCATACTTAACTCATACTGAGTTTTTGGAGAGGTCATTCTCTTGCTTCCTCACTCCTGTATAGTGTGTATAACTGAATGTTCTTGCAGGCTGCATCAGACATTGTTCAGCAAGTCGTTTTCTCTCCCTGAAAGCTTTCTGTTGTTACTATTATCAATGCTCTTCTTCTCTTGATCATATTACAAAAATGGCTCTCTCCTGGATGAAATGTATATTAATTTCCCTATGGAATACAAAAAAAAAGGCAGCTAAGGGATAATTTAGTAGATTAAGGCACAAGTATTGACTGACTAGTCTTTTAGATAGCTCTTATTCTTTTTATTCTTTCCTTTTCTAAGTTTTTTGATCATATAAGTTCACAGCTAAAATTCCTTCCAGTGTTTTTTCAAGGATTGAAGCACATACAGTGAACACTTCCAACATGAAAAATAGTGCAAAACAATAAAAACATTACTTCATTTCTTCCAACAAACTTTTCTCTTCATTCTCTACAATCTGATTGATAAAATCTGTTTCTTCTACCTTATGAATCTACTCATCCTCACGATTTGTGATCCCTCTGATTCCAACAACATTTTTCCTTTAAATTCCAAACTACAGTCAAATGCAAAGCTTAACATCCCAGCTGTTTGAGAAACTTTATGGGATTTCTTCAAATAGATGCATGTTATTAGGACATTATTGTTTCAAGAGTGAATATGAGGATATAATAAACCTTGTTTCTAGAATAAACACTACATTGATTGTAGAGCATTAAAAAATGCATGATTTGGAGATGTTTTGCTAGAATGTGACACTAAGTTGGCTATATGCACTGAATGGTCTTTTTTATCAAGTGTGTAGTGCTTTTGTTATGAATTCATTGCACATGCAAAAAGCATATTTTTTTCCTGGATCAGAATTCTTCCAAATAAAACAGTTTTTTCAGCAGAACTCAGAAGACATTAATCTGTTAGAGCAATTCCCCTCTTTTTTTTATCTTCTCAAAAAAAAATTACATACTAGAGGCAATAGAGTTGTTGAAAGAGAACAATGAAAATCTTGGTGTATAAAAAACTAAATGGGCACTGTATTTTTCTACTCTGTTGAGTAGAAAAACAGAGTAGAAACTTGGGTAAAATTTGAGTAAAACTGATTTGGTTGAACTCAAGCATTCATTAACATTAACAAGCACTATTAACAAACTCTTTCAAACAGAGAAAAGGTAAGGAAAACTTAGCCTCTGCCTCTATGTACATTTAAGAATACATTAATGTCAATTTTTCTGTGATATTTTCATAACATAGTTTTCTTGCCATCATCCAGATAATTCATTTTCCACAATATGATCACAACTATCACCCACAGCTATAGTACCTGTTCATAAGCTTTTTTTACACTCCCCAATCCCAAAATTGTCCGTTACATAAAGATACAAAAATTGAGCTATCTAAGCTACCTGAGTAGATTCTAAATAGATTAGAAATCAATATGGTGCCCAGTACCACAGATCTGAAGTTTTCAATATCAAATTCCTCATGATCTAATACAGGTTAAGGAATTGCCTAAGTGTGCTTTTGCTAATTTAAAAATGGGGATATTAGACCTACACAGTGTAAGCTACCTGTCCCAGCTCAAAAAGGATGCTTGCATTAAGAATGGAACCCAGCTCCTTCAAAGTGCATAAAAATATCTTATCTGACAGGATCATCCTTATCTATGCTCTGATTAGGGTAGGAAGATCTAAATACAAACAAGTTTATTCTGCTCTTAGGCAAAATGTCTTCAGTAGGCTTTCCTTCACTTAAAAATAACTATACATCTTTTAAATTTTGATTAACCCTCAAGTCATGATATTCTACATGCAACTAGAACTAGCAAAGATACAAGACCAGAGCAAGAGCACCTTTCAGTACTGCTTTCTCCATTTGGATGTCAGTCAAGCAGCCAACATATAAAAGCAGCAAATTCAAGTATATGCATATGGGACTTCTAGCTGCCCCTCCTGCCCCAGCATCAGTGTAAGCAGCAGATTTCAACATGCTTCTAAAATAGGCAGATAAAATTAACTCATGGTTATTTTTAATGGATTGAAGTCCCCGGCCTTCATTCTCAAGTTTGGAATACAAAATTCAAGCCTGCCCCATACACTTCTAAACACACAATGTCTTTTAGAAGCAGATTATTTACACGTGCAAGTTTTTCATAGTACAAGTGAAGAACAATGTAGAAATTATAAAACAGTTCACTTCCCATGACCAAACCACAAGAACAAATTTACAGGAGAGGCAGTGGGACATGCTGTCTCTCAAAACACATACACCATTTGTGTTCCTCAGAAGCAATAGGTTTATTTTCCAGCATGCCAAAGAACATATCTCTTCTGTTTTGGGTAACCGTCTCAGACACTGACACATATTTCCAAGGCTGCATCCATTTTTTTAAACATTTCACTCCTGAAATATTTTGTGTAATTATATACAGAAAAAGAATTAGCATTTCTAAATACAGTGCTTCTGAAAACTATCTTACTGAAAACTGACCTTGGTATCATTAATTCTGGATAGTTAAATTTTTTCAGCTGCACAGGTTTTATGAGGTTTGCTGTAGATAAATAAATGCACAGAGGAATTTTCAGTCAAAAAATGAGATTCTGCTTCTCTTTTACTTGAGGTCTGATGCTTTTCTTCACCAGGAGCTTCCCTAATATTAAAATGTGCCCAGAACTAATACAGTGAAGACAATTTGGAACCCAACATAATAGAAAGAAAAATGGTAAACATATGGGATGGGTGAAAGACAGAATCTAGACTGCAACAATAAAATTGGAATGTTCCTTGAATTACAAGCAGTATTCCCTTAAGCTGTCATTTCATAAAAGCTTACTGACAAGGCAGAATAAACTCAGTACTACACTGATGCTCAGGAGAGGGCATTTGCTCAACATGGCTAGCAGAGTGTTTTAAGAATAGTTTTAACACTCAGTGATATGCAAGAACCAACAGACAAATAGGTACTTTTATCTCCAAATTTGTACATCTGTTTTAGCGAGCACTACGTCTGGACTCTGTCCTGAAGAAAACCAATCCTGAAACAAAAAACCCAGAGTTCATCCTGGGAGTAGAAGTATATAAGCACAATATTGTAGTTTTGTAGTGATGGTAATTTCCAAGTGGATTTGCACGTGTCCTTCAAGAGTTTCAAATAATTATCCACTCAGATTGGCAAAGTGTATTGATGGAGCATCACTTACATTGACACAATTTGTAACTGGCATCCTTTTTTAAATGTAATGATGGCAAGAACCATTCAAAGACTTCATTTACTTGTTTACATCCACAGTCATTGCAGGAAAACATCAGCTATAGGGCAGGTACAATTGTTCCTGTACGAGCAGAAGTATTATTGAAATCAACAAGGAAATGGGAACCTCCCTGGAAAACAAAGTCACAGAGGGCTTCTCTGGCCTCCATGACATCTACTTGGTGTATTGTAAATACTATGTTTTCTTGATTACAGACCTTGTATATCATGCAGTTGGGTAAACATGGTGTCTATGGTTAACCGTAAGGAATGTGTAATCAAATCCCTCCAGTAGCATATTCCCTTGCTGGTTGCTGAAACAGTAATGAGAACCAGAAAGAAGGTGCTCTATTGCTACAGGTCTTACTCATCTGACCAAAAATGCAACACTGATATGAGCATGTACATTTTAGCTAATTTCAAAAAATCTTTGGCTTTAGATGAACTTTTTCTGTTTTAAAGTTAAATCAAGAGACTATTAGAAAATTGTTCAGTAGAAAGTCGTACATCTCCATAGCATATAACAACCTCACCTATCACAAAAAAAAATCATAAATAAGATCAGAGGCATGAGTTCCATTGTCAGGCACAAGATATGCATAAATACACCCATCTTATTCAGAGCACCATCTGCATGGGATCATACCTAGATGTTGATGCCATCAAGATTGAATGCAAGATGATGTAAATCTGCAGAACAGCAGCACCACCCTACCTACTCATCCTTTTCTTGGTTTTCATAGTCTTGCTTTGTTCTCTGGTCTTTGCAAATTTTCAGCTGTATGATTTCTCAAAAAGAAAAAAAAAAAGATTGAATGTCTGACAGGGTAGGAGGTTTATTTACATTTTTTTAAATTTCTATTTGAAGCTTTTTGTAGTGACTCTGAGAACAAAGTAGTCTCGTAACACACAAAACAGAATAGTAAGTCGTTTATGTTAGTATAGGTTTAGCTTGAATAAAACAGCAAATACCACAATTCTTATTCTAAAGATCAGATATTATGGATTCAGAGATCTATAAAAATTACAATCAGTTTTTATGTATGTTTCATATATTTAACGTAGAGCAAAGACGTGGCGTGTACTCTGCTGTTGTGAAAATTCAGTTTTCAGAGGTGAATTTTTACAGCTGTTTTTCCCTTCCACTTCCTCATTTCTGTGGCTACATAAATGCTTCCAGCTCTCTATCACACCTACTTCTGTGTTATGTACAAGAAACTTGTGTAGTTAATTAATAAAGAAATCATCTTCTCATGACTTCCGAAATGGTAAGTTCCGAAATGGTACTGAACTGTATTTTTGTCATGGTCTAGGAATGGTATTCCCAACTTAAGTACTCCCACTGAATAAAAAGTCACAATCTGCTCCCTGCTCCCCGACCTCCCAACCTCCCCTCCTGTGAAAGGGACAAAAGGAAAAGATCAAGAGTTGAGACAAGGAATAATTTACTGGAAACAGCAATAATATAAGAAAACAAACAGTAGCAACAACAATATTAGTTACAGTGTACAAGAGATGGTGATTCATGTGCAAAAATACCTGCCACATCTGACCTGACAGCTGCTCAGCAATGAACAGCAGTGAATGGGCTCACCACAGCCCTGACCCCAGCAGCAAGAGTCACTCGCTTCTGCCCTGGGAGATAAGCTGGATGGCATGGAATAACAACCCAATCATGCCTACATGGCTCCAGGCTCTGCCTCCCATGGCTACTGCCAAAAATTTATTCTGTCCTGGCTGAAACCAGAATTATTTCTCATCAAAGTCATACTTAGGATCTTCAACTATTACCAAAATAAGCTGAAATCAGAACTTTGTCCAAGATCTGAACTAACTGTATTCAGGATGTCCTTCCTCTAGCACATTAGCGCTGCCATACCTGTGGAGAATCACTGGTCTATCTATGCAAAACTCACAAAAAAACCATTTCAAAACAAGCAAGTCCCAGCCAAAATGACATCAGCTGAGCTTTTGCAGAATCTTTACAGTTCCCTTTTTCCGATCCATTCATAGTCAATGTAGGCTGACTCCAACAGACTTATTGCCTCACATTTTGTAAACTGAAAAGCAAAGAATGGTAGGAGGAGGAGAAGGGTTAAAAAAAAAGGGTATTTCCTTTTTTTTTTTTGTTTTGCAGAAAAAGCTTTTGCACTTGAGAAGTGACTTTTAGTTTAAAGAAAAATGTGTAATCTCCATCTGAGACCAGATTCAGCCTGCACGTCTCTTCTATTGCATTCTTCTGACAAAGGATTTGATAGATACTGATATGAGTGTAACATCTATTGTTCTACAACAGAGTAGGAGCCAGGAAAAGAAGATATAAAAGGAAAGTTGTTTCCATCATTTTGCTATCTTATTCAAAGTATTTATTATATAAATTTTATTAATCAAGGTATGAGGCATAATTCAATATACAGAAAATATTTGTCCTGGCTATGCGGACCCAGCAACCTGGGTTTCTGACATCTTGTCCTGCTTACTAACATCTCAGAGCAGTGTATCCCTTAGAGGAATATGGTATACAAGAGAAGAAACAAGCCATGAGCTCCCACAATGACCAAAGTAACTCAAATTATCTAGTTTTTTTACCTTACTGTACTGTAGTACCTCTAGCTGCAAAATACAAGAGCATGAAGGCATAGACAGAATATTATGGAGGAAAGGGAGAAGGGTTTAGAAAAAAATCTTTGGGCAGAACTATTGAGAACAAAACATCTTATAATTCTGGCAAGCTTCCACAGCTTACTTTTTTTTTTCTACTCTAGAATCATGAGCAGATGTGAGCAAATGCTGTGTAAAAGATTGAGCTGCCACCTTAAAAGGAAGAAAAAAATGTGAAAACAACCTAGCAAGCAGTGCCTGCAATACCAATACTGTGAGAACAGTTTTGAGGAATTGAAAGGTTTGGATAAATTTCAGGAGAACTTCTTAAATTGCAAGTGCTTCTTTCAACAAAATGTGGTCTACAGAACTTAAGGTACCCACCTCAAAATGTCCTTTTCTGTGCTGAAAAACATTTAATAACAATACAATTAATAAGAGAGGAAAACTTGCAAAGTTAGCACTCTGCAGTTATTCTTAAAATAACTGTTTCCCAATTGTTTTCCAGCCTCTGTCCATCTATAAACATAGATGAATCCAGAAAAAAATTTTGTACCATTGTTCATCTTGTAGAGTAAGTGAATCTGCACAAGGAAAAGAGTCCATAATAGGGGGATTTTTTTTTCAAGGAAAGCACATTAAAGCTGTATCAAAAGTTCAGAGAGTGGTGAAAGGAGAGAAAAACAGACATATTTGCAACAATTCAAACAGGAAGACCCAATTCTTTGTCCCCTATAGAAAGGACAATAGTTTAAAATAAGACCAAGAAAACTTAATTTAACTGCTACGTTTAATGGCAAGCACTGAGTTTCAAAATGCACTTCTGCTGATGTACTGAATTAATTTTCCTGCTTAATACTGGATTTCCTGAGTCTGGCAATTTTTTAAAGGTATTCCTTTAATTTCTCCAGAGCCAGTTCAACCTAACGTAACTTGAAGTTTACAGGACAGAATAGAATATGAACATGGTTGCCTGTCTGAATGAAGCCTAAAGAATCAGGATATCTGGGGAAAGCGATTCGCGTATATACCGAAGTATTGTAACATTTCTTCATTTTGCACTGACTGCTAGTTTATTTTTGATTCTCAGCTGCTCAAGAAATTTTGTTTGCAACTTTTCATAACCCAGTTATGCAGCACTTTCATGAAAAAATACTGAACTGAGAATAAGTCTAAGTGCAGATCACTAGCTCCTATAATTTGTAATAGCAAGCCTTTCATTTTTTTCAAAGTCTGCAGCTACCAGAATCAAGCATATATAAAAGAGAGTTTCTAACATTTATAATTGAAGAAAGAAGCTGAAAGTATATGACAAGTATACTTCAAATTCTCAGACACCAAAACAAATTTCAAAGCCTCAAGATACACTTATCATATGTTTTTTGGTGAAGTCAGGTGCGTCTACCATCTGGGTTTTCTTAATTTTATGTTGGCGGTACTACAGATTTCTAATAATCTCCTGCAACTGCAGTAAGGAGAAAGCTCAGTAAAAGAAGCAATGACTTTTAAGCTGCTAAGCCCATATCAAGTCAAACACACGTGCACATACCTTCTCAATCAGTCTTGTCTCACGGCTAAGGGGAAGGGTTAGAAATACTTCTTTATGACACAATTTGGCAACATGTCAGAGATGTCAAGTCAGCTCACAACATGCTCTCACAATTGTCAGGGATGCTAGTTACCTGCAGCATGGCGCAGGCTGCCCAACGAGCAGCACTTTGTCTGGAATCAGGCAGCACTGACACAAGTGGCTCTTGAACCCTGCTCTCTGTACCAGGACACGCGCAGCCACAGCAGCTGCCATGAGAGTGACGCTGGTCTGGCTGTGGTGGTTCAACAACCATGTCCACAAATTACACCATAAAATTTCCAGGGATGGGCCTAACAATGCAATGAAGGATTTACTGACAGAATGCAGTTAAAATAACCTCTGAAGGATAGTTCCAAAAGCTTCACCACCAGAACATTTCCCAAATCTAAACACTTCTGTAAACCTCATTTTCTGATAAAAAGTCTTAAGAAGAAGGAAGATTTTCAGGAGAAACTACAAGAATAATCAGAAAAATATTTTTTTCTTTCACACCTGTTAAGTGTTTTTTGTTTCTTCTGAATGCAACATTTCCCATCACAAGCAAGGGTTCACAAACCCTGACATTAATATATTTAGGTATTTAGATCCTAGTCCCAGTCCAAAGTCATTTACTTCAATACCTTCAACAAGGTGTGTTTTTAACAAAGTTTTTTAATCAGTAAAGTAGAAATCATTTACATAAAAGTTAAGAGTATTTTTGATAGTATTAATTAAAAAATTGAGAATATAGAATAAACCAGATGCTATAAAAAGTGTTGTTCTACAATATACCCTAGTCTTTCTGTTAGATGATACAGGAAGAGTGAGCAAAAAAACTTCTAGAGGTCTTCCTTCCAGAGAAGAAAATTACAAATAATTCAGGAAGGTTCCTGAGATAGCCCATCATCACTAGGAATAAAAAAATCAAACCAAAATTTGTAATGTAGAGCAAAAATCAATATTTGTTGTGGAAATTCCCTTGGTTATTCCTTCAGGTTCCTCCCAGTTCATAAAATCTAGAGTCTGAGAGTGCTTTCTATCCTAGTTTGGTGTCCATGAAAACAACATCTTAAACATCTTAAATGCCTCCATGCCATTGTACCTATTTTGCTATTAAATAAAAGACGTGTCTCTTTTATGCTTACAGAATTAATGAGACAGAAAAGCACAAACACAGAGATAAGAGAGAAATATGCAAACAAATCTACTTAAATATCTTGGTTTCCTTTGTTAGACATTGTCTCACAAGGGTTATTTTTCATGATTCTCAGCTATACCTCCAGTATCCCAAATAGCCAGATGTAGAGCAATTCACTCATTTTTTTCAGCCTAAGAGAAAGAGCTCCGGACTCCTTTTTCCTCAAGAAGGTTAAAGGGAAATTTTTAGTCTAGAGGACCTTTTACCTGGTCAGGAAAGCAGAGCTCGACAAAACATAAGAATAAAAAGTATATTAGGGTTCAGCAGTGTCTGACTTTTGAAAAAGAGTCAGTGCAGAAGAAAAGCAGTTGTACACAGACCAGTGTCTGCACTCTCTGAATAGCTTCCAATGTAATTTATGCTGCCATGTGATCCGTCCTTATAATCAACAGTGAAGAAATGGGAATAGGGATAAAAATGAAAGGTTTTTAATATGGTGGGGGTTTTAAGAGAAAAAATAAGCAATCAGTCTACTAAAAATTGTAGTTTGTAAGCAGAGAACACTCTTTTCCAAACAAGAAAAAAATTCTGGAAAAAAATCGTGCAAAGACATATTTTTTCCAGAAACTCTCACTTCATTATCCTCACAAAACCACGAAAAATTGTAGAATTATCTTCAGCCATTGTAAGTCTGTTTATTTCCAGCTGCAAACGGTATGGAAGTGCACAGTGTTCAAAACTTGGAATTTATTAAAAGTGGTTAACAACAATGTGAATTTCATCCAACTGAAAAGAAAAAGGGAGACTATTAAGCTAGAAAATATTGTTATTCCGACCTCTCTCAGCACCATAGTTTCAATCTATTTACAGAGGGGAGATAGGAACTAAAAAGAATTGGGCTGTGGTTGTTCCGTCAGCTGCGCTAATCTGGAGAACAGAATTTTTTTGGGGAATAAACATCTTTCATGATTTTCAAAAGGGGCTGAACATTCACCTCCTTCCTAAACTCTATTTTTTTGGAGTGGGTGACAGGGGGAGAGAAGAGGGAGGAGAGAAAAAACAGGAAGTGGGGAGGGAGGAGAAGTTTAGAGATTGAAATTACTTTTGTTTAAATATATGGTGTGTGTGTGTATGTTTAAATATACAGAGTGAGTATATATAGGGTATTCAGTTTATTAGGGCACAGGAGTTATAAATCAGTTTTACAGAGCCAAAACTTGTATGATATAAACGCCCAGTTTGTCAGTCTCTTCTTGGAACAGGCTTTACACCAGAAACGTATCAGTAAAGCTAAAACATTATGAAGATCTGGTTGTCTAAAATGCTCATTACATGTATTATTGTACTTGTTTCTGCAAAGTAATGGGAACCTTCCCACATAAATCTTCCTTTTTTACCTCCTGTTTTCTGAGGTTGTACTCAAAAGCAGTATGGTTTCTTGAACTTATCCTAGTCCCATCCATATTCTATTGCTTATAATACTATTTTTTCATTTTGGAGATAAGCCAATGCTGTTATTAATTATATGCTATACACAACAACTGTCTTAGATCTGTGTTCAAAAGCCAGGTGGAGTTTAAAACTAAGATCTAGGAATCCCTAAACTGCACCTCTTCCCCAAAGACATTCACATGCATGCATACTTTTTTACTTAGTATGGTTAATATGCTGTGAACTCTAGACTCTGTCATAAATAAAAGTGAGAAAATGTAATTAATGTTAGTCTGGGAACCATAACTTCAGTATTTTTTGACCATGTGACTCAACTCATTAACTGGGGTTATGGAAGTTTTTGTAACCTATGTAACATATCAGGAGGCACGCTTCCATTGTAATGTTTTCAATCAATTTTTACAGAAGAAACCACAAAATATTTCCAGCTGAAATTTCTCTGTTACATTTGTTCTTTCTTTTCTCTTACCATGTCATACCTTTACTTTCTGAGGTTTTATACTTCTTGTCTTAGAACTGCTCTATTTCACCTTTTTCTTTTTATCTGGCATGTTTTTGCTCTCAGCTTAACCTATCTGTAAATTTCTTTCCACTCCCAATTCTTCTAATATCCTTACTTTCTAATTAGAACTAGTGAGGCTGTACTTAGGGTGCTCTTTTCAGCAATGGACTTCCTAGTGCAAGAGACATAAATACTATAGAAAAAGTCTAGCACAGGGGCCAGAAAGATGATCAATGAAGTGGAGCATCTGTCATATAAGGAGAGCCTTGATAATTTACTGCATTGCCCTTGGTTTCCTGTAGGTTCCTGTGGCCTTTTTTTAAAAGCTTTGTGTGTGACTTTATTTAAAGTCTGTCCCTCCTGAGAGACCTGCATATAGCCCACTGCTAAAAACAGAGGGGTAAATCCACAGATTTCTGACTCATTTGAATTCAAGAGTGTGAGCTCTAAGCTTGAAATGATGAAACTGGTTAAATACAAAATAAAATTGAAACCATCACAAGCACACATATCTCTCAGCTTGAGGGTTCAAGAGTTCAGTCAGGGTTTGGAAAAAAAGAATGAAAATCTAATCTGAAAGCATTTCAGGACTTGCATTTTGTAGAAACATTACCAGAAATTTCTGCCTTAGAGCCAAGGGTGCAATCAGTATGCCTGATATTGTATACAGTCGAAGCAGTAAGAGGCACTTGGCTCAAAGAGCAGGCTGTGATAGTGTTTTTTCCCTTTTAATCCCTTTACCCATTCACAGAAACATATACATTGGCTGTCTCTTCCAGGCCACTCGGAGACTTTTGTGTGCCTCAAGAGTGTAGGTGTCCCCGCCCTTCTGAGCTGGGGGCCCAACTCTGCAAGGATGTTCATTCTTCAGTGACTTGATCAGATAGGTAAGTTCTGGAACATTCACAGGAAAACCCAGACCCTCTTTTACACTCTCTTTCTAGGCTAGGAAAAGCCAGATAGGTTCAATTAACCTATCTTCAAAAATTAGCTTCTGTGTTCTGTTTCACATGGCTTTATTATCTAAGCAGCTTTCTACAAGTAATGGAGGACAAGATACTGAAAATGAAAACAATGTCATAGAGCATGATTTATAAATTAAAAATATCTAAGTATTTTCAAAGCTGTAATCCAAGTAGTATAATACTTCATTTCACATTCATGAAACCTTTGAAACATAAGTGCTTAGCTTCATGTAAAATACAGTGAAAGTAAGTCTTTTTTGCTTTCACTGCAGAAGTTTTATTAAACTAAGTTTTTATTTAGTTTTTGATAGGATATGCACAACATATATATGTATTTATACTTGAATTTTTTTTTTCATTTCTTCTCAATTTTAAACACAGAACACACAGGAAAAATGGCTTGGGTGTGGGTTTCCAACTATGTAAAAAATTTTTTGCAGCATCAGAAAATTGCATCTCCTGCTTTGTATCCACAGCTGCAGGTATGGTGCCAACAGCCATAATGTGCCATTTGTCTCTTGACCTCATCAGTGACTCTAAGTTGACAGTAGATCAGCTGTCACACAGCCACACTGCTCTCCAGGGGACTAGGAGACACTAATCAAGTCAGCATTGCTGTAGGATATTAGGGCGGTTTTATAAAGCAGGTGTCAGTCCACTAAGAAGTGAACCAGAAACAGAAATTATATACCAAGAAACTTCGAAAAAGACTAGTTCCTGGGCAGACTCCCCTTGTCTAAGGGATGATGGAAATGGCTACCATACAATGACTGTGTCTCACCTTACACAGTTGCAGGCATAGTGGTTTCACAATATATAATGTTATTAGGGCTGGACTCTGATATGGTAAATTATGGGGAAAATTGTGGATTAGCCACAGTAAAAATGTCAAAAGCAGTAGAAATCATAGCTTAAAAACCCAGATAAAATTCTATACATAAAACATGTTTGAGGTCAAATTACCATTTTAGACCACCTGTAGTTGCAATTCTTATTTATTTATGCAACATAATTTATGGGACTGTATTGATAAAGAGAAGACAATACCCTATGCTGAAAGTTTAAAATGTCAAAAGCCAATCTTGTCATAGGACTTTGCTCAGCTGTAAGAGGCGTTAGAGACAAGAACTTTTTTGCTGGATCCCTCCAACACTCATACATTCCAAACTCTTGCAGTTGAGTCTTTGATATTGTCCTAGGGGTGCAAGGAGGGCAGGACTGTAGGACAATTGCAACACAGGCAGGAATCAGTCTGGCTTTTCTAACCCCATAACAAAAGCAGAAAGAGAAGTAGTCAGGCAGTGATCACCCATATCTTGGCTAGCCCTAAGGCTTGTGTGGGTTGCACATTAGACACAATACAATATCCAGAATGAAATTGGTGCAAAAACACTTATACTACCATCTGCAGGAATGCAGACAGCCTGAAAACAGAGCTAGAGATGCACAGCTACTTTTTGAAAGATGAGCTACTAGTTGAGTGAGCCCATCAGTCATGCATGTCAACTCCAACAGCGTTTTGCCAGGGGCATTAACGGATAAACGAACAGTCGTAGCTGCAAGGAATCTATCTTCCTCATGTTTTAGAAGTCCTGCTGTAGGCCATCATTTAGCAAATGAAAACATCTCTAATACAGCTTTTGGAGGAGGAAGCAGGAAGAACAGTTGAATAGGTGAATCTTGTGTAAGGTCTAGAGTTCCCAACCCATTCTACAACTGCCTTACACAGATCACTGTGAAATCTGTGTCATTGGGAGAGTATGTGCTAAAAGAAGCAAATACTTTGTGAAATACCCATGTCATTGATAACTTGAGAAATACAATTTGAGTGGCACCATATGGGGATGTCAATGTTATGACAAGACATTGTTGGGGTGGAAAAACTAATGATAAAACTTTTTACTGAATCAGTAGCAGTAGTAGCAGTGATAGTACCAGAATCAGTTTAAAGTGGTTTTATTGCTTGAGTCAATTGAAAATAGATAAGTAGGGAACCTGATACAGTTAAATAGTTTTATTAAATGTTTAAATTTTTTTTTAATTTTTATTTATTGAAAATTCATTTTATCCATCCTCACATTAAAAATATGTAAAGGGCTAGGAGCTATCACGATGTTGTAAAAATAACTTTGGGAAGAAAAGGTAGTAAAAGACACTGAAATTACAAGAAGTTCTTTAGACAGTAATATCTCTATTGTTTAATAAAATACCTACATTTTGGGCTATTAGTAAAAATAAAAATAAATTACTAATGCCTGAAACATATTAATATCTGAATTACTTATAAAACAGTACCATTGCTCTAAAATATTTATAAATGGATGGTGGTTAGAATGCCTGAATATCTGTGAAAATAACCTTTTGCATTGTTGCCATAAGAAAAAAAGGAACTTTTCTTAATACTTTTTAGGACTGATAGTTCCAAACTTTTAAATTTGTAGACCTATTGCAGAGAAGCTATGAGAATTTTAGGGGCAATACTTTTACAATTGTATCATCTCTTTCCTGGATTTTGAACTTATATTACTCATGATAGTACCATTTGATTTTTTTTTATTACAAGTACTAGTGATTGATTCTCTCGTGAAAGTTGGATTGTCACACCACTCAAAAATATATGACAATAGGCAAATAAAACATGCTAAAGTTACTGCAAGTTACTGCAAGTGACACATTAAAAAAACTACAGGAGGAGCAACTGAAGAGAAGGAGGAATAAAGCAAACTTCTCTGTTATTTCTGGGAAGAAAGTACACCCTGTACATCTTACCATAGTAGAGCCTGCAAGGTGCATGACATTATGTGCTCCAACTTACCCTCAAAAGGCTGTTGCTTTTCTTTACAATTGTTAACTACTGAAGGTCACTGCTCTAGCAGAGACAAAAGACTAAAATATAAATAAACAATTAAATACTACTATTACTAATATTAGCAATAACTTTAAAAATCCCTCTCCACAAGGGCTAAAGTAACATTACTCAGCCAACTGGACCTCAAGAAACCTCTGAAGGTCAGAGGAATGACAATTTCCATGTCTCAGGCTCTTTGATGGGCTCTCTGTAGAAAGGTCCAGTGAATCACATTGAAAGGCAAAAGGGAATTGAAAAAAATGCATGTACCAACTACGGTTGGGAGAACTTTTAATTGTAAGTGGATTAGAAATATGAGTATATTACTCTTTTCTTCTGCTAAACACTGGGAGCCGTGCAGGCCACAGAAAATCTTCACAGAAATTAAAATAAGAGAACCTCTATTTTTCATATTCATACTCCTAGAATTCTGATTTCTGTTAAAGTGTTCTTCTTTCAATAGGAGACAGCATGTTGTAAAATTGAAGTCCTTCTTATTGAAGTGCTAAGTATAGTGTGCATTTTGATTTGGATTTGAAAGGTTTGAAAAGTTACCTACAAGTATGTTCTGATTTAGTTTGCTTGTTTTGCTAGTCTTCAAGGAGTAAGGCCTTGAGTCATGTCCTTTGAGGAGTGTCTCAGTAAAGTGTCAGAAATGTGTGGTATATATATATGTATGTATGTAAATATATTGTACAGTATGTTTTACTCAAAACACTCCCCAATTTTTCTTTTTCACATATTATCTCCTCTATGTTAACCCATTGTCCTGCTTTCAGCTAGGACAGAGTTAATGTCTTCTCAGTTACTGTTACAGTGCTGTGTTTTGGATCTGGAATGAGAATGGATGTTTTGGGTTTTTTGCTAAGTCATGTTTACCTTACGTCAAGGACTTTTCCTTGTCTCATGCTCTGCCAGTGAGGAGGTAAGCAAGAGCAACTGTGAAGGAATACAGCTGGGATAGGTCACCCAAACTGTCCAAAAGGATAATCCACATCGTAAAACATCATGACCAGTTTATAAATTGGGGGAAGTTACCCAGAAGGGGAAAATCTGGGTTCAAAAAGAGGGGTCTGGCACCAGTCAGTGGGTGGTGAGCAATTGGATTGGGCATCACTTGTTTATTTCCCTTGTTATTGTCCTTATTAATACTTTAACCATTATTATTAGTAATATATTTTATTTTATTTTCAATTATTAAACTGTTTGTATCCCAATCTACAAGTTTTACTTTGATTATTTTCCCCATTCCACCAGGTTGGAGTAAAGGAAGAGAGAAGAATTTGAACAAGAGGCTGCATAGTGTTTTGTCTCCAGCTGGGCTTAAAATGACGCCACCGGGTGCTCTTTCTGAAGTAAATTCTACCAGTAAAGTCAGGATAAAACTGGGATACAGAATTCAGCATTTTCTACAGGGTTTTAAGGTCATATAAGGACAAGTGGAGTCAAAGAATAAAATTAGATAGATAGAGGGAAAAATATCATAAGAGGAAATAGCAACCAATGCAGATGTCAGTATAGCTTCAACTGGTCAGACAGCAGAATTCATACAATTAAGAACTAGGAATCTTTCTCCATGTCACCACTCAGAGACAAAATTTCATCCCAAACCAAACTGCTGTTTTAAATGAAAAACAGATTATCTCATCAAGATTAATATATTACTATGAAGTTGTTTATCAAGTTCTAACAAAAACATTTTGGAAAGTTGCTGTGGTCCCTAGAGTTGCTTGAAGCATTGTATTCCAGGATGCTTCAGGAAGGCTGATCAGCTGCAAAATTGTGATGAGAGAGGAAACTTCTGACATATCTGTATGTACCACAAGACTTTCTCCCTAAAGAAGCTGTTCAAGAATGTGGTGTACTATAAAAGGAATGCCACAAGTACTGTGAAATCTAAATTTTCATTGAGGGCTTTTAGTGGTAGTTTTAGCTAAAAGTCACTAAGTAAGATTCTAGATTGAAAACAATTGTATCTGTTGGTTTTAATACAAAAATGTGGAGTTATATTTAAAAAGCATATTTGCTGGCAGTCATAATGATATTTGGTAATTGAAGGGAGTGTATCTGAAACTATGAAACATCATGTCAAAGTCCAAGGTACTGGAAAACATTGAATAAGAAACATGACTGCATTTTTTCTTTATTAAATGATAATTGGGAGCACTGTTATTTCATTTTTCTACATCAAAATATAGAAAAAAAGGTTCTCTCTTTTAAAGACAAGTTACATAGTTTTGATGTTTTTCTCAGTGCATCTGTACACTTTAGGCTTCCAGGTCAGAAAAAAATGTGCTGAAAATTTTGAAAACAGAAAGTTGTTTGAGATTTTTGCTACTTTCTACATTTGAACAGTCTCACAATATTAAGAGAACCAAGCTTTCCTCCCAGTATTTTGGCACTTTTAGTTCATATTCAAAGCAAATGACAGAATATTAAAGCACAGAATATTAAAGATAATTCTCTCTAATGCTTCATGGCTTTGGTCTCTTTTTAAGTAAACTTTGTACTTTTCCAGGTCTGTAAAGTATATGTAAGTGGCACACAACAGCTTTCTATAAAATTTTCTCTTTACCATCAAGACAGAATTTTGCTCCTTGCTCTTCATCTTATAGAACCTTCTGCTTTACCATAAAATGATGGTACAGCTTTCACTTCAGTTGTAATAATTTCATCCCTTGTACCTGGAAGGAATTGGTAAGGCAATTTTTTTGGTACTACCTCAAGACAAGGATAACTGAGATGAGTACAGCCAGCACAATGTTATTCCATTTTCAAGTTACCCAAAAATTCTAATTCAAAGCCAAGGATCTTTCAACCTGAAAAATATCATTATTGATGATCTGGGTAAGGGGATTGAGTCTACCATTAGAAAATTTGCAGATGAGAACCAAACTGGGGGGAAAGTGTCAATCTGCTGGAGGGTAGGAGGGTTCTGCAGAGGGAAAGGCTGGATAGATAGGTTGAATCCAATGATGTGAGGTTTAACAAGGCCAGGTGCTGGGTCCTGAACTATGGCCACAGCAACCCTATGCAGCCCTACAGGCTGGGGCAGAGTGGCTGGACAGCGGCCAAGAAGAAGTGATTGACAATGGCTGAACATGAGTCAGCTGTGCCCAGGTGGCCAAGAAGGCCAGTGGCATCCTGGCCTGTACCAGCAATAGTGTGGCAATCAGGACCAGGGGATTGTCCCCCTATATTTGGCACTGGTGAGGACACACTTTGAGTGCTGTGTCCAGTGCTGAGGCCCCAAGCTGAGGAAGTATGTTGAGATGCTGAAGTGTAAAGAGAAGGGCAGCGATGGTGGACAAGGGTCTGGACCACAAGTCCTGTGAGGAGCTGAGTTTGTTTAGCCTGGTGAGGAGGAGGTTCAGGGGTGACCTTATCATTCTCTACAACTGCCAGAAAGGAGGCTGTAGCCAGGTGGGGGGCAGTCTCTTTTCACAGGCAACCAACAATAGGACGAGAGGACAGAGGTTTAAGCTGAAGATTGGGAAGAAGTTCTTCTCAAGAAAGAGTGACTGGACATTGGAATGGGCTGCTTAGGAAGGTGGTGGAGTCACCATCCCTGGAGGTATTAAGGACTGAAGGTGTCTCTCAGTGCTATGGTCTATCTGACTCAGCAGTGTCTGGTCATAGATTGGACTCCATGATCTCACAGATGATTCTGTGATTCTGTGACAGGAGGGAAAAAAAACCAAAACAACAAACCTGCAGGCCTCCACTACAGTCAGAGGTTTTAATAGAAACCTGTTGTGGTGCATCTACCTACCCCTCTTCTCCTTGAGCAGAACTGCAATGTCCTCAGAAATTCTTGCTAGGCCTCACATTTGGTAAATGGCTTCTGGGCAGTTAAGCTCCCTTTGAGCTTATTGGAAACACTGTCCATATCCAGGGACAAATAACAACTGGAAGGCAGCTGGGAACCCTAGTATAGCAAGTAGAAGACTATCAACTATTATTAAATATAGACAGGAAAACTTGTGAATTTTTTCTTATGGAATCTTCTTGATATAGATTAAAGTTACAACCAAATCATTCTGTATCCTGGCTTCAGCTGGGATAGAGTTAAATTTTGTTTCTCTTAGTGATTGGTAAAGTGTTGTGTTTCAGATTTAGTATGAGATTCATGTTGAAAACACACTGATGTTTAAGTTGTTGCAAAGCAGCTCTTAATCTATACCAAGGACATTTTGACTTTGTATACTCTGCCAGAGAGCAGGTGCACAAGAAATATGGTCGCCCTGTGAGGCAAACAGCCTTTGCAAAAGCAGAACCTGATGCTTCGTCTTCAAATCCAATAGCACTGCATCCAGGGAAACCTGGTATAGTTATGTAAAATTTATCACTAATTGCAATTATGTCTCTCACTTTAACTATATCTCGTGGTCTGCTTCCTTGGGAAGGTACTGAGAGCAGTAGTGTAAAACACAGAATTAGTGCATGGAAGATTTGTCCTGGATCATGAAAGGGGTAATCCCATGGCCTCTTTCCAACAATTTTCCTAATAACAGTCAACAATATGTTAGAAATAGAGAAAGAGGACTTGTACTTAGAGAGGTATGTGTGGTACTGCCTCACAACGTATGAGAAAAGGAAAAATGGGAAGTTAAAATTATCCCCCATAGCACACACAGAAGATACCACCTTTGGGCTTGGATGCTAAAAGGGAGAACTTCCATTTACCAGTTCAAAATTATTAGCCTAAAGTAAGAATGTAATACATTTATTTTATGACTAGGGCTTCTTATGATATCTGTCTCCACACAATAAAATATCAAATGTTATTATCAGTGAACTTCCTAGAATATCATTCTCTAAATATGAAAATTTAAATAGTGTATCTTCATGTTTGACTCTATAGGGAGAACCCAGAACTTAAATTCCTGAAACAAATACCACTGTACCATCAAAATTCATTCTCTTACCTCTGTTTCCAAGCAAAACAAACAAACAAATAAATAACATTTTTCAGAGCATCACTTCTAAAGAAAGGAAAATCAGCTCTTACAGACTCCAGGTAGTAAAGTACAGAGCCTTGCCGTTGCCTCACTCCTCTAATCATCACAATGTGGTTTTTAAAAAGTGTAATTTAAATCTTCCTAGATTTAGCCATGAGATCTGTTCTTCTTTCTGATAATAAAAGATATGTGAAAGTGATGATAAAAAAGTGATAATAAAAGAGTTGTTACTTTGCCTTTTTTTACAACATAAACTCTAGTAGTTTTTAAAAGGTCTGGATACCTGCAGAAGGAAAAAAAAGTGGAGAAAAGTACAACTTCCCATTCAGCTTGATGCCATACCATCCCAACACTTTGTGAGAATGCAGTTAATAATAAATTAACTATGATAATCTGTATGACCTGGGCAATGTTGAAAGAGTTTTGAACTTGCCTTTCATCAAGATCACATTTTTATGCATATCAAACCTTTGCCTTGACAGATATACTTCCCCACCCTTCTTCCTCCCCAGTCACCAGCAGGATGCATCTTATCTTTTTCTTTGTTTTCCTGTTAGACAGTAGGAGTGTTGAATATTTTGGAAGAAAAACAAGAGAAGGAAATAAGAGTGGGTTTGATTTCATGCCAACTAAAACTGAAAGCAGATTATCCTGTCCTATCAATCTGATGTCTGTGTTATGGTATTCAATCATGACACCACACCAGAAGACTTTATGGGTGCCTGCTAAGTGGAAGAGTGTTGAAAGAAGGGAGAATAAACCAGAGCTGCTTTCCCTCTCTGTCTATTCTTAGAACCCAGAACTGGATGGCACTGGAACATCACATCATCTTCTCTAATAGCATGAGTAACTTATCTGCGGCTCTTACTCTCTTCTCTAAAAATTAATTAATTCATTATTCTACTGCTTAAGATTATCACCTGTGAAAACTGTGATTTAAAAATTTCTGGGTTTTTTAGAAAAGATTTCTTTTGCTGATATGCAACTGTTCTACAGGCTGTCATATGTTACAATGACAAATGTTTCTATGTTCTAACAGCATAGAAACAGGCTGTTTCTATGCTACATAAAAGTATGATATGGCTCTGGAATTGCTTCATTGGAACAAAGAAGAATATAGTGCAGAATAAAAGGTAATTCTATCTTCCTTGCATGTATACCACAAGTAACTCCAGTTCATAATTACATAACATGATGTAAAAATTCAGAAAATTCTTCCTTTAAGAGAGAAAGGGCAGTTGCTGCTGCTTCTTTCCAGTAAGTCTTTATTTCCTACAATTTTCTCAGTCCACAATTACCTTTGGTAGCCCCCATCCTTCAGTATTGCCAAAACAACCTATGCAGACAGATCCAAAGCCAAGCACATCCTTATTGGTCAGGTATGGCCTTACATAGATAAAATGCACAATACATTTAATTTCTGCCTTTTTTTCCTCTTCAGCTGTGAAGCCTACGACCCAGCTTTTTTATATATTTTGTTAATGGAATCCTGAAATATAAACTTTTAGGGTCCTTGAGTATAAATGAGAATATATACATTTTCAATGGAAAAAAAATCAAATAGGATTCTATTGATAAGACTGTTTGAAAGACATTTGTATTAATAGTCAGCTTCAAAGTTAATTTGAGTGTTTCTCCTAATATTGAGTGATCTGGCTCATTGTCCCATTGCCTTCTGATTTGAGTTTGCCGGTGGTTATGTCAGAGGCTTGTTGCACAGATATTTTGCATTTTAGACTCAGGAACACTCCTCCATCATGTCTCTGTGCTCTAGGAAATACTAGAGATTCTGGAATTCAGGATTCTCCTCCCACCTTTATCAGTGGTCTGATGGGTTAACTTTAATCAGTTTGCCTAGCAATGCCTGTTTCTCTACAGTCTGAGACTGATGCTACTTTGTAAAATACTGTGAGAGCTACTGATAAAAATTATTTACAAAAAAAGCAGTAACTTCTTTGCTTATGGTAGAAGTTATTATCAGTAATATGATCTAATATTTGCTGCTTGAAAGCATCTTATTTTTACAGATACACCTTTTTCTAAAACTTTTTTTCCCTCCTGTTGCTGCAGACAGCATCTTTATACTTTTGGCTGCATGTAAGTATCAGATATTACTACTTTTTGTCAACTTCACCCATTCTTTATATTTTCACATGGAAAAGAAAAACTGGTGATTTGCTTTTTTTTATTTAATTGAATGAAATACTGCATTTACTGACATGAGACTTGTAAGTAAGTTTGTTAAACTGAAACTTTTTTGCTTTTTTTTTTCCAGTTTATCTGTCTAGTTATATGTAAAAATTACATGCACATTTAGGTAGGCAACAACTTTTAATATTGAAATCTGTTCCTATGGAAGTCACTAGGAGATTTATGATGATTCTATTGGCAGTATAAATCTCACAGTGATATTTTGTCTAAAAATCTTGGGTATTCAGATTTCACTGACATAAAATTTCCTTCTTATTTGTGGGGTTTACGGTCTCCATTTTTGTATCTGCTGCATCCTACCTTTTTCTACCCTGCACTAGTCTGAGGAGGTAAGCAAGAAAAACAACAAACTTTTTGTTTTCTAATTTCCATTAGGCTTTTCTGTGATGAAAAGGACCAGTATTCTGGTATGGTAACTGAACAGTCTTGTTCGTCTTTTGAGATAAGGATGAATCTTTGGGGGACTCACAAATCCATACTCACACTGGCAAGAGATAATCGAGGTTTCTCCACTCACCAAAGTCCCTAAATTACTTCAAATGATGAAGTAGAGTGCACAATATTATCATTAACATGTGTTTTGTTCAAACAGAAAGAATATGGCTTTTGGACACCACTGTAGCACACTCAAAAAGAAAGATGACATACGACCATAATCCTATGCCCAGTGTTGTCACACAAACTAGAATCAGTTCTGTTTTCTTCAAGTGATACTAGGCATTGATGAAGATTTCCATGAAGATATAATTTCCTTGAATAAAATGTTGCACTGTTACTTACTTCTCAAAAACTAGGACAAAAACTGGTAAAGCATTATTAACATAACAGAATTCTTTCCCCTCAAAAGTGATATCTTTCTGGACATCCCTAGTGTAATGACATTAATCAGTGCTCACTAGTGATTAATTTGTGTCATTAATGTTAACAGTTCCAAGTACTCTACTGTCAGGCTGTCCACTGTCCTGGTGATGTTCAGGAAGCTGCTCCTCTGGATATCTGCCTTTAATCTTAAACTTCCACTTACAGTCTCATCAGTTTTGAATATTATCTGTTTGAATTTTTTGATATGTGTATGTAAACATCACTTGTTAATAAATTACTACAACAAACATGTACAGGACATATGAAAGAACCAACTAAGAAACTGTTGGCACTTCCTTAAAATTCAAAACCAGCACCAATTTATTAAAAACAACTCCTCCAGAATGTGGCCATAAGGAAAGAGTTTTCACAATCTGTTCATCTGCATAATTAGTAATTGAGGACCTGAGAACAGTTGGAACATTGCTGTGGGCAAGCCAGGTCAGATCACTGATAATGTAAATAACAAAGATTCAGATTCCCAAAAATTACAAACATCAGAATGGAGCTACCAACAACTCTAATAAGAAGACAGAAACAAACAGAAAGATAGATAATTCAGGAAGCCATGAAGGGCCATAAGACTACTGGGAAAAAAAATGACCACTGTAATATAAGTTTCATCTGAGGCTTAAAAGAAAGAGGAAAACAGCATGGGAAAGGGGTGGGGGGAAGGGGGAGAGGAAGAAAAGGAAGGAAAAATGAAGGAAGATGCATGAGAAAACAGAGTAACTAATTCTACTTATTATTTGCATAATGGTACAAGTATGTGAATACTTCTGCCAGACACACATATATTTCCAATACCTCAGTATTAGGAAAAAAAACCCCAATTATTACTATTTATAATAATAGTATTGCTAATACCTTCAGAAGCAATTTTTTTGTAGCAAGAATGGGATCCTTTGCTTTCACCAGACCATAGGGAAAAATCATGGAGCACACAAAGCTCTGCAAAGCCACGTGCTCCGCTTTGGGAGATGAAGAGTAATACAGGTAAGGTAGCGATGCATTAACCAGCTGCAGATCCATTCTTTCCAGTGATTTAGTTTGCTGCATCTTGATTGGATACATGCATCAGGAAACCAAAATAAAATAAGTTCTTCTTGCTAGCTCTAAACATTTCATACAATGGCTTCAGTTTGTCAGCCTTGTTTCTTATGCACAGTACGAATGCATTCTCCAAAATAATTGGCTATCAACATTTAATTTATGGGTATTTATTTATTTCACCCTCCTGGCAAATCACAAGTAATAATAACACAGTTTAAATGCTGTTTATTTGTATTGGCAGAAGTACAGTTTTTCGTAGGATCATAAGATTACTTTTTTGTTAAATAAGGAAAGTATCCTATCTGCTTCAGCATTCACCAAAGTTTGATCAATATAAATCCTTGAGGATTTTAAATGTCAAAAGAAGGAAAGGGGGGACTTTAGGTTCTTTCCATTTACAAAAATCAAGATTATTCATATTATACTCAGGTGACATAAAAAGTAATATCTGAAGGCAACACTATTTTTGAAGTTCTGTCCTTTTCAGAATATTATGTTATTTATAATTGGATTAAAATAGTGTTTGGGACTCTAATGTCTTTGACCCTTGAGTGGATAAGGTGAAATATTAGAGGATGAACTGAAAAACAAAAAATGCCAGAAAGAGGAAAATATAAACGACAACAGTGAAATCTGCTGCAGTGAATATAAATACCATTGATTAAATGGTAACTACAAAGGCCACTGTTTTTATTTTAATTACATATAACAACCCTAAAGATATATACCTACTAACATGAAAATACTACCAGGTAGGATCTGCAAAAACCTGTATATCTCCATTCTCCCAAAGCCAAATTCAACAGGTAGTTAGCCCAGTCTTTTTGTCAGAGCCTCAAAACAGGCATATAAAAACTGCAGAAATGGCTGATTGTGGAGAACCATACAACACACAAATGAAGTTCAGAAAGGAGGAATTCTAGAAATTCTTTCTAATGGAGGAAAAAGAAATTGCTAGTAACACTGAGAGAAATAAACATGCTATGTCCTGCAAAATTTGCTTTACACAGGTGGGCTATTGGATTCCCCCATTCTGAGTTGAGGAGCAGTTGTAGATTCTAGTTTGAAACACAGATTAATGTTCTATCTAAATGCACATTACTTGTGATACAGGTAAACTTGATATGTGTGATAGAATTTTTTGCTGTCAGTGGAAATACCAAACTATCAGACATCCCTCTCACTCTTGCTTCAAATTAAGCCATTAAAGGGTTATTAATGCTTTAAAAGGATATTATTAATATTGTTACTGTTATTATTAAAAGGGTAATTATTCAAAAGGTATTATTGCAAAGTTGTCATTAGTATTATTATTGTTGGTAGTAGTAGCAGTAGTAGTGGTGGTAGTAATACTAGTAGTATTAATAATCATTAAAAATGATATTAGCCCTGTAATTGATTTACTCAATGAAGAACTCCTGGTCCCTCAGCTGAAGAACTCCTGGTCCCTCAGCTCATTCTGTTGAAGGAAAAAAAATTGAAATAATTTAATGGGTCAATAGGCCAAACCCTAACTATAAATTAAAATACTTACATAGGTCTCATCTGTCTTTTGAAGAGTAAGACCTTTCAAAGCAGTGTACCTTTTAAAGATCATTTATTTCACCCTTATTAGATTTTTTTAGGATTGTTTCATACCAGTACGTTTTACATACACCAACCAAGTCCATATGCTTTTTTTCACCTCTCCATCACACCAGTGTGAAATATCTCTGATGATGCTTGGTGTCACAGTTTAAGCTCATCTGCTAACTACTCACCACAAAGCTGCTTACTCACAACTTCCCTGAAAAAGGGAGGAAAATCAAAAGTAAAACCCGTAGGTGGAGATCAAGACAGCTTAGTAATTAAAACAGAATAAAATATAGTAACAATAGATAATAATATTAATAATAATAATAATAATAGTAAAGGAAAAACAAGTTATTCACAAAACAATTGTTCTCAATCCATTGGCCAAAGCTAGGCCCCATCCCCAAACCCTAATCAGCCTCTCCTCTGGGTAACTCACAGAATTTATAGACTGGACATGATGTTCTAGAGTGTGGAATATTCCTTTCATCAGTTCAAATCACCTGTCTATGCTTCCTCTCAGCTTTTTTTCTACCTCCTTACTGGCAGAACATAAGACACAAAATAGCCCTTGGGTTAGGATAAACACAACTTAGCAACAACCAAAACATCAGAGTGTTATCAACGTTATTCTCAAACTCAATCCAAAACACAGGACTGCTCCAGCTACGGAGAAGGAATTAACTCTATCCCAGATGAAACCAGAACACTTGGCCAGCTTGATCACCTTCTATGATGAAAAAACCATTTGATAGATGAGGAGAGATCAGTGGATATTACCTATGTGGATTTCAGTCACGTTTTTGATACTGTTTCTCATGAGATCCTTGTAGATAAACTCTGGATGTGTAGCGTGGATGAGTAGGCAGTGATGTGGATTGAAAACTCTGAATGGCCAGGGTCTTAGAGTGGTGATCAGTAGAAGCAAAGCTGGCAGTCAATAATTAGAAGTGAACCCCAGGAGTCAATGCTGAATCTGATCCTGTTTAACATCCACATTAATGTTTTGGATGATGTTTGCAAGTTTGCTGGTTACACAAACCCAGTAGTAGTGGTTAATACACCAGAAGCTCACCCTGCCTCCATATTCTTCACCAGAGGGATCTTGACAGGGTGGAGAAATGAACCAACAGATATTTCATTAAATTCAACAAGGAGAAGACCAAAGTACTGCACTGGAGAAAGAGGAATCAAACACACCTGTACATCCTAAGAGTCATCTAGAATCCATTTCAAAACTATCATAATGGCAGAATTTTCTTGCAAGTCACATTTCTTCAATAAGCAGAAAATTGGCCACCTGTGACTTCTCTGAAACTCTCTTCACTGTCTGGGAATGTAACATACAGCCAGAAAGGGCACTGCTAATCAGTTTACAACAAGGATTATGTAACAGTTTTTCAACAGTATTGTGGCGGTCTTCAGGGCAGTTAGGACTTGGTAAAGAGAAGAAGAGATCTTGACTCCATTTCAGAAGGCTGGTTTATTATATTATGATATATATTACATTAAAAAGACCACACTATAACTATACTACAAAGAACAGAGAGAAAGATTCATCAGAAGGCGAGACAGGAATAGAAAGGAATGAATAACAAAGTTACTGGGACTCCTAGAGAGTCCGAGAGCTGCTGCCCTCTTGATTGGTCAGCAAGTAGAAACATCCCACATCGACCAATCAAGAAAGCACCTGCTGCATTCCACACCAGCAGATAACAAATTGTTTACACTTGAAACTGAGGCCCTCTCAGCTTCTCAGAAGAAGAAAATCCTAGCAAAGGGATTTTCATAAAATATCATACCTACACAACAGTTTACAAGGAAGATAGTTCCTAGAATACCTGAGGTATGGTATGTCCCAGCTAGTCTTCAGAAGGAAAAACCATACATAGCTATGGATGTTTTTTTTTCATAGTGCAACTGATTCCAAATATCAGTTTTCTGTTTCTGTACTAAATAGTCTAATTTTTAAATCAATGAATACTAATGAAAATCAATGTGCACTTAAATTTTTTACACACATTGTTTTTTAAATATTTTCAAGATTTTTTAATTCTCAAATCTATTCCTGGGTACCCAAGGACAGCCTATACTTCCTTGAATATTATGTGTTAGTTAAATTAGATTTACACTGAACTCAGCACTTATTCATGGACACAGTCTTCAGTCTGGTTTTGGTTTTGGAGATCATTTGTTTATTACAAGTGTGCCAGATCCATTCTTCTGTGATCAAGACAAGCTACCTGTCTGGATGGAAGAAGATAATGGTATACATGAAGACCCATATGCATGAAGTATAAGCAGTGGAGGTTGTGGACTAATTTACCCTTAATTCACAACATACAACTACTGAATCCAAGCCCAGGCAGGTCAGAAACCGAACAACAATGTTGAACTCCTTCAGCTAGCACATTTAATTTTCCCAATTAAATGGAAATTACCATTCCAAAATAACTGAAAAGGGACTTCTTTAGAAGAGGCAGTGGAAAATGCATTGACAAACTTGTATTGTCTTGGAAATACCATGAGAATCCTGTTTTAATATCCAAATTTACATTAAGGATGAAGATGTTTAGAGTAGACTAGGTGGACTAAGTCAGCTGGCCTTGTACTATACATAACACAGATATTGGGAAGAGAGAGGAACAGGTAGGGTTGGAAACTATAGAGATACCTGACATTCTACTTAATGGAGAGGAAACATTTTGTCATCTATTTCAGTCAATGCCTGTTGTGATGCGTTCTCACCGTCTTGTGTATTACCTAAGTTGTACCTTGGTTTGTTCTGTTTTACCCCTGTTAGATGGTTCTGCCCCGGTAGACTCCTCCCTCACTTGCAATGTCAATCTCCCTACCTTGTCCCCTGCTACCCTTAAAATTGCTGTGTCATTCCCCTGATCCCTCCCTGGTTCCCTGTCTGTCACTTGGCAACCCTTCCCCATTCTCTAGAAGTTTCCACTCAGGGCATCGAGTGATTGGTGCAGGGGCCAGGGCCACTCCCCCAAGCTACTCCCATTGGTCCCCTCATTGTCGATCCCTCCCTTTCTCCATGCCTCCCTGCTACTCTATTGGCCAAAGCACAAACCCCTCCCCAATTTCCTCCCCACTTTATAATCCCTTGCATTCCCCTAATCCGCGTGTTCACCGGGTTGGGTCCCCTGGAATAACAATAAATCTGGATTTGCCCCTGGTTGGAGTCCACTCTCTTCTCTTCTGCCTTCGCTGTGGCTGCAATTTCTGCCTGCAAAGGCAAGAGCCTTAGGCGCCCTTCTGATCCGACAGGGATTTGGAGAGTGCCCCCCGGTGTTAGCGGTGTCAGAGCTAGCCAGCATGAGCCTGCTCCTCAAGTGAGGAGTAGAGGGACACCGCAGCAAATGCCTTCTGAACTCATAGCAAATGTGAGGCCTTGAGCACCTGTTATTGCTGAAGATCCACCAGCACCTTTTCCAGTAGTGGAGAAAGTTACCTCCAGTGTCTTGGGCACTTTTTAACAACAGTAATTAGTCTCTGCCAGCACAATTTCCCTTGGAACTGCAGTTGAAGCAGACATTTTTTACTTCCTCCTCCTACAATGAATATTTTGCTTTGTGGAATGGAGGAGCTGCTGTGCTCCACCCCAGAGATGGTTACGTTTCACTGGTGGTTGAATTGATCTTTAAGTGTGTACAGCTGGCAATGCACTTGGAGTCCTTTCTGGAACAGAAGACATTTTGTAAGCATAGAGGAATCTTAAGAAAGTAGCACAAGATGAGATGTTACATACCAAAGCTCTGACTCATTTCTTGCTCCCCCAGTTTAAGTAAATCAGCCCTTGAATCAGATTAGTATGAAAACATATTTTGGCCTTGAACAGTTGGCACAATGTTGCAGCCAGGATATTTTATGAAAATCCTTTTGCTAGAATTTTCTTCTCCTGAGAAGCTGAGAGGGCCTCAGGAACAAATGTAAACAAATTGTTATCTGCTGGTGTGGAATGCAGCAGGTGCTTCCTTGATTGGTAAATGTGAGGTGTTTCTACTTAGTGATCAATCAAGAGGGCAGTTGGTTGAGACTCTTTGGGAGTCACAGGCCTATGTTATACATTCCTTTCTATTCCTGTCTTGCCTTCTGATGCATCTTTCTCTCTGTTCTTTTAATATAGTTTTAGTGTGGTCTTTTTTATATAATATATATCATTATATAATAAACCAGCTTTCTGAAACATGGAGTCAAGATTTCTCTGTCTGTTCACCAAGTCCTGGCTGCTCTGAAGACCACGTCACAATGTCTACAAAAAATTACAGGTTTTAGCTTGTTTACCTTTTCTTTCTGTGGTATAGGATGGTGTGTATGACTTGGTAAAAAATATATTAATTCAATACACCTATGTACCTTCTGTTTCTCACAAATACGCACACTACATGTTTAATCCAACTAATCTTAATTTAAGAAACAGCCTTGGCAGGTGGCAGTTTTTAAAGTAGCTTAACACAAAATACACAACAGAACTATGAAAAATTCTCTGGTTACTCTGCTTGGCTCCTAATGATTTGGATCAGTGCCAAAGTCAAGCTACTGAGGAAAATCCACTCCAAGGCCTATGCAAGGTGACAATGCCTCCTTTAAGAAACATAAACTTTACTCACATGATTTATCTTGCCAATTGTTCTAATCTGATAAATCACATATTGTTCAGATGTGTTTTGGGACTAGGAGAGGGAAGAGGTGTGAGAAGTTAAACTGTGTGGTTGATGGGGGAAGAGCTGGCCCTTTAGACCAAGAGGCTGAGCACACAACTGAGTAAATATCCTTTTAATATTTTTTTCATTTCAGCAAGCAATAACAGGAAAAATAATTTTCCAATCTGTCAGCACATTTCAGCATCATTAGTTTCTGTATCAGATTTGCTACCATTCAAAAAAACCATCAGGAGACAAAGCAGGAAGAGTTAAATATCTTTACTGGAATCTGGGGTCTATAAGGAGGTGAAATTAGATTAGATCTGTGGAAATCGGGACAGTTTACATTATCAGAGGGGCCCTACCTGTCTCTTGGCTTGACAATGAACAATGCCTTCAGCATATGGCATTACAATGGATTAGTGATCAAGTGCAATTAATCCTAATATATCCTCTCTTGAACCTCAGTGGCTTGTTAGTTGGAGAAAAAAAACTGCTGTCCCTAAAGTGTTAGGTGAAACTCTCATTTGAGGCAAGGCTGCCATGTGGAGCTGTGCCTCCATCTGGTGATTCCCTTTTGTGATATTCAAACAGAAGGTGTTTTAATGAGGCTTTTATAGCAGGCACCACCTGCCACTGATCTTCCTCTGTAAAAATTTGCAATTAGAGGATTGGTCTTACAGTATGGCTTGAATCTTAACCCTGGGAATTCTTCATGAGATGTAAATCTGAGAGCGATGTTGTAATTCTAAAATACTATTTTGGCTTTTGGTTTAGACTGAATTGGTTAGAGAAAATTGTGGTTTGGCTAATTGCAACCAGTTATATGGTGGCTTTTCCCTTTTCAGATGGATTAATAGAATGTCATCTCAAAATTAAATATCTAAGCTGATGGTGACCATACGTCTCCACTCAAATCCTCGTATATTACAGATACAGCCGAACTACTAACATGGTAGGGTGGGAGGCAAGGATGGAATTAGGAAAAGCTCCACAACTAAGAGAAAAATGGCATTTTAACCATGCATGAACTTCAAGAAATCTTACAACAAACACTATGACAATAAAAGAGGACAGCAATTCTGTGATTTTTGAACTTCAGTTTTAAGGTCAGTTTTAATTATGGGGTTAAAAGAAGGAGAAGCTTTTACCCCAAAATAAAGTAAAAAACAACTGTTTTCCACCTCATGGTATCTTCCAGTCATTGCCTGGGTATAACAGCCGGAAAGGTGCTGCTATCTTTCCTACCATGTCCTCAGGAAAGAAGATGATGATGGTCATTGCTTTGCCTGACAGAACTCCTTCACACTTTCACTACCCAACTAAATTGGCTTCACATGTTGGCACAGAGCACCTCTCCTCAGATTCACAGCGTGAGCTGACTGGGAACCATACACACAACAAGCAGGTCTTTTCAGACCTTCAAGGTTCAGTAAAATCAAAACCAATTTTTTCTTCAAGGGCCCTCATTGGCCCTTCCACAGAGACTGTTTCCAGGCCTAATGTTCATGATAGAAAAGAATAATTTCTTCTGTATACATAAATCTTTCCCCTCTGATGCATGTGCTTTTTGGAAGAAACAGGCAGGAAGCAAAGGCATCAGACACACTTTTCAGGCAAAGAAGAATGTTTCTTCAAAACAGTGGATGAAACAGGAGCAAGAAGCAGAACATACTGCAAAAACTCAGCTGTGGAAGTAATGAGTGCCTACGTGTTTGCACGTGTCACAAAATCGCTGTATTCAGATGATGCTACATAGAAAGAGAATAGGAAAGAAAGTAAAGTGCAGACTGAAGGAAGTATGAGCTGCCTGCCCTGTGTGCTCAGCTCTTCAATGGTCAGTGTCCAACAGCCAGTAGCCATTGTCATCAAATCACAGGTCAGAAAATTAGATTTAGCAGAATCTTTGTTCTAAGTTTCATAGAAGGCACACCTTGCTATATAAATGACAAGTCTACGGATGTGAATTCATTACCCCTAATGTGGGATAGTAGAAAACTTCCAAGCATTCTAGAAAACAAAAGTAAAAATTACTTTTAATAAGGCTTGCTTCTGTATTATGTTGCCCAAAAGGCAAGAATTTGCATAGCTTTAGTGCTGGATTCAGCCCTCAACCTTCCGTAATAGGAAGTTAGCCAACTACACCATGGTGCAAAGCAAATTACTTTCACAAGGCTTGTAATATGTCATTCATTAAGATGACTCTCTTGGCGTCCAGTGTGGGTGTCCGCTTGCTCTACTGTAGAGCTTGAAGGAATATGAAAGATGCCAAACCACTAAAAGAGCTGAGCATTAGAAGCCACTGTGGTCACAGGGCTAATGCCAGCACCAGAGGAATGTACCAACCAAACTGCAGATGTGAACTCTGGCTATGTAACTCAGCATGCAGGCCTTTCAGATTAAATGAGCTGAAAAATTACAAAAGTTTCATCGTCTAGCCCATGTGTGTATGCCTTAGTAGGCCTATAACTCACTTGCTCAATACGGTCTTTTAATTTTCTTTCATATTCACTTCTCCTCTCAAACTTCCTTTAAGCAGGCTGATTTTTTAATATTTAATGTGAATTCCAAAACTTGTTGTGTTAGAAATAAGCTCTCATTTATGTGAAAAAAACATTCTTACACACTGAAAGCTGAAAATATATAGATATGGCCAGCAATTCTTTAACTTAATTAATATTGTTTAATTTCAAATGCCAATTAACTACCATGCAGGCCCTTTCTCACTCCTTCCCTGCCTCTGTCTGGTGGGGAGGAGAATCACAAAGTAACAGTAAACCTTGTGGGTTAAGAACAATTTAATAGCTGGAAAAAATACAACATTAATAATAATAGCTGTAATTATATGGAGAGGGAGAGAGAGAGTAATGCAACCCAAGAGGAACAAGTAATGCACAATAAAATTACTCACCACCTGCTGGTTGCTGCCCAGCCCATCCCCCAAATGTAGTCAAGCCCTTTCTGTGTAACTCCCTACCAGTTCACAGCAGTCACCCCCCTTCCACATAACTCTTCCAGTTTATATACTGAGCATGATGTTCTACTGAATGGAAGATTCCAACTCATCTGACCTTTCTCCTTTACAGCTCTTTATGTAGCTCTTCACCAGCAGCTCATGAGACACTGAAAAGTCCTTGACTTCAGGTAAACATTACTTACCAACAGTCAAAACATCAATGTGTTATCCTCATCCAAATCCAAAGCAATGGACCAGCTGCTAAGAAAATTAACCCTATCCCAGCAGAAACCAGGACAAATGCACAAAATTATTTTCTGTGGTTTTATGTGTGTAACAGTTCATGCCTGCTGAAAATAATCTTCTGCACTGGGTCTAAAGAAACTAAAAAACATGACTGTTATAGAAATTGCTGTATTCAGATGTCAGAATTGCTCCCCAGAAAGTAGGCAATATAAGTTTTTCACTTTCATGCTGTTACATCAGGCCAGTCTAAAACAGAGGTATTTCTTATAAGTGCAATGGATAGCATCAAAATAAAGGCTGAATTAGACAACTCAACTCCATCTCTATAGTCTGAATAAGTAGTTTTTAAAAATCTTAAGTTGAACAGTAAAATAGAGATACTTAGACTTCTTTAAGATGGGTGAAGAGACATGAGAGAAGGATTTTATTTATGCATTGCAAGTCAAGCTCATCAGTGTATTTCTTAGGATGCACTAGGAAGTGCTGATCCTGTTCTTTGACTGAATTAACACACTCAGACACCACTCATCAGTTATTTCTTATGCAAATACAGAATCTGATATTTTTAAGTGTATCTGTTAAATACCTTACATATAACCTGAAACACAGTTGTATAAAAGGGAACACAGACATTTTGTTGACTTTACATTGGAAATCTTACTTTTAATTCTTGGACAGCTTAGAAACTGTTCCATAGCATAGTGTTTGATGATATATATCAGAGCAGAAGTAGAAGTAAGCTTTCAAGTGATGAGTCATAAAGGTTACACCAAATGCACTACCTGATAAATTATACTTGCAAAATAACCTCATAGTGTCCCATGTTTACAACCAAACAGTTATAAGCTGGGAAAACAAACTTCAAGACTGAAGACTGAGATGGTTTTTAAGCCTAAGTAGCATTATTTCTGTGGAATACCTCGGAGCAGCTAAACTCTCCATATCAGAATATTCTTTCCCTTCTTCCTCCTGCCTACAAATCTTTCAGTCCTGACCCTTTCCCTGCAACTTGGTACCCAGAGCCACAGGCTGAAGCCCTGGAGTTTTGCATTTCGGGAGCTTACGTGCCCTGCTGTGTGATTCCTCTCTGTTTGATGCCAGCTATTTCACTATGAGGGATATAAATAACTATATTTTAGATATTTGTATGCTGCTATAACCATAAATGCCACCAGTCGCAAACTGCCACGGTTTTATTATGAATGTTGTAATATGTGGTTTTAATTAAAGTTCCATACGATACTATAATTCCTAACTTTCAATGTCCTGATTTTCCTTCATTTGAAATGTCAGTCACTGTTTACCTCTGTTAATGAAGCCACATTAAAGTGTTTTCCTTCATGGCATCTTCATACATGACAGTAGGGCTACTCTTCACTGAGATGGTGACCAGCTCCCTCTATTTTCAGATTCAGCTTGGCCAGGATTAACTGAGGATACCCACAGAAATGCAATCATCCGCTTCCTCACATAAAGCCTGATAAGAGGTAGATGATGCAAATAGCTGGCAAGAGTCTTGAAGAACACAACAATGTCTCTAACAGTGGTTTAAAATAGGAGGTGAAGGGAAGGACATGAAAGAGAGCAGCAGCACAAGCACAGTCTGTAAAAGTTCACTTTGCAGAAATCAGGCACTAATAAAAAGCCTAAATTCTACTGTATTCCAGAGCGCCTATATTTTCCTGCACCTTGATTTTTGTACAATCCATCAAAGCTTGATAGTGCTGCTTCTCTGTTATTCCCAAAACAATGTTATCTGTGAATATCTCCCAGGACTCAGCAATGAATCTGACAAGTAGTCACATGAGCTGGAATCACGTGTTTGCACCTGCAGACTCTCTAGATTTCCTCAGAGTTAGCAAAGTTTTCTCCCACCACTTTTTTTCTGCTTTTAAAAAGGACAAGGGAAATGGGCTTAGTGGATCAAGTTCAACATTCACCTTAATTTCTGTTTGAAATAAAAGAATTTTTGAGAAAAAACAGCCCCTTCTGTCCAGGAATATAGTCTAGGTGAGCTCCAGAGCATCTGCCATTTCAGATAAAATTCTTTTCCATATCTGGAACTGAAATCTTTGTTCAAAATGGTGTCAAACGTTTTATACCTGGCCATTTCAGAAAGACCCTTGATTTGTTTTCTTCTACATTCTAGTCCCGTCATCATGTTCAGAAATAAATCTTCTACCTTTTCCTTTCATGCTCTTTTTCTCACAGCTCCTCTTCCCCTACTGTCTCATGCTATATCAAGGTATTCTTTTCCTTCAGAATATGGGCTTCTCCAGTTGGTTCTGTATATTTTCCCCATATGGCTCAGGGGAGAATTTTCTAGGAGTCAAGGGATAAAGTTGCAATTTTAATTCCAGTGGCAAGTGTCCAGCACCAACATGAGATTGAGAATGTAGTTTCCAGGATTTACATAAAACTCTTTGGTTGGGTTACTGCACATAGTGCAACTGGAAACATACTACCCACAGTTGTGTCCTGGGACTGTGGTTGGACTCAAAATCCTCAAAATGTAACTGAAAAATGTTTATATTATAGCCACAATATCCAATATATATTATTGGACTTTATTATTCATCTCCAGCACTGAAAAGCTCCAGACCCCAATGGGAGAGACCAAACTCAGGTGAGCACAGGGTTCTTTCCTAACAAGCAGCATCCTGTCACTGCAAACAAATGGGTTTTCAAATCTGTGTTATAACATTTTTGGTATCTGAAGGTAAGAGAGAAGGTAAGGCCTGAGAACTCTATTTTCCTGGGGAAATTTCTTGACACGAGGAGGAGGGGAAGGGTTCTCATCCTTCAAAGGGTACTTGAAGATTCAATTTGAAAGAGAAAACTGAGAAATTCCCTTAAAAAAGTGTCTGAACCAGCGTCTACACACTGGGTTCTAGAATAAGCCAAACACAGAAGGCAATCACCATGTATGCAAGCTCATTTGGTTCCAATTAAGATCTTGAAATAATGTTTGTGTCGCACTTGAGTGATGCACTAATATTCTGGCCTTCATCCTATTTTAAGTGCTGACGTATCAGTGAGAAACATAATGTGATTTACAACAAGAAATTAGCTGTTGAGCAAGGCTGCTTGCTAAGAACTGTATGAGTTAAGGGGGAAAAAAAATCTCATCTCCAGCTTTGCAATTCCTATCTCTTTATTTTTAACAATAAATGTTTCATTCCATTATTGTGCCACCTAGAAGAGAGACTTAATTATAGTGAGGAAGAAATCCTTACTGAAAACCACATATAAAATCTGTTTAAATGGGTTTTAGGAGAAACCTATCCCCTTTTTTTTCTTTTACTAGATAGTAAAATTAAACAAGCTGGTGGTATTCAGGTCACTTTCGTGGAGTGTAAAACTATAATGGCTCTGGAAAGTGTGTCATTATTGCTGCTTTAATGCAATGGCAAATACCCCCCACCTTAGCCATCATACCTCTCATCACCATTATATCTAACCACCCACTGCTTTCATTACAGCTGCCATGCTGCTTTCTCAAAGTAGACAGAGGTGGTGGGAGGAGAGGGGATGCCATCAAGGTGGTACAACTGAAGTCCTTTTTCTGCAAGGAGAATCTTGCAGAATCTTCCAAGTAGAGCCGAGGCTGGTTCAGCTGGGAGAAGGCTCAGCTTCAGGGACACCCAGCAGCATTCCTGACATTGGCAGGAGGGGATGGAGAAGATGCAACCAGGCTCCCGTGTTGCTTGGTGGAAAGATGAGACGCAGCAGCACAAGCTGAAATACGCAGAGGTCAGGCTGCAAATGAAAGACCCTTTCTCCCTGAGTACAGCCCAGATGTGGGACAGCTGCCCAGGGTGGCTGAACTGTCTCCATCATTGGGAACATTTCACAACTTGACTGGAAGAGCACCTGAGCAGGCCAGTCTGAACCCACAGCTGAGTCTGCTCTGGGTCTGGAGACCTCCCCTTCTTCTAAAATATATTGTCTTGTGATTTCAATGCACAGTTATCCTCATCATATTTCAAGGAATAGAAGGACATAAAAAAAGTGTCAGTCATCCTATGATCCAAGTTTATACAGAAAGCCAATTGCTAAGCAAGGAATTTAGTTTCCGTCTTCCTCTAATCATTAAAATTTGGATTCCACTGAACCCGAAGATGCAGGTTTCAAGACTCTAAAACATAAATGTAGATAAAGTCGGGTTGAATGTGGTGATGTCTGAAGTCCTAAAAAAGAACTAATTTTGCTATTAGTGCCCAATCATTTATGTTGTCCTTGAAATTGAATTTTCTAGGAAGTGAAAGTAGTAACTAATTACTCAAGAGATCAAAGAAATTGATGTGAGGACCACTCCTGCATTTGTATCTACAGTATGTCTGACTGGAGCTGTTTGGAGGAGAAATGGCTGCTGCATGTAAAATTTAAATGCTGGGTCTGCACAGTCTCCTGTAGGAAACTAAGGATAGAGCCAGTACTTCTGCACTACAGATGTACTACCTTAGTTATGTGATTAGAAATGGGACTGGATGTAACAGAGCACAGGGCTAAAAAAACTCGCAGCACAAAGCACCCCAAATTTTTGATACTTAATAAAAATTTACATAAGAAATTAGGTAAAGCCTGTAATAGTAGACTTTGGAGCTGTGATAGATGTGGTTGACATAAACAGAGATACGGCAGAGGATCTGATCCAAGGACCATGACTACAGTGAGCAAGATGTCAGCGGGATATCTCCTACCTCCTTCTTGTGATTCTGGGACAAAGTAATATTAAAGATTGACTAGGCAAAACTAGAAAAAAAGAGAAAAGCTTATGGCTTTATTGAGATTTCTGTGAACTGAAAGTGAAGAAATACCACTTACTCAATGCCAGTGTGAAAACAAGATAAAAAATTAGTACGTCAATTTGTTTCACACAGGTATTTTCCTCTAATATTGAATCATATGTTTCCAAAAAATTGTTTGGAAACAGAGAAAAACAGTGGCTTTTATGGAGTGGGGGTGGATTCACGAGAGGAGTCTGCCTAACAAATCAAGGGCTAGATAGGAGGGGTCTGGGGGGACAAATGTAAACATGAAATAGCGTGGGAAAGCTACATACCAATGAGAGAAGGGAAATATCATAACTGACAGCAAATCTTCTGGATAAATGGGTGTAGCAAATTATGGCAGACAAGCTGCAGGGGCAGGATTTTTGAGGACAGACAGGGAAGAATCTGGAACTATCATAACTGCCACAGAGAAAAGGTGGGAAGACAGGCGGTAAAAAACTTTAGACAGAGTGTAAACATATCATCTTCAAACCCCCCACTGCCACATCTATACACCTAGTGAGTTTTGGAGCTCAGATGATAGAGTAAGGGTTTTTTTTGGGAATCTTGTAATTAGTGGCTGCTGTAACAGCTGATTTCATTTTTTTGTTGACACTTTCATTTTTTCAAATGTTGTTATTTTGTTTCAGTTAGTCATCAGAATTACTGAAAAGATGTTGGCATATTTTATTCAGCAAGCAGTTTGACCAGCGCTTCAAAAAGCATTTCTTTTTTGTTGTTGAGATTTGTTCCAGAATTGTATTTAAGTAATTGCTTACTTATTCCCTAGTCCTGTGGCTTTCTTGGACAGGTGAAATGAAATATTTCACAAGCCCCTCACTTGTGACACACCAACTACCATCATGTGGCAATATACCCTGTGATTATGGCTCTGTGGCATGTGTAACTGTCACAATTTTGTGGTTTTTTAATAATGGATTGGCCTTTATGGCACCAGCTCTGCCATCATCAGACAGGATGTATCCTTCTCAAAGGGGCAAGAGGACTTTTGCTCACAACTCTATTGACACAGCTTTAAACAACAGTTGAGGCAGGAAAAGCGTAACATCAGGCTTGGCCATGACAAGCCATGGTTATCCTTGGTATAGACCAAGGTTAGAGGAAAGGATACTAGTGAGGGCCCTCAGCCTGTTGCCCTGAGATGTGCTGAGTACTCTGGAGCACACTTGAAGTCTTAGAGTGGCTCCAGAGGTAAGGGGTGTCAACAAGGAAACTCCTGTTATATATCTCAAAGAAATTAAGGAATGGTCCACTAAGGTAATACAACAAACAGCCCAGCAAAAGTGCTTCTCTGCCAATGCATGCAGTGTGGGCAGCAACCAGGAGGAGCTGGAAGCCACTGTGCTGCTGGAAAGCTACAAAATAGTTGCTATTACTGCAGCTTGGTGGGGTGAATCCTACGGCTGGAGTGTAGTGATCAATGGCTACAGGCCTTTCAGAAGTTACAGGAAAGGAAGGAGAGATGGTGGGGTTGCCCTCTACATCAAGAAGTGGATTGAGTGTGAAGAGTTGTCTCTGAAGAGCCACCATGAGTGGGTCAAGAAGTTTAACGGTAAGAACTCAAGACCAACACAACAAAGGGATCATTGTGGATGGTGTCTACTACAGGCCCCTCATGGAGGGGAATCTATTTGTGAAGCCTTCTCACTCCAGCTACAAGAAGGATCATGCTTGCAGGCTCTTGTTCTGCTGGGGGGCTTCAACCACCCAACATCTGCTGGGAAGTAGCACATAAACTGCAGGCAAACCAGGAGATGGCCAGAACACATGAAGGCTAACTTCTTAAGCCAGGTAATAGACAGCCCTACCAGAAGGAGTGCCACACTGGATTTGATGGTCACCAGAGAAATCAGATACATCAAGATTGGAGCAGCTTGTGCTGCAGTGATCACACACTGGTGGTGTTCATAGTCCTAAGAAATATGGGTCAGGCAAAAGTAAAATCAAGGACTCTGAACATTAGGAAAAACAACTTTCAGCTCTTCAAGGAGTTAATTTGCAGAAGCTTCTGGGAACTCCCCTCAGGAACAGGGTAGCAGAACAGATCGGGTACACCGTTTAGGATATTTTCCAGAGAGCAGAAGAGCTCTCAATCACCAGGTGTAACAAGAAAACAAGGACAGCATTTTTAACAGGACTTGTTGAGATAGAAAAAGCAGTAATCCTTTTAAATCATAAGAGGGTAAATTCAGACTAGACAGAAGGATTTTTTTTTATCATGAGGTGAGTGAAACACTGGCAGGTTGCTCAGACAAGCTGATCGATGACCCATCACTCGATATATTAAAGACGAGGCTGGATGGGGCTCCAAGTAATCTCACCAGTGGATGCTGTCTCTACTGACTGTAGGAGAGTTGGAACAAGGTAATATTTAAAAGACACTTCCAACAAAAAAAAAAAAAAGGCTATGATTCTATGAGAATAATTAGAATATAAATTAATTTTCATATCAAAACACATATCAGAATAGGGTTTTACTGAAGAATGTGTAAGTGTATTCACTTTTAGCTAAAATATACCTGTTGCAACTGGATAGCCTAATTCCCAAGTGCTGCTTTCAAACTTTGCACTCCATCTGAGCATATAATTTGTCTTTATCCAGTAGTATAGTTAGCAGCAATCTTTTCAATTGTCTTTAAATTATGTCCCCCTGAACAGAAACAGGATAAATGTTGCATGGAGAGCATGATTTGCCACCTCTGTGAAGTCCTGTTTGTCCCCATACACCCCACCTCACCCATAAATGTCAGTGCCTTGTTAATCTCAGATTCAGCGACTCCTTGGAAGAAAAGGTTCCAACTGAGATGGCGGCATTTTTTCAGCTTTCAAGCTGCATTTGGCTATGATCCACTGGCCTTAGGAAAGGAGATTAGATTTTACTTTTCTTATCAGCCACCAGTCTTATCACACTCTGGTTTTTTAAACCAGAGTCTGTCTGCTAGAATTTAATGAACAAAAGTGCTTCTATGAAGTACTGCTATGTATAGTCAGATGTAATTCTGTTGATTCAAGACAGTGCAAGAGAATAGATCCCATTGTATTTAACAACTTAATCTACCAATTGTATAACAACATTTGTGACTCATTTTCCATGAGCACTGTAGCTCTAAACAGAAATGGATTAGCCACAGTATATTAAAGCTTTTTGGTATTGTACAGAGTTCGGTATTAAACAGAGTTGTAGTGTGCTTCAGGGGAGGTTGATATAAAATGTTATTACTGGAAAATATTTTTAAAGACATATAAAGCCAATAATGCATTGTACCTCTCTGTCACATAAAGAAAATTTTCATTCCTATAATCACTAAAAAGGTGTTCAGGGAAGACAGCACTGCTAATCTACCAGTAAAGAGTGCACATGAAAGTATTCTGCTTTTGTAGACATAATAATTGCTAGCATTATACTAGATATTCAGGAAGAACCAAATGCTAGAAACAGTCACTGTCACACTTTGAGCAAAGAAGTAACTAAAAGGGTATCAGAAACATTTTCTGGAGCTCATGTCTTTATACAGGATTGCTGATATTTGTTTAAAACATATGTGATCCATGTAGAAGGAGGTATGGTTAAACTTTATTTTGAGGTTTGATGTCTCTCAGATTTGCTGAATTACTTATGTGCTTTTAGATTTTATGCAGGTAAAAAAGAGGGAAAAAATCAATAGTTGAAGAAAAGTTCTCCTCCACAGGCTCACTATCAGATTCCATTATAAATCCTTTTGTTAACTGGTTTATTAAAGGGCCTAGAAAAGTTGGCTTGATAGAGAAGTTACTAGGTGTAGTCTGAAAGACAAACATAGTTTTTCTGCAAAGCTTAAAAAATTCTGGCCAAACTTTTTACTGTACAAGTTATTACTCTGTCCAGTTTTAACTACTTTCTCCATCCCTAATACTACTCTTACTACTACTCTTTTTACTACTACTCTTACTACTTTTTACATCCCTAATAAATATTACTAAGAAACTATTCATCCAGATGTTATTTATCTTTAAAATGCCTTTTAAATATGTTAGTAAATCTAATTTCAAAAAGAAGGTGCAGTTGGCAAGTTACTGAATTGTGGAAATCAAAGTCAGTAGTTAGTTCAGAAATCCTATAAGCCTTCTTTTTCTTATGGGTATGAGTTGATTTCCTTTCATATAAGTGATGAAGTTAATTTTTTTCTGGGAACCCTAGAAATCCAAGATTAAAATAAAATCAGTACTTTGAACAAATAAATATGCTGCATATTTTCAGCCTCTTGTTACATTACAGCACGTGCCCAAAATGATTTTCAGTGAAGCGGGCTTCTGGTCTTGATTCTCAGCTTTCAGTAAACTGAATAAAGGTGAATTATACTAATATTTTTTTAAAATGCATTATTTGTTGCTGATGATCTGATTTTATTATGAGATGTTGTTCATAACAAAATGATGTGCATTATATTTTAAATATTTCATGTTTACTCCAGTACAACATGGATAGAGACCAGAATTATTGTACAGAAAGTTTTTGAACTGATACTATGATCATGTTTTGTTTTGAGTTTGATGTTGAGCAAAACCCCAGGAATTATTGCTTCATAATTTGTGTTGTGGTGCTGAATTAATTTGCAGATTGTGGTAATACTTTCTTTTATCAGCAAATATTATCTCCATACCATATTATGCATCACAGTCATTCCTATTACAGGAGTAAGGTGGTAAACTTACGTCATTCATTTATCACAGTTTCGTAGGGGAAGAAAATAAAAATGGTTATATATAACTAGGCTGTAGTAGTGGTACAGTGCGGGAGAGCCCTTTGTCCCGCAGTAGGGAGCTTCCCCGGGCAGGTGCTGTCAGGGTGCCTGCTGCACCGAGAGCGTCTCCGCTTCACCGACAACTCCTCCAGCCCACCAGACCCCTGAGCCCAGATGTAGTAATAAAAAGGTCCAGCAGGATGACGAGAGGACTCTTCGCTTAGTAAATCCGACTGGGTTTATTGAAGGGAAGGCTAGGGATCCGGGAGGGGTGAAGGTGAGGAGAGGAACAGGAGCACAACCACAGCTGAAGGGGAACCAGAGGCAAAGAGCAACTGGTATGGGAGGGTCCAGGGTATATAACTGGGAAGGAGAAGGAGGGACCAGGGCACGAACAGGCCGATCGAGTGAGGGTCCAGGGGAGGAGTAAAAGTGGGATGGTGCAGGGGGAGCCAACCAGGGAGAGGGGAGAGAGTGGACTTTCAGGGTAAACCTATGGGGGAACAAAGAACACAGAACTTTCTGGCAATGGGGAGTACACCACAGATGACGGGCAAAAATCCATTTACATGGCGACGCAGGGAATCCTGGGAGCTTGCTTCCCTTGATCACTCTGAGTTACGCAGCAGTGCTTTCCCAGGGCATCCCAGGCCCATCTCCCCCATGGTAATCCCCCACATCTCCCCGCTTTTTTCTAATTAAATAAACATTTCCTAAGGTTTTGTCAAGAGTCTTTTTAAAACAGGAATGGGCTGTCATAACTATGAAAATAATGATAAGGATCCACATTAGACCTCTAAGAACTGAGGCTGCCCACTCGGGAACACCCCACTGGGAGAACGCCCCATTTGTCCACAGCATCCGCTCTTTTACTTTCTGTAAAGAGCGTCTTCACTTGTCCCTGTATTTCTTTGACATTTGCTTGGATTGTTGTACTCTGGGAAGACAAATTAAAGCAACAGAGTCCCTCTAATTCTTCGGACCCATGGCTATGGGTGAGCAGCAAGAAGTCAATTGCTGCTCAGTTCTGCAGTGTGGCATGCCTGGTAGTTTCTTCGTCCGCCAAGAGATCGGACAAGGCAGCGGACGTGGCATTGGCCTGCTTACTAAGCCAGCACCCCAGTTGAGAAAGCTCACTGAGGGCCTTTGCAGCTGCAACTCATGGCAAGAAGATGGACACATCAACCCTCTTTGTTTTTCCCCAGTTATAAATTTGGTCATCGCAGTTTGGGTCAAATTGGGTGTATGATCTTTTTTTGAGACACTAATTGAGTCTCTCGCTGCCAATTTTTAATTTGCGTGACGTTTGAGGTGAGAGTAGTAAGCTGGCCAAGGCTGCAGGGGCCCCCTTTGATCTCCAAGGGGATCCCTGCCCACATTCTGTCACCACAGGTAGAAACACTCCCATGGGGAGCACCTTGGGAAAGGGAGAGGACTCAGATAGTGTTTCACTGGTATAATTGTACTAGTCAGCTACATTATAACTCTAATCGTTAGGAGACACATCTTTTCTTTCCAATATCTGTGGCTTTGCTGTTTCCAATGGTTTATAGAAAATAATGATACAATACGTTGCTCGGGATGAGCCCAGCAGGTCTAATTCCTGGGGCTCCTGTGGTGCATGAGGCAAAATCCTTGTCCACTCATCCCAGGTGTCTCCCGGGTTGGGTTTCTTACCTGTGTAAGGATAGTCATTCGGTGACAGGGGGATTCCTACCAGGCATGTGGATAGTGGGTCAGCCACGCTTCCCATGGCCATGCAAAAATTGTCCTGTTGGAGGGATTTTGCAAGTGTGACCCAAACGTTCTCTTGTGGCTGCAGTACAATCCATCCAGCTGCTGTCTGGATGTAGAAGAGCACGATGATGATGATTGCAGCTGCCATGTAGGTTTGGGCTGTTTCTGAGGGATGTCATTGAGGCAGCCATCGGGTGGTCTGGTAAAATGAGGCATATGTTTGTGGAAATAAAATGGAAATGGAGGTCAATAAAAGGTTGACAGGTTGTTTAGATATCTTATATGGTTTTAACTTTCTCCCTTCTATCTTTGACTCCCTTTACCTCTCCCCCTTGTTTAAGATAATAGGTTATAGAATGGGAAAACTGTACGAAGAAGATAGGGCCCGGGTTTATAACAAAAGGGAAGTAATAGTTTTTTTTGAGGTAGTTGTTTGCCAGTGGGATCATTTTGTGCAGCGGGGACACATGATCAGTCACTGGCAGTGGCCTCTTTAAGGTGCACTAGCAGCATTGGTTTGGTAAGAAAAGGGAAGGTGTTGGGGACATAAGTACATGATGAAAGAGGAAGATTGGGAAGGGGGAAGGGAGTTTGAGGATACTGTAAAATTGGGGTAAGGGTTATGGGAGGGGTCGAGGGGAAAGGTATGGGGGGAATGGCAAGGGAATTTCAGAAGAGAATGAGAAGGGATCTGTGAGGTTATATGGTACAGGGAAGTATCTTTAGGAAAGTAAGACACTGGCAATGATATTTGGCTGAGTAAACTTCTTTCTTCATCGTCGCCAGGCAACAGCATTCTCTGAGGTGTCCTGCGGCGGGGGTCTCTGGAGGCAGTCTGCTGCAGTACGGTCTTAAGTTGCAGTGTCCAAATAGGGCTTGACAAATTTCCCTGGGATCCATCAGGGGCCTTGTTCTGTGGAAACACACCCGTACCCTCTTCCCCAGGTTATCAGGGGGTACGGACCCTTGATACATTTTGAGTCAGGATCCTTTATTAAAACAGGAGGTCTCTCTTTTAAATGTGCATAAGTGTTGTTATGAAAATGCCTGAAAATGGGGGGATTCGGCTCTCTTGGAGAGCAGTTTATAAAGTTCATAACATAAAGTGCTTTGCAGAGTCTCTCTGTTGGAGAAATGGTTAACTCAGTGTTATGCTGTTGCTCAAGCATTATTTTTATTTCTTTATGAAGAAATCTTCTTCAAAGCTTCAGTCAACCACATACTGGCGAGTGGGGTTATGAGGGATGCCAGTACTGTGGTTGATGCCTGTCATGGTTTGACGCTGGCCCAATGCCAGTGCCCCCATGAAAACCCATTCTTCCCCGGTGTCTGCTGTGAGATGCGATCAGAGACAGAGCAAAGCAGGCCTCCACTTGTGAACAAGACAGAAAAAAAACTTTATTATCATAGAACTACAATAAAATTAACACACAGAGCAGAATGGAAACCTTTCAAACATTTCTCCTCCCCCCACTTAATTCTTACAGAATATCACAGAACCTTAGATCTTAATCCAGTCCATCACCCTTCAGATAATCAACTCAGTCCATCTCCACCCTTCCGACAATCACTTCTCATTTCATCAAGGAGAGAAGGAGCCCTCCTTGTGCCACCACAGGTAAATCCCCGTCACTCAGCAACTACACGTCGTGACTCCTTCCTTCCATGTTCAGTGCTCTCACCACTGCACATGGACCAGAGCTGCTTTTAGGGTTTCCCCTTTCAAGGATGCCTTGCCCAGTTCCAGAAGAGAACGACAGTCTCTCACCTTTTCGGGACACCAGTCCCCCCCAATATTTCACCCCCTGGGGCCGAGGGGTCTCACCATCACTTCATCACCTGTCGTCTCCACTCACATCACTCCTTTGGCGCCGCCTCCCCCTAAAATGCAGTCTCTGTATTACAGGAAAGGTTCTATCCATGGCTATACAAGAAAAGTCCAGCCAGAAGCCACTCCATCATCTCCTCCACCTAGGATTTTCTCAGCTTCTCCCAGTCCTTCTTCACTTGCACAACTCTGCATCACACTTGCGCATTTCCTCTTATCCGTCTCTTTTTCCTCGACTCCCGGAGGATCAGCATTTATAAGGTTTCCATCGTCCCACAGAAGGGTTAAAATCACAGTCTCTGCTCATCTTGAACTCCCACACCGGGCACCGCCGGTTGCCGCCCCCCCTTCTCTTCCTCGGCCAGGCCAGTGCTATCAAGTTTCAAGATAGCACTGGCACCTCTCTCTTTCTCTCTCTCTCCTGAGGAAGGGGGGCTGCCCGCTGCCTCTCCAAGTTCCTCCACCCTTCCATCATCTCCCGTCTCTGCCCAAGGCTCCGGCCCACCTCCCTCGGCCGCATGGCTTTCCCCTCCCCCGCCCAGCCCGAAGCTGGGCAGGGGAGGTCTGAACTCTCCTCTGACCAGAACCAAAAGAGGACGATCCCCTGGGAGCTCCTCGCTTTAACCCCTGTGTTCTCAGAGGCGGATCCATATCCTCAATGGTCAAACCAGGTGCCAATATCCACATCTGGGCACCTATTGGTTTGACCACTACCACCTCCCAAAAACTCATTTCCTCTCAAACCACGACAATGCCCCACTATTGTAGGAATTCCTTAAACTGTTTCAAGGTGATCCCAGGACCATTGTCTGTTTAAATAGCTTTTGGGACACCTAGGGTAGTAAATGCCATATAAAAATGCTTTGTAATGTCCTTTGATTTTTTCCCCCGTGTGAGTGGAAGCAAACACTTCTCCAGAGAATATGTCTATTGACACATGTATATATTTCAAATGTCCAAATGGGGTATAGTGAGTCATGTCAGATTGCCAGAGTTCTAGAGCTCCCAAGCCTCTTGGGTTGACTCCCAGTGCTAAGGAAGGGAGGGCAAGGGACTGGCAATTGGGACAGGTGGAGACAATTGCTCTGACTTGGTTTTTTGGAGATTTTAAATTGACATACTAAAGCTGGAGCATTCTGATGGAAGATTGCATGACTTAGACGAGCTTGTTGAAAGACGTGTGGTAGTACAGCTGGGGAAATGTGGGTGGAACTTGCTGCCATAGCTAACAAGTCTGCCTTCTGGTTGCCCTCGGCGATATATCCTGGTAAATCTGTGTGCGACCGGACGTGCAAAATGTGACACGGTTGCTCTCTGTTGGAGATAAGCCAAATTAATTCAGAGAGCAAGCAATATAGATTTTTATTTTGGACTTCTTTGAGCAGAGCATGTTCTGCTCACTCTGTTATCCTGGCTACATAAGCCGAATCTGTTACCAGATTGAATGGTTGCTGGAATTTTTGGAACACTCTTTCGACCTCAGCAAGTTATGCAATCTGGGGGGAAACTTCAACAACCTGGACATCAGACTCCCACTTCTGAGTGTCTGGGTCCCTCCAGCTGAACACTGACTTGTGGGGTTTCCCTGACCTGTCAGTGAACACCGTGATAGCTTCCTCAATACTTTTACTTTTGTAAAATTTTTGAGCCAGATTTTGGGAATCTTTAAAAAGTCTATGTTTAGGGTAGTGAATTGAGATTTGGCCAGGATAGCTATCTAAGGAAATTTGGAAATGTTCATTGGTTTGTAGTAAAGAGTCCAATTGTTCCAGATTAAAGGGGAGATAAATGCACGCTGGGTCACATGCAGCAAGGATCCGGAGGCGATGCCAACCCTTGATGATGAGCCGAGGGATGAGTTCAGATGGGGTCGTGATGGTTCTATGTGGTTGGTGCAGTAAGAAAAGCCGCTCGATGATGATGAGTGGGTCCCTGGAAGTACTGTTTCATTGGAATAACAAGGCATGGTAGTTTGGGCACTTACCTAGAATTGCCAAATTTCAGGGGAGGGACCGATCGACCCGACATGCTTGACGGGACTGGATGGCAGTCAAGACTTTTTCCAAAGCTCCACAAGCTTTGGGCATTAGTGAGCATTGAGAGGCTAGGTTGCTATCTCCTCGGAGAAGGTTGAAAAGCGGTGCCAACTCTTCAGTTGTGAGGCCAAGGAGAGGTCTGAGCCAGGTAATGGTGCTGCACAGTTGTTGGAGGTCCCGCAGGGTGCGTGGATGTTCGTTGATGACTAGGTTCTGGGGCACAATGGTCCTCTCAGTGTTTAAAAACCCAAGGTACTTCCAGGGGCTTGACAGTTGTATTTTCTCCTGAGCAATCTGAAATCCTGTGCTTTCAACAGCTAGAATAGTTTTAGCAAGTGCTGCATCTAAGTACAGCTTGGTGGCAGCACAAATCAGTATGTCATCCGTGTAGTGTATTATGATTGTGTCCGGAAACAGTTTGTAAACTGGAGATAACACCCGGGCCACAAACGTTTGACAGAGCACAGGGGAATTTTTCATTCCCTGTGGCAGAGTAACCCAGTGGTATCTTTTGAAAGGTTCTCCTTGACTGACTGAGGGAACCGAGAACATGAATCTGGGAGCACCCCGGGGTACCACGGGATGTTAAAAAACAGTCTTTGATGTCAAGAACTGCAAGCTGCCAATCTCGGGGAAGCATGGAGGGAGAGGGGAGGCCAGGTTGTAGGGGGCCCATGTCCTCAATGACATCATTAACCCTACGTAGGTCTTGGAGCAGGCACCACTTGTCTTTGCCAGGTTTTTTAATTACAAAGACTGGGGTGTTCCAGGGGATTGTAGATGGTACGAGATGCCCCAGGCGCACTTGCTCCTCTACTAATTCCTTGAGCGCAGCTAATATTTCAGCAGGAAAGGGCCACTGGTCCACCCACACTGGTGTGTCAGTTTTCCAATTCAGAGGTGGGGTGGTGCGCTCCTCAGTGGCCCACACTAAAAATCCCACTTAGGGTTAGAGATGTCGAGGTGAGCTCCCCACTGAGACAAAACGTCTCTGCCAAGAAGGGCAATATTTGAAGAAACAACGAAGGGCTGAGTTGTGGCAATCTGCCCCTCCAAACCCTCCACACTTACCAAGTGTTTGCTTCTCATTGAATTGACAGTTCCCCCGACGCCAGAGATTGTGCCGCAAGGGGGCACCAACTCCCAGTCGCGAGGTCACTCTGTCCTGGGAAGAATGGTGACATCTGCACCCATGTCTGCCATTAGGTTCAAGCAGAAAGATTTTCCCTGCTGGGAAAGGATTGAATAAATGAGAGGCCTTTCCTTTCTGACATTCTGGGAAAAGAAAACCTTATAGTCACTGCCATCATTTAGATAGTCTTGTCCGTCTAAAATGTACATTTGAGCAAAGGGGGACTATTTACACAAGGTAAATGGGGGGGTCTAGGCACACCACAGATACAGTAATTTCATTCTACAGCTCGATGTTGACTACCTCTGGAATGAAGGCTATGTTGTCTGGGGTGTGGCAACTGTCTCCGAGAAGGAGCACGGTGGTGGTGTGGTCATGATGACCAGTGTAGATATCCTGCAGAGACCCTCACCAGGTCCTCATTGGGCAGCAGCAGGTAGACAGAGCTGTACAAAACCCAATGATTCTCCTGGTCTTCCGGAAGAATCTGAGTCCTTCCTCATGGCTCTGATCCTTGGAAATGTACCCTCTGGGAATTGGGTTTCCTGGATGGTGGGGAGACCCTGGTGAGGCGGCCGACCATTTGGTGTCATCACACGGGGCCGCCCTGAGCTCTGCCACTCGTTTCCCGGGTGGTTCTGTGGTGAATTGTTTCTAGGTTGTGATTGATAATAAGTTCTGGGTGGCCTTGGGGAGGGTACATAGGGTTGGTGGTACCGTACCGGAGGTAGGTAGGGACAATTGATTTGGAAGCGTCCCAGTTGGCCACAATTGAAACATCTGATGATATTTGTCATTGCCTCCCCCATCCCTTTGCTCATGGCCAATGCAAGAGTTTATTCAAGGGATGTTGCGTTAGTGCACGCTTCAACCATCTCTGGGATGGTAGGTTCGGGGTCTTGAGGTAATGCTCTAAGGACCTTTTTAGTTTCTGCATTGGCATTGGTCATTGGCATTTTCCTCAATAGTTTGTCACATGCCTCTGCATGGTCAATTTCTCTTTCAGTCGCCTCTCGGAGGTGGTCCACAAATTTAATAAATGTCTCCTCGGTCCCCTGGTGGATGGAGGAGAAGTTTTGGGGTGGAGTGGTGCCGTCAGGGATTTTTAGGAGTGCTGCTTTTGCAGCATCCTTAATGTCATCCAGGAGTTCAGGTGGTAAGATGGCTTGGTCTTCAGGCTTACAAAATTCTCCTTCCCCCGCTAAGGCTTTGATGAGTTCCTCCCCCAAAACATTTGCCAAATTATGTTTGGCGACTAGCAGTTTCAACAGTTTTTCCCATTGCATCTCCCACAGAAGAAATTCGTTGGAGGACAGCAGTGCAGCGGCCAGATATCTCAAATTGTGTTGGATAAGTGTATGTCCAGTAAAAGTCAGTTCTAGTACATTTTTAAAATAGGGTGATCCCCTACCATAGTCCTTGGCAGCTTTTCTCAATTCCTTCACCTCGGAATAGGGGATCTGTTCCCACCTTGGCTCTCCCCACCCAGGTCATAACAACCGCTGCCGCAAAATGATCAAGGTCTCACACAAGCCCCAGGTCCCCTTCCTGTAGGGCCTCTTCCCTGATCCTTGTCCAACTCCCCCCCAGCCTGTTGTTATTGCTGTGGTGGCCACTGTCCTCATCCTCATTGGAGGATGAGGCAGCACGAGCCAGAGCAAGGATTCTCCGGCTGACCGGTGGGACCCAGTGACTGGGGTCCTGGCAGGCCAAGATGGCCTGCTTCTGGTCAGTCCCACTTCCAGTCCCGGTGGCATGGGAACCGGATGGGGTCTGAGAGGGAGTGGCACAGGTGGAGGTTTGATTTGCCCACCCACCGAGGTGTGGCCTTCCTGAAGGCTGGTACCACCCTCAGGAGGCCCACCCAGGGGAGTGGTCACAGGAGCAGAAGGGCAAGACCCGACGATGACATGGTCAACGCTGGGGGTGAGGAACCCAACGCAGGGGCGGAGGCTGACGAAGGAGCGGCTGCAGGTGGAAGGGTGGGAACAGGAGAAGGTGGTGGAAGAGAAGCGCCATTTTGTGTCTGAGAGCTCTCGGCCATGTGGCCAGAGCCATTTTGAACTGCACAACATTTAACATTAGAACCAGGGATTGAACTAGGAGCAAGGGAGGCAGGCATGAAGGAGCGGATATGGCTAGGGCTGGAGTGGCCAGTTCCAGCTTGAGAGAGGGACTGAGTGGGGCAGGAGGCAGCAGGGAGCTGGTGGCAGCCCTGTGCCCGAGGGCAGGATCTGGATCCTGTCCCACTCATAGGGAAAGCAGGGATAGGATTGGGGACGGAGGAACACAGGGGAGGAGAACTGAGGACCCCACTGTTACTAGTTTCACCACCCTTTTCCCGTTTTGTTTTAACTAACTTGAAAATGTCATCAAATAAAGCATAAAGTCTCCCCAGAATAAATTTTTTCCCAACTTGAACATTGTATATACATTTTCCCATTTTCCCCCAAAATTAAACAGAAGAAACATCCTCCTTAGAGGTATTGGGAAAATGTTGGAAAGTAAACCAAACAAAAGCCTTCAAATCCCCCTTTTTAAAAGAAACATCCCCAAGGATTAGGGTAGCCTTAACTTATAAAACTCTCGTTGGGCAGGGGACAGACAGTTTCCCATTCTTCCCAAACCCAAAATCTCTCCCCACGAGGTTAAAAAGAACTTAAAGAGTCTGTGTGTGTGGTGCCCTGTCTCAGGCACCTGGCAGCCTCAGCTGCAACCACTCACCACTTGCCGACACAAACGAGTAGAAAGAAAACCTCAGAAGGGCTGGTGGGCTCCTGTCAGTGCTCGGGATCCTGGGGGCTTCCTTCCTGAAGCTGCAGCGTTGACTCAGCAATCCAGAGGGGTGCTGACAGGCCAGGAGGCACAGTCTTCCACAAAAAGAAAGAAAAGCTCCTCCTGGAGCTGGGTCCAAACAGCGCTTCCTTTTCCCCGAAGATCCCAGGTCACAGATCCAATGGTCTTCAGGGGACTCTCTCAGGGACTGGACAACTGCCCAGGGTCCCTGTTCGGGCACCAGCTGCAGGAGACCCCCTTGTCCCGCGGTAGGGAGCTTCCCCGGGCAGGTGCTGTCAAGGTGCCTGCTGCATCGAGAGCATCTCCGCTTCAGTCTGCGCCGACAACTCCTCCAGGCCACCAGACCCCTGAGCCCAGATGTAGTAATAAAAAGATCCACCAGGAGGACTAGAGGACTCTTCACTTAGTAAATCCAACTGGGTTTATTGAAGGGAAGGCTAGGGATCCAGGAGGAGGGAGGGAACACAGGAGCACAACCTGGCTGCTTTTCTTTACATGAAAAATTCACTTTTCTTTCTGTTGCATACAATAAAACATCCTTTGATGTTTGGCTTAGGTAAAGCCAAAGTGAGAGCAAGTCATGCTTTCTTTTTTAACAAAGTAGAGGAATTTGTACTTTTTATATTTGTTATTCCTAATTTGCATGCAGAGTGTCTCTATTCAAATAAATTCTGACATGACATAATTTCAAAATTATTTCCCCCGTCTTGGGCTTAAAGCCCTGAACTGATCCACAGATACCACTTCATGATACCTTCATGATGAAGATGGCAAAGAATAGGAGAACTTTTCAGTAAAATATTTTTCTTTTGTGGGTTCCTATATTTTTGACAGCTTCCTATTTCCAAGGATGAGCAGAAAGTATATAACAGGCAAATGCATAATGCAAGCGGAGGGTACCATCCCACTGTGCAATATATAGTATGGGAGACACAAACAAAAATTCCTTTGTGCGTTACCTGAACAACTCTGTGAAATACTCAACTTGTGACACCTTTAAACCACTTCCTGCTGTCAGACACACCGAATTGATAGCTAGTCTGGCCCTCAAAATCCTGGCTACCTTATTGTACCCATGGCTAATGTTTAGCCAAGATTTTTAAATTAATGAAATTATGTTTAGTAATATTTACGTAGAAGGCCCATTTAAGTCAGATGAGAGCAGAAAAATTATTTAAGTTCAAAAATGCATCAGACCTTTATATGACCTTGAAGACAAATAGAGGGTAAGTGATGCTGTTTGGCAGCATTAAATTTTATACAAGCTGTTGTGAAGGATATGTTTTTTCCATTTAACTGTCAGTAATGTCCCCTTTTTGGAAGTAAGGCACTACTGAAATCACAGTCAAGATAAATTCAGAGTGTGTTACACACGTAGATAAAAATACAAGTGTAATATGCACAGTGTAGAGTAATGAGAGGGCGTTATAGAGATACATGTAGGAATAGAGCTGAAATTCCTTAACAAAATAATATAATGCAAAAGACTACTAGATATATTTTTGTCTTGTAAGAAGTCAAAGAAAAAACTTCTTAAAATCTAAAAGAAAATAAAAGAGTAGCCATTATTCCTTCTCTTTTATCTGCTCAAGTTTGAACATATCTTCTACTTTTCTTCAAAGATCTGTTTTCAGTACTGCAGGTGTGACTCATGGAGCATAGACATCTGTGACTCATGGCACAAAACAGAGGGGAAAGCTTTGAAGAGCTGGCAGATTATATCAGCTGCTGGCAAGCAACAACCATTGTACCTCTATGTAAAGCTTCAAAAACTAAGAATATGCAGCTCAGAGACCAGTAAATTTTTCCAGCTGCACATTCTTACCTTCTGCAATCTACAGCAAACATAGTGAACAGGCTAGCCAAAGAGTTCCCCTGTGAAGACTTAAATGAAATCTACTCTATGGTCTTCATTGTCTGTTCAATGCATTCTCTATGATAAAATGTTCTCTTTGGTATTTAACCAAAATAATGTCAATACTTCATGTTACCATAGACAATTAAAAAAATACTTAAGTACAGACTCAGTATTGTCTTGTCTAGAAGCTATGCAACATCATAAAAGAAGAACCAGAAATATTTTTATATGTACGTAAAATCAAATTAAATTCCAATTCACGTGAATATCATACAGACTACAAATGGGCATGTTCTGATATCCTCACCTTAACACAGCTAATTTCGCTGAGGGTTGTTCTGGAAGAGCTACAAACCATCCTTGCCTATGAAGATACTTCAATACATTCCTGGTTGTGGGCATGAATATTAACTGGAGTCTTCCAAAAGCATTCCATTGACCTTCATGGATAAATCCCATTAAACAAGTGCTCTTCAGCCACTAAATTATTGCCACTAAATGCATAGCTGTTGCTGCATATGTTCGAAGTCTTTGTCTTCCATTATTGCCCAGTTTCCAAAGTATCAACTTTTTCCCTGAGATGCCTTCATTTGCTTTATTTATAAACATATTCTGTCATTTATAGCTGAGCTAGAACTATCTCACAATTCCTAAAAAATAAGAATTGGGATTTCTATTAAACCAAATATAGTGAATGTCCAGCTTTTTAAAAATTCTACTAACAGTAAAAAGCTAACATAGAGCATAATAATTATATTGAATGCAACATATTTAACAATATTGAAGACTAAAACCTTTTTTTTTTTCTCTTCCTAGAAAGACAACACAAAAAACATTGGAAGGGTGGTGAAGCTATATTTATCAGGGTGCTAGCAGGTGTTGTACTGTCTATGAAAGAATATCAGTTTCAGAAAAGATAATTAAATTGCTTATAAATTGAAATACTAGTCATTTGAATCATTGGAATACATTGAACTCCTTAAAGCCAAGTGAAAAAAAAACTCCATAGTATCACTAAGGGCAGTTTTATGATATTTTCACACTTACTCCAACATTCATAGGATTAAAGAATGAAAAATCTTACTCTGATGATTATAGACTAAGTGACAAATTAGTCACTTTATGGTAGAAAAGGCTAGAAAAAACAAACACTTGTTTGGCTTGTTTGCATGTCTTTGTACAAGTTTTGCTAATCCTGTACTACTTTTGTGAAGAAATCTGTGGCGATATGTCTAATGGATCCCAGGGAAGAATAACCAGACACCCCATCAGAAAGAAAAAGGTCATAATTTCTTCAGTTTTTGTCAGGCTGAAATACAAGAAGGCACAGAAAGCTTTTCTATCACTTTAGAACTCACAGTCCACATGCTTGTGCAAATTGCTCCCATATTCATATGCTAAAATATCCACAGAATCATTTGTATTTTTCTATATCAAAGTGCAGTGTTCAACAAGCAGCAACTTACTAGTGGTAGAGTAGCTGAACTGTACTAAAACAGATTTCCAACTGGATGGATACTTATCTGTGGTAACTTAAATGGGCGTTGGGAGTGGAGTTTGAATCAGCTTTGAAATCCTTTCTTATTTCTCAGATTCTATCTTGTATAATTTTAGCAGAAAATACATCACAAGAAATGCTGTTAGCAAATGATAAGGCTGTCACAGTTTTAAATAGTCTGTCTAGCTTAATGTTTCTCAGAGGTGTACATGTTCATAAGCAGAAAAGGCTACCCCTGTAGATGTAAGCATCTCAAGAATGCACCTCATCTCAAATCAATTTTTCCTTGAAATATTTCTGCTATCACTTCGAAGTCAATTGAAAACTTCCAAAGGAAAAATCTTTCTACACTGTATTTCACCCTTTATTAAAAAGCTCCAGCAAAAGAGCTATTAGCAGAGTTTTTAATGGTTACTGCTGTGCTTACACAGTCATATTAATCCAAAGTGATCTGGAGTTTTTCCTAACCATTTGGTTTTTGTTTGTGTAAAGTAATGAGCATAGATTCTGCATATTTTCTGTCAGTGCAGAAGTAAAAGTGTCTGTGGACTCAGTAACCCACATCATCAACACTGAATGAGCAGCAATGCAACATTCAGCTCCCATATTGCACCCTCCTTTAATGTTAATTACCTTCTCAAACGGGACACATCTTTTCTTTAAACCACATATAGCCTGTGTTGAAAACGTAGCTATGGTCAGAATAATAACTATACAAAATGGCATCTTGAAACTTAACAGGTCTATGCAAAGAAGGCATTCTGATCTAAAACTGATTATTTTTCTTACCACTGTGAACTGGCACTGCCTTTTCTTTATTGTGATTTTGTTAGCTCTATGACACTAATCTTACTATAAGAGAGTAAAATATATTCTGGCTGAGACATAACTGATAAAATGTTCACACTTTAGCTCTAGGTGAAGACTGCTTAGGATCTGGACGAAAGATGAAAGCTGGTTCTTAGAGAACTGGCTGACATACCCTAGCAGGGATACTGGGCATTCAGGATTTACTATTTCTCTAATTTCATACTATTTTTTTATTGGTATATTTAATCTGAGATTTGCTAGAAATTCTTCTTTCAATAGAAACACACAAATTAACTACTGTATATTATATAGTGCATATATGCACTATGCACATAGTGTATATACATATATACATATTTTGGTTTTTTTCAGCCCTGATATCTTGCCCTCCAGCTGAAGATACAGAACATTGCACACAAGTTTCAGCGAGTCAGAACTGATGTAGACAGACCTGCTCTTCTACTGAGTCACCTTTGGTGAAAACCTGAGATGTTTTGGATACAGCCTTCAGATATGCTGTAAATTACTAAAATAATTAGCCATTCTTATAATTCTTGACTCTATACATATATCTGCTTCCCAGTGTGTAAAAGACAGCATGAAACTTTTGCTTATGAATAGGAAAGTTGCATTTAAAATCAACCTTAAACTCAATTCCATGTCAGAAATGTAGGGACTTTAAAATTTAATGTAAGATGGCAAACACTGCAAGAAGGAGGGAAAACTGCAGAAGAATAATGAGTTTTGAGTGCAACAACTTTATGTACTGATTTTCTGAATGGAGTTGGATGGATTTTTATATAACATCTATAAAATACCACTTTAAATTATGAAAATGTACACTCTCATTAACCTTAACTTACATAGACTGGGATTTAAATTCTAATAGCAAATTGTCTTTCATCTTAACAGGACAAATTCACCTTTAGAAATACCAAAAATACACAACAGTTTGCATCTTAGAAAAAAGGATGCAAACATTTGGTGTGTGATGGCATTGACTTTATTATGGTGAGAGCTTTCCCTACTGCTCATCTGATATCACAGTAATATTTACAGTTACTATCAGCTATAGCCAAATGAATTTTGAAGAATTTTCTATATCAGCATTGGTCCCTTGACCTAGTGAAATATCTTCAGTTTAGAACATGGCCTGTTTTTCATTGTTTCACAAGAAACGCAGGAGGGCTGGGTTTTACCAGGATAATGGGTCACAAAATTTCACAATTATGGGTACACCTCACCACAAAAAAGGTTTTAATTTGACACATAAATAACCACAAATTTGTATACCCATAGAATCATACTATAAATTAACTATAAATTAATTGGGGCTGGAAGGATTGGCCACAAAGGTCATAGAGTTCCAAACCCCCTTTCATGGAGTGGGACACCATCCTCATCTGCCCTTCCAAATAAAAGAGAGACAAAGGTAGGACTAATTGAAAGTTTTCATGGCAAAATATCTTCTGTGTCAGCAAAGCCATGAGACTTGGAAGTTGTCACCTATATACAACTGAAAGACTTCTGTCTCTTGATAGCTTGAACACAACCACTTTTTTAAGGAGAAAATGAGTCAAGAAAGTCTGCAAAAATGTTGTCCTTCTATTACTTTCTTTCCTCTTTCTTTTTCATTAAAGAAACAGAAGAATTTGCACTATGTGTTTTCTGAAAAGGTTTAGTGTCATATTTAATATTTCTGTTCTCTCTGCCAGTGTTAGGGTGAAAATTTCAATACAGATCTGCAACACAATAGCACATTTAATAACATTTGATGAAATGAGAATACAAAAATTTTGAATTAAGGTAGATATTTTATCAATATTTTCCAAGCCGTATAAAAGTCTAGAAGAGAAGTCTTGCAGGAGTTTTCAATCTGGAATTAAGTTTAGGTGCATGCAACTTTTTTTTATTTTGAGTCCTTGAACAAAACATTGGCTTTGAAAGGTTCATGGTGCATTTAAATCTTTAAAGACTTTTCATCTAACATTGCATCCATTTTAGCAGAGTAACATTCTTATTGCACTGTTTTTTTTACTTCTGTAATGCCAGTATATGCATACACATAACATACATGGAGTCGAATATGTCCCCACTTTGACATTACACTATTTAGAAGGTGGTCTGTGAGCTTTTAGTTAGATTTGAGTCTTAAATGTCCCCTACTATTAAGGCAGGGGAAAAGAATGTGTAAAAATTTGTCCCAGAAAATAAAATTCTCCAGATAATTTTGTAAGAAAAGTATTTCTAATATTCTTACAGTTTTTTCTAACATAACAGTGATGATAGTATTCATACATGTTTTTACTCTTTAATAAGTTTTTAAAATATCCTGTACATACAAAAAGGGTGGAGAAATTCTCCCTGTACAAATTAAGTAGATCTTCTACAAAAAGAAATAGAAGCTCTTTGAGCTAAACCTAGATAGTTTTGCACAGCTCTAGATTTTTAATCACTGCTCAGTACTCAGACTTCAAGCTCTGCTGCAGTCAGAGATATTTTATATACACAGCATGTGCTTCACTATAAAACAAAGCAATCATCTTCAAGCAGAGAGCCCAACAGAAAATTTTCTGTATGTGTGATTAAGTTTTTTCCCTGTTATTCTGGTTTTGGGAATCATGCTGTAAAAAACCACAAAAGGTAAAATGAGTTCTTGATTTGTGAATGTCTAAACTGCAGAAGCATTTTATAAAAGGAATAAAAAAGGTAAAGAGAAACCCTCCATAGTACTGTGCAGCAGGAACACAGACCCTGCCATATGAGCCTCACCAGGGAAATTTAAAGTAGGAGTTGTAGCAATGTAACGTGATTTGGCAAGAGCTGAACTTGAATGTGGTTGTGAGGTCCCCATAAGCAACATATGCTTTCACTAAGCTGCAGTATTCCTTCCTTCCTTAGCCCAAACTTTGAAATTATTGCTTTGTATTTAAGAAAATTATGTAGTTCTACGCCAAACCAAAGCTGTTAGTTCTTGATAAAACTATCATATTATGAAATTACAGCTCATCCAGAGGAAGAGAGAAAAAGTGAATATTTAATTTTAACCGCTTTAGGGGAAAAAAACCAAAAAGAAACAAAAGTAGAGAGAAGGAGGGGGAGAGAATGAAGGAGGAAGGAGAGGGAGGGAGATATCTGCTTGTGATTATGAAATGAACTTTGAATCTTTTCTATTTCTGCAGCCAGGAATGTTTGATTTTTTTTAATACCTTACTTGAGTGAAATTTTGAAATATACCCTGAACGTAAAAAATTTTACTTACATGATTATGGAAAATTGTACAATAAAATGGAAAACAAACACCTTCAAGACACAAATGGAGATTGAAACATGTCTAAAAGCAAAGTTGCCAATCTGGAATTTGGAAACAAAGAACATACTTTAATTTCTTTTGCTTCCCACTCAATGAGTGGGATGACAGCACTGCCCAGGAAGGTTCTGACATGCCCTCAAATTATTCTTTGTAGTTTTACTTCCTGTATTCTTTGTCATGTGAAAGCTGACAAACTTTCCTTTTCAGACTAGATTAATTTAACCATCGTAATAATATCACCCTTACACTTCTTGTATTATTATTATTAATACCACATCAGTAGCATGCCAGGACAGGAAAGCCAGCTCTAGCACACAAGCTCAGAGAGTTATCATAAGACCAAGAGAACAAGAATTATTCTGAAGCTTGCTTGCTGAAGGAAGACAATGCAAGACTAAAGGAGAAAGACTAGCAGTTTACCAGAATGATCACCTTATTTTCAAGTTACATTTCAGAAATCAGTATTACTGAGCTTGTGTTGATGCACAGAACTGGAGCCCTGGTGTAAAGATGTGGCCCTGGCCTGACATAGGTGTTCTCTGCTCTTGCTCTTGTGGACAACACAGGACCCTGAAGGCAAGCAGGGTTTCTCCATGAACCACACCCTAACTGTGGAGGAAGAATTGCTTTCCAGTCTTTCCTTTGTCCCAGGTGGGATGTGTCTGATGCAAGACCTTCAGATCTCCTCCGTGAATGCTTTAGGCTCTTATTCAGAGTGCATCTGCAAACTGCAGGCAAGCTACCTTTAAGAAAGCTAGGGCGTTCTTAAGAAGCTAGAGCTGGGAAGGGAGAATTAGGGAGACTTTTCCAAAAAAAATAACCCCAAAAAAGCTGAAATGAAAAGGGACATCCTTTAATATTAAATAATAGAGAAAAAAAAAACAACAAAACCAAAACAACAGCAGGAAGAGAAAAAAAAAGGAAAAAAAAAAGAAAAGAATGAAAAGGAAACACATGAACAGAAGAAAAAACATCCAGAAGAGCTGGTTGAGTTTAATTTGCTGGCTAGTCTTACACTGCAGTTTGTTTCAAACTAACAGAGGGTACCTGACAGAATCTTCTTACACCCAACAAGTACAAGACCAATGACCGAAGGTATATTGCTGAAAATCATGGTAAATTGTGTGCCCTGCAGAGTGACCAGAAGTACTGGCTCATAAATTTACATTGTTAAATTTACATTGTTACTAATTTACATTAGTTTTTGTGACAATTAGATCAATGTTTAGGTATGGAGGAACAGGATTGTACCAGACCTGGGAATAGAAATGGGGATTTTTTATTTCCTCATGGTTTGTCTTTCAGTTTTCTGGTTTGGTCAAAGAAAAACTGTCTGAAAACCATATCTTCTTAAGCACATCAATTCCCATAGGCTAGACTTGAATAACATTGCCACTACATTTTCCAGTGCACTCCCAGCCCTGACCGTGATTTTCATCTGGAACCATCACTGTGAAACCACATTACATGTGAACCTCATGAAATTCAAGAAGGACCAGTGTGTAAGGTCCTGCACCTGGGTCAGGGCAAGCACCAGTATCCCCAGATATTGGGAGGTGGATGGATTTGGAACAGCCCTGTGAAGAGAGACTTAGCAATACTGGCAGGTGACAATTTAGACGTCACCTGGCAGTATTCACTTCCATCCCAGGAAACCAGCCTTACCCTGGGCTTCATCAAAAGAAGCTGGCAGGTGAAGGGAGGTGATTCTGCCCCTTTAGTGTGCTCTTGTAAGACCACACCTGGTGAACTGCATCCAGCTCTGGGGTCCTGAAACTTGGATCTGTCCAGAGAAGGCCAAAAAATTGTCAGAGGACTGGAACACTTCTGTCATGAATGGCTGAGAAAGCTTGGGCTGTTCAGCGTGGAGAAGAGGCATCACTTAGGTCATCTGGTAATTTTAAATGGGCCCTATGAAAAAGAGGGAGGGCTACGTTTTATATATATATAGGTAGTGATGAGTAAAAGAGGAACAGTTTTAAACTAAAAGAGACTAGCAAGGAATTCTTTACTGTTAGGGTGGTCAGGCACTGGCACGGGTTTCCCAGAGAGTCAGGATGCCCAGTTCTGGAAATGTTCGGGGCCAGATTGGATGGGGCTTGGGGAAACCTGGTCTCGTAGAAGATGTCCCTCCCCAGGGCAGTGGCATTTGGAACAGAAGACCTTTGAAAGTCCCTTACAACTCAAATCATTCTATGATTGCATGATTTTCAATAATAGGAAACTGAAAGTCTTCATGTCAGCATCTTAAAATGGACATTTTAAGCTTCTTCAGAATGAGGTGCTCTACTGGAACAGCAAATGCTCATAAAAGACATGAAAGGCAGTTCAGCTTGTCTTTTGACTAAGAGGCCATGGCACAAACATGAATAAATTATTTCAATTCATCTATTTTTATAACTAGGCAGGCAGGAATATTAAACTACTGATCAGAATCATCCCAAATATAGAAATTTCAAACCCTCTACTAAATCCAGCCTCATCTATTCCTCAGAGCAAGAAAAATCTAAGCATCCCAAGCTCTGAGGAAGTTCTGATTTCAAAGCCAGCAGCTTGCATTATTTACCTATGCAAGCATGAGCTACAGGAATATATACTTAAAATAAAAAATCATTTAGGCGGATATCAAAAAACTCATAATAATTTCTAAATTAAAAAATATTACCCTAATTAAATGCCAGAAATCATCAAAAATATGTAGGAGTGAAAAAGCACAATCTTAACCAACCAGGACACAATTTATGCCTCTTACATGTCTGTTGTCTGTGATCCCTCAGTGAATAAATGTTTTACATGGTACATTGGTGATTAAAAGAGCCAAATTATATCTTATTAAAATTCTAGTATTCAAAAACATGTCCTCAAAATCTACATTTGCGTGTTTCTGAGCTACTCTTACTAAATTGGCTTCTAGATAAAGCCGATGCTTTAAATTAGATAATCTGCACCTAAGTTCTCTTTCAATAAGCAAATGAAAGGAAGGTAGTGCTAAAGTCTTTCTAAACTGTTTGTTTTTTTCTTCAGATTTTGCCATATCATGCTTAATGTTCTGGGATATTATCAAATGGTCAGAATAAGTGAAATACAACTAAAGTCCAGATTTCCTTCTGTAGGTTCCTTAATCAATATATTGTAGGTTAAAAAAAACCAAACCAAACCAAAACCTCAAGAAGGTAAAATTATGGCAGAAAAGTCTCTTGAATCTGCTTTACTGCTGAAATTTTTAAGAAGTTCTTCTCTTTGAAAAATATAGTTCCTGGAACATTGTCAAACTCAGTAACAGGGGATGACAACTGGCACAGGAAGCACTATACAATTTGCTGTGGAGTTACATTATTTAAAAGAATTTTTCATGTTGGGTTTTTTCTCATGTTATTGAATAATGTTTCTTAATAAACCTTTTATTTTCCTTCTAGCATATTTCTTACTACAAAGTTCACATGGAAAATTGTCAAGTGCTACGTATATTTTCTTACTTCATAATCAATCAATAGCAATATAGGAATGGAATGTTAATGAACTGGTCAAGTCAACAAAGTATAGAATTATAGATATGAAAAAAGAATTAGACTCAGTTTGAACACAGGATTGCTAGATGACCATCCCGTCTAAATTACTTTCTCCAGCTATAAAATAAATTAATGTCATCTGTTACAGTAGTATGAAGATGAGTTTGATTTACTGGGCAAAATGTTTCACAATTTTCAGACAAAAATTTCTGAAAAAACTACTTACTGTAAAGGCCAATGAAAAAATCATAATATCACAATATACTTCGGCACTTAGCTGTTTACAAAAAAAGTTATCTGCTATTATTTTTGAAAGTGATTTAGAATAAATTTTCCCCTGCATTTGTGACATACTCTGCCATTAATTTACTGAAGTTTCATATTTAGTTCTGAAAGAGATCTAGCAACATTCATTCCAAAGTTTAAGAAACAAAATTAAAAGGGTGTGCCTTTTTTATTAACCTGGAATAATTTAACAATTTTCTCTAGGGTATTTTTATTCCTCTTTCTTAATTACTAGGACTACTTGCTAATTTTATCTACTTTTCACATTTTTGCTTCTGGCAGAGCTTTTATTATATGAAAGAGTGGTTTTATTGGGTTTTGGTTTTTATCATTTAGCAGAAAGCCAAAACAAAGTAGTTGGAAATCGTTTTGAGTGGAATTTTGGCAGTGGAAAAGAGAGATGGGTAGGTATAATGTGTGCCTGGATAATATGGTTTTTCTTATTCTACCAAAACATTTTTTCTCATGTTCGCAAAAAAGTCCCAACACATTAATGCTTTATTCTGTTCTGTAATTTTTCAGCATGATGACTGGTTTACCTTACATAACAATATCAATTCTTTGCTGTATTTTCATGCGTTCTTACAAAATTCATTGTGAAAAAATATTCTGGTTTCAGCTAGGAGAGAATTACTTTCTTCTCAGCTGTTACAGTGATGTATTTTGCATTCAGAATGAGAATAATGTTGGTAATGCACTGATGTTTTGGTTTTTAGCTGAATTGTGTTTATCTTAAATAAAGGATTTTTCTTTGTCTCACGCTCTGCCAGTGAGAAGGTGAGTGAAAGGAACTGGGAGCGAGCACAGCCAGGACAGGTTACCTGAACAGTCCAGAAGGATATGCTACATCATAAAATGTCATGCCCAGTATATAACTGGGAGGGGTATCCAGAAGGGGTCAATCTGAGTATGGGAAGGGGAGTCTGGCATCAGTCATTGGGTGGTGTGCAATTGCATTGTGCATCACTTGATTTTTCCCTTATTATTATCATCACTGTTATTATAGTTTACCATTATTACTATACTTTTACTTTCTTTTCAATTATAAAACTGTTCTTATTGCCATCTTTGAGTTTGACTTTGATTTTTATTCCCATTCCACTCGCTTAAAGTAGGGAGAGAAGGGGGTTGACCGAGAAGCTTAATTTCCAGCTGGGCTTAAACAACAACATGCTCCAAAAGTTAATCACTGTGCCATTTAAATGATTCAGCTTTTTGTTGTTGTTCATGCTATAAAAGGTCAATGAGGTATAAGAAAAAAAACATATAAAAATATCCCTTACCAGATAAAGAACTGTAATTCTTTAGGTATTTTCTAGTAGTATTGACATTCAGTGACATACTTGTTTACTTCTGATTCATAAATTTTTTGTGTACTACAGTAAGAGTTATACAATAATTGAAATGAATCCATGCTATATTTTTTCAATACATATGAAATGAGACAAGCCTTAAAAATATTGAGCAGTGTTAGGGTTTTTAGGATTCCTTCTTTTCAGTTGTGTTATTAGGCAACTCAAAGATATGGCAAATTTAATTTCCCTCACTGCAGACTTTATGAGATCAGAAAGTCAGACTCTGCATTCTGCACTTTGCAATAATTCTTCTATCTTTAATTGGTACAATCAGATGAAGTTGAACCGGTAAACTTAATGCAAGTAGCAGTGAAGAATGCATTTCCCATTTCTGCACTCTGTTTCTTGATTGCAGTAGGGCTTGAAGTGCTGGACTAAAAACAGCAGTACTTAAATATTTTGGCATAGCCATAAGGTATACGAGTATTGGAACAAATGTTGTGTTCAATCATGATCCCATTGTTTTACTGTTTCTACCAAAATTGAAGCTTGAATTCATAATGAAAGAAGGGGAAAGAGATTTCCAAACACAAAGGTGTTTAGATGTAGATGCTAAGCTTTATATTCCATTCTTAAACTCTATCTACTCTTTAATTAAAAAGAAATAATGCTCACCCAGTTAATATTACTGCTGACCATTTAGCATGGCAATGAATGGGAAAAGGAAACCCAATCTGCAACCAGAAACTACTCACAGCCACAATGAATGGTTAAGTAGTAGAACTCATGCAACAGAAGGACACAGAAGTAAGCTGCTGACTGATTTCTCTCTCCCTCTGTCTTGCTTTACTCCACTCCCCAACTTTTGTTAAAGTTTGGCCCAACCTGCAGGTATCTAAACTTAGCTGCTGTACCTCATTCCAACAAAACAAATCAAGCATGAATCACAGCCCTTCCTTCCCCTGAGCATTGCCAGTAGATCTGAGGCTTCTGTTCAGATCCAAGATTTTGTCTTTTCCCGTCCACTGCCAACTAAAATACATTTGGTAATATTTAATTAAGGCTCCTATTCAGATTATATGTTCTCAATGCTAAGAACAAGGCTTTAGCTACCCAGCTCCCAGTGGCATGGTTAAAGATACAAATATCAAATTGGGAACACAACCCTTCATTTAGATTTAATATAGAGAGTTATTGGGAATTAAATAACCACCAAGTGATTATTAAACCTTACCTAGAGATTAACAAGCAATATTAATTTCATTGCAGTTAACCCTCTATAATTGTGTCTTTTGTACTCAGTTGGCATTTACTTATTAATGTCATAGAGAGCTCTAATAGCTTTGAACGTTATGCCACTGTTTTATCCTATTACAGATACTTTAATAGCCTTTAGTTATCTATATCATGAGAAACAGCCACCTTAATTAATTACAATTTTACATCTTTTTGAGACCTAAAATTCAAAGTTTCACCTAATCAGCATATTACAGTGTGAAGTCAAAGAACAAGAGGCATATTGGGCCTGTATTATTTTTCTCATGTGGGAAAATGCTTTACAAGCAGAAGCTCACGTTTATCAGTGTTAAATACTGAAGCAGGCAATATTGAACACAATATCTAGCGTTTCAAAATTTAGTGTTGTGTACTTGATTCTGAAGAGCATGTGTGTAGGGTACTATAAATACTAGTGTAAGTGCAGTATAAAATGTGGTGAGTAGAGCAGGAAACAAGACAATCTGATCCCATAATCTTGAAAGTCTGTGATGTAGTCACTGACAGCTGCTGTCAGAAAAAAGAAGCAGTCTCAAATAAGGGTCACTAAATTTACTTCACTGGCTGATCATCTCCCATGAGCTCCACCTCACCCAGATCAACTTGTTACATAGCTATGCCATATCCATTTTTCTCTTTTTTCTTTTAGTGGCCTAAGGCTTGGCAATTTCTCAATATGTAGTGGTCATGTTTTCACTACACTATCACTCCCATAGAGGATTTGTCTACATTTGTGTTGGTCATGAGCATGTTAAATTTCTGTAATCAAGATGTGTGATTAAAGATCGTGTTGTTTGAAGTTCCTTTTTCTGTATTTTTATTCCTATTTCCTTTCTGGTTTTTACAACTACATCTGTCATTTTACATCTACATCTATGCTGTCTCATACAAAATCAATATTTTCAGCTTGGTTGACAACTTGATGCAAATATTGAGATCTGGCTGCAAAACCATCGAGGTGCAAGGGAAGGAAAGAAAGCAGCCAAGAGCATACATAATATGTCGTTGTCCCAGACAGTGCAGAGGTTCATAGAGTTACTCTCCCTGAGTTTAAATCAGAGCATAGGAGACTTCTCTCATGTGGGTTTTAGATCCTAATTGTGTTTCTGTCCTTCCCATGTACACTCACACATCTGTGAAACAGTGGCTCGTCATAGTACAACCACACTAACAGCTGTCCTGGGGAAGAGCTGGAGCATCACTTCAGTGCAAAGGGACTGTTCCAGACCTATCACTCTCATACTACAGAGATGTTATTAATCCTTGGCAAAGACAGCTTGGTGGTCCAGGCATGCTTCCCCCCACCCATATGGTAGAAGTCCAATTGTGGCTCATAGATACCCTGTAGGTCTGCTAGTACAGCACTTTCCCCAGGCACTCACCTAGAACATCTTCATGCCCATAGAGAACAAGAGAATTTCTTGTGATATTAGAATAACAGTGATTACCAGGTCCACTTTTTCAGAGGTTTTTGCCATGTGGAATGTGGTTCATCTCCTGAAGTTGTCTGGACTAATCTTCCATATATGCAGCACACTAAAAATCTAGAGCTTCAGGTGTCAGCAGTACCATGGTCCTTCCAGCTCTTTTTCTACATACCCTTGCTGCTTTCAGACTGCAGAAATGTTTAAACCCTCTGAGAAGTTGGGGCTATATGTAGGGATAGCTAAATGAAGTTTTAATGGCCTGTGATGTACAAAAGGTGAGATAGGGTGATATAATGGTCCTCTCTGGCCTATTAAATAAGTCTCAGGAAAACAAATTTCAGAAATATACTTTCAGGGATATTTTTTCCTCCCTTTTATTGCTAATTTGGCAGTACTTCTGTGTTCCAGTCAACTGTAGGTATGTCAGACTGATGAAAGACTGCCCCTGGCTCACCCCTAAATGGGCTGATGCAGTCATGTGGCACCAGTTCAAGCAAGAACATTTCCATCCCATTTCTGCTATCTGCTATTAAAAACTGTTTTCCTGTGTAGGTCGTAGGAATTTAAGTGTCTGCAAGCAACTTGTACCAGCCCAACCATTTTGTACAAACTAATGAAATTACATCACTGGGCAATGACAGACCCAGCCCTCACAGAGACCACATTAAACCCTGAAGCAGTTCAGCTCCTCTCTCACAACTGTCTCAGACTATGGGTAGTGACAGTTTGGAAGATTTAGAGGGTGAAAAATGCCTCTGCTTTTACTTGGCACTGAAAAAAATGACACCAATTATAGTAAAAAAAATATTGTCTAACTGTAACAACTAAAAGTTCTATTTTCTCATTTTTAAAGACTTTCCATGCAAGTTGGCTGACTGATTAACGGGCATCATTAAATTATTGTATTTAGAAAGCTGGAATAGGGTCAATCATTGGCTTGTCCTCCTCCCAGGACCAAGGATATGAAACACATTTGTAATTCTGTAAAGATGCTTCCAAAAAAGAAAGCCACACAGAGCACATAGCTGCTTCCTCTGTGAAGTAGCTGCTATGTCTCCATTGGGTTCAACAGAGCAGGCATGATTTATGCCAGCTGAGGGTCTGGCCCATGGTATTCATTTTTTCTCACTAAAAGAAGCTTTTTTTGCTTGCCTTCATACATACAAAGATATTTGGCCTATAATCAAAGGATGGTAAAAAGCACTAGGACTACCGAATATGAAAAGGAACACTTCCAGTAGTCATCCCTGGAGCATATCACATGGGCACAATTATGACATCAACTTCTTGCAACTGTTCATGGAAACCAATATGTGTGTTCTCAAACAGTTAATGGAACACAGCCCAACAGGGAAGGGTTATCCTGGTTAACACCTTCACCTAGCCTGAGCATAGGTGGAAGTGGCCAAGGACAAGAAATGCTTTTGAAAGAAATCTCTTGCACTTGGAAATTTAGTCTCTAATAGACCAAAAACCTGATATCTCTCATTGTACAATGTGCAGATTTTCAACAGATTAGAAATCCTCAGAACTCACCAATAGGTCACAGTGTATCTCAAAGGTTGTTGAGAGGTTAACACATAAAATAGACCACCTATGTAGAGAAACTGTCATGTGCCTTTAAAATTTACTTTGTCAGAGAAGGACAAAGGAATTTTTTTAATGAGGTTGTTTTCAGTTGTCTTTTGTTTCACATTTTACACAGGAAAAAGGAAAATATTTCTTCAGTTCAGGGCATCTGAATCATATTTCCAATGGGACAGGCATTTTTAGGACAGTAAGTTCTGAGGTATAAATAACCTTCAGTGGATTGAATCATAGTAATTTAGTTTTTACATATGTGGAAACACTCAGCTTCCAAAAGCTGTGCTAAAGTTCTGTTTTAGGGATGTATTACATCTGTGTTTAAATTAAAGGTATTTTGGCACATAACATCTCAAAACTACTATTGACCAACACCGTACATTACATATCGATGAGAAACTCAGCTGTATCAATAATGCACATTTATTCCAGGTTTCTGCATACAGTCAGTACCTTTGGTCTATAAATTGCAAAAGACTCTCAGTTTGGTGAAAATTTAGTCTCATTGCCGAGCACTGCTAAAAAGGGAAGATAGGGAATGGGAGAGAACAACACTTCAGAGTTGAGGACATGCATTAATCCCCTTCTCAGAAGATATTTTGAATGGACAAAGTAGCATTCTTTTCATTTTTCTGTTTGTTTGTTTCAACTCTGGTGCTAAACAGACATTATAAGTTCAATTTATTTCTTCAAGCTTTCATTAGGGTTATTCTGAGTACCATAGTCAGGAAAATGCAGAATATCACATTTACTACAGTTCAGTTCAATACTTTTTTCTTTGATAGGTGAGGTTCTTGAGTACAAGGTAGGATAATTTTTTAAAACTGTGTTACCTTATGGATGTCCTGGAGTAATGTGCCCAGGAAGATGTGATGATCGAGGCCCCAGTTTCACAGCTTTTTCCACACAATCTACAAATGCACAGATCCTCAATGGGCCCCAGAGAAGGCAGTCTATTGGTTTAGTGTTTTGACACCCCTGCCAGATGCCTTTATGTTTCTAGATTTGTGGGGCAGTTTAGATATGGTCTTGGAGGTGCTGTTAGTTTTATGAGCAGAAAGGGACACAATGCTATTATAAAAACCCAAAATCCTCAGATTGTGTCTTTCTAGTTCTCCAGACTAAAATAATTTTGCTGGTTAGTTAGGTTTTGAAGCATTTCACAGTGGCTTCTTACTCAAAAACAAGTGAAATCTGCTTTAAATGAAGAAAACCTGACTATTAAGTATTGATCAAAATGGGTATTTTAAAACAGATGCACAAAGAAAAAAAGTCTTCAGGTCAAGATTGGCTCTCCATTTGTACCATGTAAGACTTTCAACAGAACAGCAGTGAAGTTAACTATTCAGAGTCAAAGTCGAGGTATGTCTTTTGGGGTATTAGAAGAGGTTTAAGCAGAACACAAACAGCAGTTTTGTGATATTTTGCACATTCTGCACATTTAAAATTTCCATTGCTTTCAGAACTCTGCAGAAAACTAATAATATGAGAAGAATGAATGTTTCTTCTGAATCTGTGTTTCCTGCATGAAAATACTTTACATCAAGAACTGTCTTCATATATATCTGTACACTAACTAGTGAACCTATTTCTTCATACGACAGCTAAGTTAATGACAACAATAAAAAATGCAGCATAAGAAACATGAAAAAAAAATTGATTCAGCTCCCAAATATTTCTGAAGATGGAAGAACCATTTATAGAAAGTGAATTAAATATAGTGCTCCTCATTTATCAGCAATAAATCACAGTAGGGTTTTAATCACATGAAAGAATGGCGATGACCATCATCTTCTGGAAGAGAATTATGTTAATTATTATTTTCCTTGCTACACTTTTTTTGTTTTGTTTTGGTTTTGTTTTTTTTTGTGCAGAGAATAATCTCTAATACATGGTCTTCATGCAAATAATAACAAAATATGAGTGAAACAATGCACTGATCATCTGAGTCCAGCAATAATTTGTGTGCTGTCAAAGAAAAAATGTCTTGCTGAAAAGCATAAATTATCCATCCAGGTAAGATGGGTGGCACAGAAAATGGAAGGAGGGAATTGTTATTGTTTAACAGCTCTTCTTTTTCAAACAATTCTTCAGCCTTGAAAAAATGCAGTTAATATTGATTATGCTAGCTACAGTGTCAGAAAATTATTGCTGCTGGCCCAAGTGACTTGAAGTGAAAACCATAAATGACCCCAGAAAATAAAAGATTATTGGCACCATTTCAAATATTAAATCTACCTCTTTTTAAAGTTATTAAGCTTTTTTTTTTCATTAAAGCATCGCTAAGTGTTAAATTCAGAACCTATATAATAAAATGCAGAATTGAAAGATTGGTTGGCAAAGGGTGTGGTTTATTATGAGTAAAAGGACATACTTTATAAAACCTAATAGGAGTTTCAGTTTATCACATATAAAATTTTCCTCTTGTAACTCCTATGATTTGCATTGAAAAGTGAAAAAAGATACATATAGATGTAGTCAGAAGTTATTCAGAGGCCAGCAAAGGAAAAAAAATCAAGGTCAAGGAGTACTTGTCTGAAAAATTCCACAATCATGGCAATAAAAATAACTCCTCTGTTTCCATCCCTGTCTTTTTTCTTTATTTTTTATAATTTAAGCTTAGTATTGGGGAACTTGTCCTACCCAAAAATCATCCTCAAAAATACTGTGAGCCCATCTACAGTGGGAAAAGGGGCTTTTTGAAGTATTTCCAGGTAAAAGCCTCTAAATAATGTTTAACTGACTTTAAAAGTAAGCCTTTCTTTAAAGGTAAGTAATTATTGATATATTTCATGAATTTTCACGGGGCAATTAAGAAGCTTATCATAGGCATGCTTACTATGAAGATTGCATGTTTACTTCCTGTAGATAGGAAGGTTTTGCCACAAGTTTTTATCTCAAAAACTTTTACCACTTTACTTTTGTGCCAGAAGACTAAAGAAGATTTTAACTATGAGTATTGGGAAGAAAAATTTAAAGAACTCAAGAGATTGTTCATCCATTACAAAATTACCAGGTCTCTTTTTTGTTGTTTGTCTCTGAATTGTGTTGCAGTTTCAGATTAGCTTAGATGGAAAAAAAGCAGCTGCAGAATGATTATTCTAGCCTAAAGGTTACAACACTGGTAGCCACAGAAAGCCCGCCCAAAAAATGTGTCAAAAAATTCCATTGATACAGTCATCCTCACCTTCAGTTCTTTAAAATCAGTAATGTATATTTCTGAGCTCATCTCAGAGCTCAATTTGATAGTAACAGATCCATTAAAAAGATTGTGAAGAACAAGCACAGACAGGTGACAAGTGAGAAAACAGTTTCATTGCAAAGCCTGACATGAACAAGAATGATTGAGCATTTTTTATAGCCTTTTCATCTTTAGATGTTAATTCTGTTTCAACACCTGGAGAAACTGAGACTCATGATTAAATAAGCTGACAAGTTAAAAGAAGCAGCAGCAAAATTAAGGTGAAAAAAAGAATGAATGAGAAGCAGTCAAGACAAAGTTCAGCTTTCTCCCCCAGAATCCTCAACATTTTGGGGACATACCATTGGATTTGAGGAAGTTGTCCTGGGGAAAGATCTATGGTGAACGGCTGCAAAAGTGCAAATAAGACCCCTCAGAAGAAATAGGAAAATGATGAATTTGGCATAGCTCTCCTTTACTCTTCTGCTTAGTTACCTCCGCTGCTCTATCCTCTCTTTATTTTTATCTTTTCTCTCACTTTTTTTTCCCTTGCTTTCATCCAAGCCTTTTAATTAGTCTTCATCACCTTACCACATGTTCCCCCCAATCAACACACTACTGGCATCTGCTGCTATTGCACTATTCATGTTGATTATTGCAGCTGAGCTTATTCTCTGTCTTATTTTTCTCTGTTGCATTCAACAAGTAATTCAGAGCAATTCTGAGATACTTTTTTTTAAAGCCTCTAGGTCCTAACATTATAATAATAATTCATTACATTGAAGCAAGGAGCCAGCAGTCAAGATAAGAAATATCTACTCCCAGTCTTCTATTGAAATTATGCTCTTTTGCTGCTGCAGTATAAACAGATAGCTGGATCATCTACCTCAGTTCTTCTGGACTAAAAAACCTCTTGGCTGCCTGTGATTGTGCATTTTGCTTTGTTTTCAAAAACATAACTGTAAAACATACTCTGACCTGGCATAGCTGATGAGGTTAGATAATTCCTACCTCCAGTAGGTTAGATAATAAACCTACCTCCAGTAGGTTTAATAGCATGAAACTCAAATCCTCTGTTATGACAAAATAATGCAAAGTGACATCATGTGAGAATCTAAACCATATACTTTAAATAGTTATTATCCTCCTATCATGCATCACTAACCACAGTTAAAAATAAAGACTTCAAGAAATAAACAAAATTTTGTGAATATAAAGGGGAAAAATTAATAATTTCTGTTTGTAGCCTTCTAAAGATATGTCTAGCTGCATGATCTTAAGTGCTTAGAAATAACTGTTTAACACAGCCAAGATGGTAAAAGAGATGTATCCTGTAATTAAAATAAATCAATTAATTTTTTTATTCCTTTCAGTTTTACCTATAGGCTATGTACTTCCCATGGAACCAGGCCACCCATTGAAGCAATCCACCCCAGTGTGGCATGTGTTTGTTCAAAATCCCCCCCAGAATAAAACACCTCTCTATCTCAACAAGTGTGAAGAGGCATAATTATTTGTACTCATGTAACTTACAAATTTTCTACTCCATCTCAAAAACAAAAAGTTCGCTTTTCTTCTGCTTTTCCTCTCCTCACTTTTGATGTTAGATTAAATATGACAACCCTTATCAGTCAGCAAAATGAAACAAACTCCTTCAAAAGCCTCAGGGATAAGGGATTTCTTTAATCACATTCACACAAATTATGAGGATTTCAGATAGATGAGGTAATGTAGTTGAGTATTAGCAGTTGTAATTTAATAACGCAACAAAAAAACCAAACCTGAAAACACATAGGTTAGGTCTCCTTTGCTAAATAAGTGATAAGTGCAAATCATTGAAATATATTTTTTCATCAGGTGTCTTGTTCAAGGAGTCCAAGGTGGAAGATGGCTTCTGATAAGAATGTCTTGCTGAGAGTGCATCCAGGCTAGTTTACAAATTAACTCAGTGCAAACTGTGATCATGTCAAATCTATTAAGCTGCAGAAAGGGAAAATCATCTAATTGTGTGTTGACAGCACCGGATATGACTGAGAGATAGAGACAAGAATTGTACAGTGGTCAGCAAGGAAAAATTGAGTTAAACCCGCCTTCAGTTTTGTAGTGGCAATATATCACCCAGTACCAACATAACTTAAAAACTAGTAAAAAAATCTTGACCAAAGTTACTCCTTTACTCAAAGGAACTTTGGTTTTGTATGAATTAGAAAATTATTGCTTGTACAATAGGCATTAAAACGGATAAAGAATACGGAAACTGGTTTAGAGTGCAACTGTTGAAAGAAGAAATGTCAGAAGTGCTTGTCTTCAGCCAAACTGCAATACCATGGGCATTCTGCCCTTCAACCCTGATCAGAATTAAACAGAAAAACTTTCATAAATATTAGCATCTAATATTGGCCTTTCCTCATAGGACAAATTATGCATTTTTTTCATCATCTTTGTGTCCCTTCACTGGACAGTCGACTGTCTTCATAATGTCTATGTCTCTCTTGCTTTGATGAGCCCAGGACTGAACTGGGCTCATCACTGTTGCCTCGAGAGGAGAATCACCTCCTTCAACTTGCTGGAAGTACATTACTACAACATGAGATCCCATTTACTGCCTTTGATGCAAGGGCACATTTCTGGCTCCACCAGGACCCCCATGTTTTTTTCTGCAAAGCTGCTCTTCAGCTGAGTATTCCTCAGCATATAGAGGTGCATGGGATCATTCTTCCTCAAATGTAGGATCCTGCATTTCTTGTTGTTCAACTTCATGATGTTCCTTCATCTTCAATTCCTTCAATCAATCCTTATTTCTTCAACATTTATTGCTTCTAGTATATTGGTGTGGTGTCTTGGTACTTCTTCAATTCATGGTAAATAACATGAATTCTTGAAAGCTTTTAACTATTCTTCCATAGTCAACTATAAAAATTAAGGGACATGCTTTCTTCTAAATACATTTAAAATCTTGCATCAGTTTATGAAAGCAAAATGGCTCAACTGTGAATTCAAAATTATGTTTTCCTCAATGGTCACTGCAATACCCTTCTCACAATGAAATTCCACCCTGATGTTGATTACATTTTAGTGATGACTGTGGGGAGCTAGTTTATCTCCTAAAGCTGGACAGGGATTTGAAAAGACAGTTTGATTACTTCTGAAAGAAAAAGTCATTGTACTAATGAAGTTGAGATAATGAGGCACTGTGTGGAAAGTGTGTCAGCTATTTCCAGCTTTTGTACTAGAAAATAGTAGAAAGTATTATTACTCAAATAAAAGTTGAATTGAATCTAGGGGTTCTGCAGAATGTCATATGGAACAAGATTCCTGTGCCAAGGACAGAGGAAACCAAGACTGTTTTGTGAAAAGCTTTGTAATTGCCCAAGAATTTCCTCCATGAAGAAGAAACAGCAGACAGGTAGATCTGGTCTTTTTAGAAAAGAAAGACATATGTTAAGGTCATTTATTATGATGGCCCTGCACAACAAGACTGCAGCTCAGAACCTACCTATGAAAACAGAGAATGTGTATAACAGGTTGTGCTTATTTTGCTTTTATACTGGATTTGAGTAAGAACTTGGGTTCTACAGGAGAAAAGAAATGAGCTTGCATATCTCGGTATCATTTAATTGAAAACAATTAATAACACAAACCATTCAGATGACAATTATACCCAAAGGTATAGGATCACTCAGTTAAGAAAAAACAGATGCAATAAACAAGATTGTAACAAAAAGAATAAATTAAAAGAATAAACAGAAAGAAGTTATATTGTACACTCCAAGATTGTAGTATCATACACGGTGGCATAACTAGAAGAGGAGTGACATTTATGATGCTCTGATAACTGCTAGAGAAGAGAAAGAGGCCCACAGAAAATACTCTATATATATTTATATTCTGGAGGACTAGTCTGCAAGTCTAGTTGAGAATCCCAAGAGTCAAAATCTAGTTCAGAATCCCAAGAGTCAAAACTTCAACCAGCAGCTCGAGATTGTGAAATAAATGAAAACTTAATGAATAATTTTCTAGGCAATTCATTAGTAAAACATTAAAAATATTTCAAACTCATTTTTCCACTTTGTAGTAAACAAACTATCAGCATGAAATGCCATGGGTGAATATTTTAATTTTACTCTTTCCTTCTTCTAGTCCTTACTGTAGGACTTAGAAAATTCTAGGAATTGAAAAAAGCAACAGAGATTTCATCAGGTGAGCTTATGCAACTTCATATCTACAATCAGCTCTTTGATACTCCCCAATATGACAGTTACTGAAGTTTATATTCTGACTAATATTCATCCAAGAGGTAGACAACTCTTGAAAGAAGTGACTTGCTTCGTCTGCAAAATCTTCTCACAGGCTTACTTACTTTCACTGTAACATAAACAGGCATTCGGTTGATTTAATCACCTTGGAAACATAGAAATTGTATTGACTAAGAGTAACACCATGCAAACATGGCTTTCCACCATGCGTTGGTCAGTCTTCCTTGCCTTCCTAATTGCCACATAAAGGCAACTCATCAGTGTCCTTCAAGAGCACCAATCTCTGTATTTCCTTCCCAGTTCCTGTTTCCCATTTATGAGGTGGTATTTACTCTCAAAACAGTATTCTACACTTCACTATCTTCCACATCTCTTCTCCAACCTCCTGGTGTAGGTAGCAAGAAACTTTCTTACAAACTAAGTCTTCAGTGGTGAGATTAAACCTCAAATCTAAATTTAAATAGAGGCTTTCCATAGGAGCTGCCATAAGACCAAACTCTTTTTTAACAGAATATCTCATACCTCTGACTGCTTCAGGTGCTTCAGCAGTCACTGAAATATATTTTAAGTGATTGAAGAGCTCGGTGAAAATAATTCCCATAGTTCTTGAAAAGAGAAGGAATTGTAACACTTCACTTATCTTTGTGGCAACTGGTTTCCCCTGTGAAAGACAAGAAGAAAGTCTGTATTTGACTGCTACCTCCCTCTGTGTCATGTATCTAGAAAACTCTCAGAATTACATCTGGAGGTTTGAAGGTATCAGCTGAACTACATAGGTCAGTATTGCTGTTACAGTTCGAGCACTTCCTTGTTAGGAAGGATTAAACAGTTACCAAGACTCAGCAGGCCATCTACTTCACTTTTCACAGTTCCACCAGAATGAGTTGCTGTAAGGATCCTGGAGAAACACTGGGATGTCTTAGGGTGGAATCCATATCCTCAGACCTAAAAGATTCGATAGCAGAACAAATGGCGCTGTGCTATCAGAGGTGAAGTTTTGCTGTGGGAATGTTTGCAGTCCTAGGTGTTAATTCAGGTTAGATGTGCATGCCAAAAAGTCAGATTAACTATTTAGTAAATGTCTACACTCAAAATTGATTCCTAAGATGTTTGATTTAGGGGGTTTTTTTACTTATCCCCTAATGACACCTTTTTAATGGCACATTGACAATTAATTGATTGGTTGGATGGCACTGAGACCCTTGGAAAGAGCTGCAGCAGAGCCTTTGAATCCCCCAGATGCCTTGCAATGCAAGCATAGATTGAGCTTGTCACCTTTTGAGGAACAGAGAACAGACAAGGTATGCTGAAAAAGCCATTTTTTAACTAGGAAGCAGAGTCACTTCAAAGTGTGACAGTATTGCTGCAGATGTCTGTGGACCCCTGACATGAACTGTCATTAAATAATTTGTCATTTCCACCTAGTTAGACTACAGTACATTGCAAAACCAGCAGCAATGAAAAACACGCATTGCTGTCCACCAAGTGCAAGTCAATGGATGCACCTGGCTTACTGCAGTTTGATATCCTTAAGGCATTTCAACAAACCAGGGTGGGGAGACAGGATGGGGAGAATATTACAGCTGCCAGACCACAAGATGAGGCAGAGCTGATACAAACATGTGATAGATCCAAGTGTTTATTTGTACACGTACATCATTCAAGCATTCCAAGAGATGTGCTGACATCTTTCAAGATGAGAGCATGCCAGCTGGCCTGGTTTAGGATCTGTGTTATAAGTGGAACCAACAAAAAGAGGTTCATTCTACTCAGAATTCCAATACCTCCAAATTTGTTCATCTTCCAAATCAGAACAAATAGATCACTTTAAACACAATGGAAGGTAATTTCAGGCATTTGTCTTCCATTATAAATAACCCTCAAATGGTGGTAGTATACTTTATAAAAGACAAATCTGGTTGAAAATCTAAACAACTTATTTAAACAATTTCTGTCACAAGCACAAGTTCTGAAGTTCAGGAAACAGGGATTTGGGGGTTTATTTCATTTTCAAGTGTAGAATTGTTGCCAAAAATACATATAAGCAACTGACATTGCACTGAAGTTTTTTAAACACAAACAGAATTCAGGGCTTTGTCTCATGCAGGATTCAAGGCATTTCTTTAGAAATTTATCGAATCTGGCTTCACCTGTCTGCTAATTGATGCTGATTCATTTATCATCAGCATCTTCATTGTATTGAATCAAATACAATGAGAATTAAGTAATACTTTTCCAGCTACAAACTGAGGCTTAACTACGTATTTAGCTAACAACCCTCTGTAAAAACATATACACATGCTTATTTAAAAGGGAAATTTTTCATAATCTAGAAAAAACCTTTTAAGCAAAATAGGTTCATAACTTATAAAATGTGGCAGTAAAATGAAAATATGATATTTTGACCACATTTGATCCTAAATAATCCTTCCTTTCTTCTTTTAAGTTTTCCAATTTTAAGGTAATCTAATTCCCTATTTAACATCTATGTGGATGTGTTGTCCCGTTTCATATCTGAGGGTAACAAAGGAATTATATAAGCTATGTAATAATCTCTCTCTAGAAAGGTTTTCTGACAAAATGGAATATGTCAGTGTATTCATAAACCTGTCCAGAAACTGCTGCTTTCCACACTTTACCAGAACTGTAACCAAACAGGTGTGAAAAAAGCCTCCAAGACACTGCAAACAGATAAGCACCGAAAGCAGTTCAAACAACTTCAGCCTTCCCAATTCCATTTCCAAGAAAGGAAGAAAGAGAAAACATCTCTCTAAAGGGCTGTTTTGAAATGCAAGCTGACAACATTCTCATTTCTTGAGAGGACATGGCAACATTAGCAACAAAAGAGGATTTAAAGCTCATTATTTGTTGTTATCCTGAGACATGTCAAAAGGCCCATTTTGGAATCTGAAGATTGCTATGTAACATTTCAGAAAAAGGATAAACCCAACATGTTATTAGCAGATAAAGTAGTCAAGGGTGAAAACACTTCCCTAGGACAATATTCAGAATGAACCAATATGTTGATGTCATCCATACAGTAGAATACAAACTGGGTTATGAAATCCATACAGCAGGTGTAATTTTTTGTAAGCAAGTGCTTTCATTAGACAGTATTTCAACTATATGGATAAAGTTACAGACTTTGGTTTCTGACTTATTTGATTTTCTAAATGTTCAGTACGATAAACTATTTTAAGTGGTCAGGATGGATTCTGATCTGCCTAAAATTCACACTTGCATCATTGTCTGTTGTCACTTTCAGCTTTCATTTAGACCATGGAAAAGAGATTTGTATCCTTAGAAACATTCACAACAGCAGACTAGTTTAAGTTTTCAAGAAAAAATTGTCAGAGACAGCATCATCATGGTCATGTCAGTCTTTCATTCATCTAGATGGGCTGAATGGCTCTAGCAGATGCCAACATGCCAAATTTTGTTTCCTGAATTACATCCTTACCATGTGAAATCCTGCCATTAAAAATATCCCTCCACAAAACCTCCGTATGAAGTCAGCCAAGCAGGAAAGCAACTGAAAATGAGGAATATATACATCTTGCCTGTCCAGCTCTGAGGCACTGGTAGCAGATGTGCCAGCTCTAAAGCTGTTCACAGTACACTGGTGAGTTTTTGGCTCATCCAGCCACTCAGGTTTCTCAGCAGACCCCTCTACTCTTTTTTATTTCAATACCCACTCCATATGCAGACATTTTATGCGCAATAAGAAAGTGATTTCTCTGTGTTAAAAAATAAAACCAAAACAGAACCCAAACAAACTGAGTTCAAATACTTTTTTTTAATGGATGTTCTATTTATTTAATTCTCTTATTTGTTTTTTGTAAATACTACCCCAGGTGGGTTAACACAGAAAAGACCGAAGAAAATGCATGTTAGTTTTGTCAGTTTTCTGCTTAATGTCTGTTACAGTATAAAACTGGGGTTAGAAGAAAAGCCTGCATGATTGATTTTAGGCACAACTGTTCTTATCCAGTAAAAAGCAAACTCTCTGAGGCAAAAATTCTTTACCTTTAAAAAAGGTACACCAATATAATGTTACTGAAGTGCCTCAACAAAGTGCATTTCTTCTAGCTAAAGGTATGAGTGACAATGGCATGTTCTGACAACATCCAGCTTGGAACAGCCAAATAAATATTTTTTAAATGTGCTTGATATCAGCAGCACCAACTAAAGAACAATTCTCTGGACACTTAAAAAGACGCTGACCTCCAGTGTCTCAAAGTGGTCAAACCAGCCTCTGCTTTCTGCACCTAATGTGCAAAATAACAAGAAACCTTGATGTTTTAAGTCAGGGCAAATACCAGAAACAGCAAGAGGCAGCAGTCAAACCTAACAAGTTTCGAGGTGAAAATATGACATGACAAAAATCTACCTGTCCTGGAGTCTTATCCTACCTGCCTATTAAAATGGTGAGGTATATGTTCCCCATTATTTAGGTCTACGTTATTGCAAATTTTTATACTTATATTTCTTGCCAAGGTTTCTTAACAGATAGATACTCCTCATATCCATAAAATCAGAATTCTGTTATCTCTCGACCGAATGTAGAGCAGATTGACATATATCCTGGTCGTGCAAAGCAATGAGTGCATTTAAAAGTTTAATTGAAACACCAAACGTTTTGCAGTTCCATTGGTGTGAAAATGCTTTTTATTATAAAGTGTTTCCATTGATACAATTAGACTTTTTTGCTGCTTTACTCAGATTCACAGCAGTGTTACTAAATCTGAGAATGAATCAGAGAAAAAGAAACATACCTGCTGCTAATTTGTGTGCTTACAAGTGTCATTAAATATGCCTGCTTTCAGGAACAATATTCCCTACTTTTCCTGGAAATCAAATGACAGAAAAACAAACTTGGAATGAGCCCAAACCCCAAAATCAGATCCAAACCTAAACCAAACATCTCTAACATGTGAAGTTATTTATAACAAGGGTGGTGGTTTGTGTATATCTCTAACCAAAACCTCAAACTGAACTTTGGTTTTGATTCAAAGTGTTAAAACTATAGGTTCCTGCTGATTCTCTCTAAATTTTTTGGTTCATTTCTTGTCTGAGGTACAGATTACTCAAGCAGGAATTCTCTGGCAATTTGTCCACAGAATAGTGATTAAATCCTGTCTGCAAAGACATAACATTAGAGCTGATACTATAAAGTTTGGATTCATAGATAAAGCATTTGCAGTTGGAGGTGGCCCATACTGGGAATTCCTTAGGAGGCCCTTAAAACCACAAGCTACTTTTTCCTTTCCAGAGCCCTTCCTTATTATTCCTTTTTTTTTTCATCTCAGACTGCAGTTTGAAACTTGATCCTGTTTCACGAGATGGGGGCTGGCATGGAGTAAGAGGAAAAGGAAAAGAGGAAATTTTATGACAACAGAAGAAACGCTACATTTACACTCCAGAAATATACCCTATTGTAACTAATAATTGGTTACAAAAACATGTAGGTACAATTTTCAGATGACACTGGGCACAGTAAAAGCTCATCACTCTGCTGTCCTCTGCGTTTACTCATTGGAAAGATTGTTTCAGACTGCCTTTCCTGATTCCAAGTACTCACCCCCCCTTGGGTTTGCAGCATTCTTTCCTTTAACTGCCTTATTGTCTCTATAAACCATGGGCAAAACTCCCAAAGGCAAAATAATTCAGCGTACTTCTCCCTCTCTGTTTCCCATCCCTCTCCCTTGTCACCTTCACATGCCATTTTTATTTTAATCATGGCTCTGGGATCAGGCTGACAGGATACCATTCACCTTCTTGACTCTGTGCACACACAGCTCGGTCCCAATATCTTGAGACAGAAACCAGGACAATTATATTAGAAACAAGCAAAAGCCTGATTTCTGAACAATATTACCAAGCCCCAGAAAAGACCTTAGAGACTTCCTGTGCCACAGTTTCAACATAGGCAATATTCTTCCTGCATATGCATTGCCTAGCAGTATGGCCTGGTCCTCTCTGCAATCTCTCAACATTATTGCTGTGCTTCTAAGAAACGTTGACCTGTGAAGTGAGAGCCAGTAGAAAATTAAATCCTCTTCATTTTTCTTGCTTTCTCTTGCCTCTACTTCCCTGTTCTCTGCCCCTTTCTTTTCCATGACAGAAAACCTGAAGATTTCTTTCCCTCCCCTCTCATTGGCATATTTATTGTTGAGCAGTAGATTCACTATTAGGAGTTCTTACATGAAAACCAGAGAGAAATTTTGAAAACCACTTTTCTATTCGAAATCTGGATTATAAGACAACTGCTAACAACACTGCCCACCTGCTGTTCTTAAACACTCTTCTATGAATAGCTCAAACACTAATTATGCCCTTATGCTGTTGGTGCTGAACAAATAACCAAGAATTTTACTGAAGAAATGAAAACACAGAAACAGAGAAAATAGTTTGAAAGGAAAAGAGAAATTCAAGAGTCTCTGAGATATCTTAATGGAAGGCGTGTCATTGAGCTGGGAACATAGTATGAGCAACTGTGGCTGTACTACTTTCATGATAAAACCATGTGGAAGGCGTCAGAGGCTGTTTCCATTATAGCACCTCAACAGTTAGATTATAATTTTCATGGACAGTGTAATGTTTCCGGTTTCTGGTGCACGTATGCTACAGGTAAAATGTGCCTACCACTGCTTGAAATTTAGGACAAAATCATGGTAATGGGAGATTGTGTTCATTCCCAACAGTATGAATGCTGAATTTATACAGCAGCCTTGCAAGAAGACATGAATAGGCCATCCAGAGTAAAACTAGTATCTTGCTGAGAGCTAGTGAGCTGTTTTGTGAAAGCTGGTTGCACACCTTGTTGGGATGTGCAACATAGCTAATAAAACTTTTGAACCATGCTGGATAATGTGATCTGACTGCAGTTTGTTCAGCTTCATTGAAGAGGTAATTAAAAATAACTTGGAAAGACAGTACTTTTAATCCAGCAGGTGAATTTAAGACCTGACTAAATTTACAGTGGATAATGTGCATTTTGTGAATCTTTCACTTAAAAAAAAACCAAAACCAAAACCAAAACCAAGCACCAACCAACTAAAAAAAAAAAAAAAAAATCACAAAAAAGGGAAAATAAACAAACAAAAAAAGCCAACCCTTCCCCTTCTCCCACTACCCCAAACAAAACAAAACCTTACACAACCCCAAACCAAAAAAATAAAAAACAAAAACACAGCCTGGGGAGAAAAGCAGACCCCAAAACACGTAATGAAACACTGCTGCAATTGGCTGTGTCTGTGGACCTTAGTCCTCTCTTCTCTCAATTATAGACACAGGGTCTCTGTAGGTTGGTTTTGTTTATTTCTCAGTTTGCACTGTGTTCCTTTTAGGAGAAGAATTCAGGTGAGCTTTCCCAGAAAAACGGTTGGGAGGGAATCTGGGGCTGCAGGAACAGAGCTCATGCCCTGGGAAAGGCTGAGTGAGCAGCCATAGAAGCCAGAGGTGGTAGAAAGAATGTGCTGGTGACTGTTGGTAACAAGAGGAGGCTGCAGTGTCATCAAAACTCTGAAAGTTACCAAAAGCAATTCAAAACAAGTATGAAACCTACCTTTTAGACCACAATGGGAAGTGGAAAACCTTTGTATAAACAATACTATTAAAAAGAAGCCTATTTCATCTCCCTGACATTTTATGTTTCTCTTTTAAAAGCTGAATGATCCACTGGGTTCTTTCAATAAAGCCTAGATGATGAAGATGATGAAGATGATGATGATGATATAATAATAATAATAATTATTATTATTATTATTATTATTATTATTATTAATTTTCTCACACTGGGAGATGATCTCAGCCTATTCATATCAAAGCTCTGTTCAGTTTACTTCTTGTATTGTATCCAGCATTGTGATCTTACTCACTAACACCCCTTGCGAGAATTTTTAATGACCAGGGGCCAGCATTTTCTCTTGCTGGAACTGTACCTTAATGGTTAAAATTCTAGAGAAAACACAGTCAAGCAGTAGCAAAGGAATTTCATTATTTGGAGTTGAAGTTCTTCGCAGAATAGAGCATAAATCCACAAGTATCTTAGGCAGTGAGTATCACTTCACATTACAAATGACTAGACAAATCAAGTGAGGACCTGTAGTCCAATTCAAATTTGCAAAACACATTTCCAGCAAAAAAAAAAAAGAATAGTAGAAAGACGACTATCTATTCAGAGCTAGCCTTGACTCATGTATTTGATGTTTTTAATTTCAAGTTCTGCCTGATTTTTCATTTAATTTCCATAGCAAGGACTAAGAAGACAACCTTAACAAATGGGTTTATAGGAAGCTATATGACACATATGAGTGAGGTTCTGTCAAACAGAGGATATAATTAGAAGAAAATATATGGCAGTAGAAGATGTGGGTGAAAGGTTAAAGAATGCAATACAGAGGGAACACGTCTAAAGTAACTTCTGGAATAACTAGAGTTAACTAATATAAGATAGTCATTTGTCTGAGGCCAAAGCTTATTGAAGGCCAACAATGTTTTGACACTCAATAGTCTTTAAATAACTGCAACATTCCTAAAAAGAAAGGCTTTGGGAACTCCACATTACAGGAAAAGTACTAACCAGATACAGGTTGACAGGTTATTGCAAACAGCAAAAATCTATACCATAACCAGCACATAAAAAGAAATGCAAAACTTACAACATTTTGCAAGCATCAGCAGAGTGAACAGAGATAATGAAAATATTACTAGCTCAAAATTTTGGGTGAAAGATGGATGCTATAGAAGAAATGATTTTTTGAAATACCATTCTACATGGAGATACTGTGCAGTAGTTTTCATCTGGACGTGAGTATTTAATGAATAACACAGAAAAAGTTTTATTATAAAAGAAGAAAATCTACTTGCATTATAGAAGAGAATGTGAGAACAAGGAAAACTAACTACATTATTAGAGGCTGATGTCAGTTACCAAACTTGCAGTTAGACACAAGGGACAGAGCATGCAGAGCACATACAGAGAATGCAGTAGTATACAAAGAAAAAAAAAAAAAAACAGAGGAAAAAAATGATTTTGAGTCGAACCCTCCACCATGAGAAAGATCTGTTTATCTCTTTTATGAATGAGAACAATTGCAAACTGCAATATTGACACTGTCAGGATAGGTTAAAATTCAGACACATAGGCATACAATGCCATTTCTTCCATTTTACCTATTCAAAGACCATGAAAGAAGATAATAATCTGCTTCAAATCTGTCTTTTTGTTCAAACAGATTGAAGGCAGTTAAAAAAAAAAGAACAGGACAGATTAAAGAAAGAGAGATTCAGGAAACAATGACCAACAAGTGGCATTTATTCTTACCAGTTGCAGTGTTTGTTTTGGAAGAAAACATGTGGATGTCCAGGTGGAAGACCCCTCAGGGTTTAATCAGACATTCTTATGAAAGTCAGCTATAAGGTGCTCTATGAATATGTGTAATTGTGTTTTTGCTGTTGATTGAAGAATTGTGGAGTTAAATTTTGTCTGGGGTATGACATATTATAGCACAGACTGTGTCTCTCCATGGCACAAAACCTAGGCACCAGGGGTGTCGCTGTCATTCAGAATTACTCAGTCACTCTTTTGGAGACTAAAGCCAGTGTTTGACAGGAACCACAAACTGTAATCCCTGGACTGTGAAGGGGAGGCAGGGCACTCTCATTCAGTTTACATATGTATCTGAGACAAAAGGACTCATGCCTTGGTAAAAAACTGATTATCAGCCAGCATTAGGAAAAGACTTCTCCCATGGTTAAACTGTTCCATGACTTTGCCTTGAAAGCAATTTATGCTGTCCATTGAGACACTTAGAAATTCTTATAGACAATAGATTGTCCTAGGCTGTTCATAGGTTTGTTCCTCTTCTGTAATTAGTGTATAATAGTTATAAAGATTCTGTATTTTTCTGAAATAACTTTGCTGTACCAGAGGTTCAAACAGGTTGGACTTGAAGAATTAGCACTTCAGGTGGCCAGGATTCTTCATCCCCATTCAGCGGTTGCTTTATCACAGAATCTTTTTGGGCAGGAACTATAGGTCAATTTTCAACTGCCAAAAAGACATTAGGAAAATCAGAAAAAATTTTAAAATGTGCCATTAGTTGTCTAACTATGCAGATAAATATATTAATCCTGTAAAATATAGATAAAAATAAACATTGAGCTTTTTGTGTGTCCATTTTCTGCTAAATATTTTAATACTTCATAGTTGTGTCCAGTCACCTGCAAAAAAGTAAACCACCAGATTTTTATAATAAAATTACCTGAAAACTAAACAAAATATTAATTAATCAATTAATTAATTATGTGATTGTTCTCTCATTTTTAGATATTCATGTTGCATTCCTAGCACAATTATTATATACTGCAGAATAAAACCTCATTGACAGTACCTGGTGTCATTGTCTTCTCTCCTTCATTTCAAGTATAATCATCCTGGTGTTGGTTATTCATTAGAACATATAAACTTATATTTTTCAGTAATTTTCTTCTTTTTCTGTCAGTAAACCCAGAAAGACTCATTCACTGAAATTCAAATTTGTTGAAAATATTCTTAATTTTGATCAGACTTTAACAAAACTATGTTTAATATGTATCCTTGAATCCCTTCTAAAATCACAGATCTTCCTCAGAGAGTAGGGATGATAAAGCTTTCTGATTAAAGAGAGCAGTTACGCTATAACTTCAAGTAAAAAGAGGAACAGAATATATATCAGAGCAGAATTATTTTTATACTAATATATATAAATATATTGTTGCATTAATAGAAACAATACTAGCAATATTTGTAACAATTTCAATAAGAGTGTTTTTTTTCTGGGACGTATGCTGGCTGGAGATTAAGGAGATACAATACTATGAAAAAGTGTTTGATCCAGAGGTCATTGAAGGAAAGAACACAAATGATTTACATTGGAAGCAACCTGTGGATATAATCTGCCTTATTCAAGCAGATCCAACTGCCTTTATCAAGCAGGACCGCCTGGAACAGCTAGACCATCTCCAAGGATGGAGATTCTCTGGGGAATCTGCATTAGTGCTTTGTTACCCTCACGGTAAAGTACTTCCTGAAGTTCATAGGAAACTTTGTATATTTCAGTTTGTGCCCATTTCCTCTCGTCCTGTCACTTTGAAGAGCCTGTTTCTGTCCTCTTTGTATTCTTCCTGTAAGTATTTATATACATTAATAATTTTCCTGAAGACCCTTCTCTTTCCAGCCTGAACTGTTTCCAATCCTTTCTCAAAGGAGAAATGCTGCATTTCCTTTATGGTCTTAGTGGCTCCTTGCTGGACAATCTTCAGTATGTCCATGTCTCTCTTGGACTGAGGGGCTCAAAACTCAACCAGAACTCCAGGGATGGCTTCACTGGTGCTGAGGAGAGATGAATCATAGAACCATTACAGCTGGAAAAGACCTCAAAGTCCAGCCACCTACTTGGCACCACCATGTTCACCACTAAACCATAACCCCAAGTGCCACATCCACACACATTTTGAACACTTCCAGGCATGGTGATCCTACCACTTCCCTGGGTGGTCTGTTCCAATGCCTGATCATTCTTCCAGTAAAAAAAAATGTTTATAATTTCCATTCTAAACCACCTCTGACACAACTTGAGGCCATTTCCTCTTGTCCTGTCACTTGCTACTTGGGAGCAATAACAAAAGCCCTGCCTTATCACAATCACCTTTCAAGTAGTTGTAGAGAGAGACAAGGTGTCCCCTGAGCCTCCTTTTCTCCAGTCTATACTACCCCAGTTCCCTTGGCTGTTCCTTACAATACTTGTGCCCCAGACCCTTCACCAGCTCCTTTGCCCTTCTCTGAACATGCTCCAGCACCCCAAAGTTTTTCTTGAAGTAAGAGGCCCAAAACTGAGCACAGTGTAGGAATATAAAAAGGTAAAAGACTTTAGAAAGTTAAAAAAGGCCTCAGAAAGTAGACAGAAAGCTAAGAAAGGCTGGGAAATTTCTTAACCTTCTCATGAGAAGCTAGGAAGTTAAGAACCAAGTGAATACATTTATATTTATCATAAGGAACAAGAAAGAACAAGAACTTATTGATAATTCAAGATGTGAGAAGTCCTAAATACATGCTTTGCAAAGATAGAAAGAGTTTCAATCATAAATAATGAATTGTTGTGTATTGTTTGAGGTTTATAGAAGTCCTTTTGTTAATGTTATACCCACATGGGTCTTTTTCTTATTGGTTAGAGTATATATAATGACTTAGCAGCTTTTCTTTTATGATATTGGTTCAAAGAATATGTAGAAAAAGGCTTTGCATAAGCTGCCATCTTGTCTTTGATCTGGATTTGCATGGATGTTGTTATTGTCCAGTGTCTCTTGCTTTTTGCTTGTATGATACGGACAGATAATAAATCCTAAGTCTGCAACCAGTCAGAGTCCCATCCCGTTTGTGAGACGTGGACTGATCCGGCAGACACAGGATTTAGGGTAAGGTTTCAGAAGTGCCTAGGACAGGGAGAGGGGTATACAGTGAAGGATCACCTCCATTGACCTGCTGGCAGTACTTCAGTGCAGCACAGGATCTCATCTGCTCCACTGGCTGTCCTTGTTGCAAGGACACGTTGTTGCCTCATGTTCAATTTGGGATCTACCAGGTTCCCTGAGTCCTTTTTGCCTAGCTGCTCTCCAGCTGAGTGGCCCCCAGCATATAGTCAAGCATAGGCTTGTTTATCCTCAGGGGCAAGACCTTGCACTTCCCCTTGCTCAACCTCACCAAGTTCTTTTTGGCCCATTTCTCTGGGCTGTTAAGGTCCCTCTGGCTGGCCACAAGATCACCTGGTGTATCAGCCACTCCTTCCCATTTTGCGCTAGCAGCAAATTTGCTGAGGGAAAATTCTGCCTCATCAACCAGATTATTAATGAAGATGTTTAACAGAACCTGACCCAGTCATGACCTAATATTTTACTGCCATTGTTGGCTTCCAACTAGACTTGGTTTCACTCTCTGAGCCTGGGCATTGGGTTTTCAACACATATCATAGACAATTCATCCAACATTAACAGGGATCTTAGGGGCGACATTGTGAAAGGACTTACTGAAGGCATGTAGGCAAGATCCTCTGCTCTCATATCGTCTATTAAACCAGTAATTTATTGCAGAAGCTTATAAAGTTGGTCAGTCATTGCTGCCGTATGATGAAGCCATGCTCCTGATGATTGTCTCATCCTTTTTTCATCCTGCATTTGCTTAGAAATGGTTTACAGAACTAGGTGCTCCACCACCTTCAGAGGGATCAAGGATCAGGGTTAGGCTGACTGACTTATCAGAAAAAAGAGTAGATCCACAATGTTCAAATTATGCATGCAGATTTATTTGTTGGTTTCAAATGGTTTAAATGTATTTTGGCTCAAGCAATTTTTGGCCAAAAGCTCTATAGGCATCCCAAATACAGAGTAAAGTCATTAACAAATGAGCAGGAAGAGAAAGCACTTCGGGTCATTCCACTTCTTCACTGCATCAGAATTCATCGTAGGAGGATTCATAAACAGAACAGCACAAGAGGATTCATTTTATTCACTGCACCACAGCTTAGCCTTTCAAAATTCTACCTTACACAAAACTTTCCTGTCTCCTCCCACTCTGTACTTTCAGTTCAATAACATTATATTTAAAATGAATGACAAAAAATAAGCCCTATGTCTGCAGTGCTTCAAGTCCACTCTAACTGAACTTGGACTTCGAAGTTAAGCACTGTGTCACACATATTGGTATTTGCCCATCTCTGCTTTTTATCCTCAATGTAGAAATGCTAATTTTTTTTGTTGAGGTAGTGTCACATGCCAGAGGTGGCTGGGAAGGAGTCAAATAATTAACTAAGCTCCTGCTGAAAACGTAGACATTTTCTCCTTATTTTCCTTTTAAACAGGTTTCTTTTTTTCATCTTCTCAGAGTCATTATTAACTTCTCCTTAACTGTTATAAATTGTGAGGAGTGGACAACCTCAAAATTAAAACACAGAAATGCAAAGAAAAGTGAGAAAAGTGCTCTGTAAGGAACTCCTTTTAAAAAGTTTTCATGTTCCATAATGGAATATTATGACTATGTAAGTGCAATCCCAATTAAAACCTCGTGTTTTGTTAAAAATAAATCTTGCCTAAGCCATCCATTATTCATTTCCAGACTAAATAGGAAACTTTCAACATGTAAGGGAATAAGGGGCCTTCAATTAGACTATCTGGCAGCTGCCAATAACATGGTCTCTTTGATATTTATCTTGCAGTTTTTATAGCTAATTTATTGCTATTTCCTCCGTATTCAGATCTCTGACCCAAATCCCAGTAAGAAAAGAATAGGTAATGGCTGCATACCCTTAATGAAGTATCTTTTTTAGTACAAGATGTTTGCTCGCTTCACACATAGTTACCATATTTATTTGTTTTCCCTGTCTGACCTTATCTGATTGTTCCACTGGACTTTCTTGCAGGCCTGAACTTTTTCCACTCTAGAAGTTTGAAAAGGCACCTTATGGCAAGCATCAAAGCCCATCTAGAGAGACAAATTACAGGTTCCCAGATATCACACAATAGCACGTATGCCAGTTCCTTGTCTGAAAGGTGGAGAAAGCACCTGGTCTTCATTTGGATCACTACACTGGAATTGCAGGTTTAGAAGTATATAGCTAAAATCTGATAAAATGCCTTTCATAGCAACATTAGATCTGCCTCAGGTACGTTTTATCCTGCCTTGAAAGCCTTAGCAAGAAGTGTCCTGTAATTGTGAAACCAGAGTTATCATTTACTGGGAAGAATTCTTTAACCAATGATACACAATTTCTCTGAAACCACCTTAATTTATGATAAAAGAGTGGCTAAACTCTGGTCTCTATCACCTTCCCTTTTATGTTTTTGCAAATATGATGCCATACTATCAAACCGGCACAACCAGTCATCATGAATGGCTGCAGCTAGTTCTCTGTTTAATGAATTTGAAACTGGACATGTTTCATAGATTATGCTTTCTTGATTGCTGCAAAATTATTTAGCTCATTCCCTGTCATCGATAATTTTTCCCTCCCCCTCAAAGCATCAATGTTTGGATATAATATATTGTTTTAGTCTCTTATACAGAATAGAAACAGCAGAGAAGATTGGTTGTCTTTTAATTTCTCCAAATATGCTGAGAATTTGGACAAGACTTTGAGTTTTATCTCAATTTAACACCTCAGGAAGGCAAAAAATGTTTAAAGATCTTGTTTAACTAACTTCTTGCTGGGTAAGATGTAGGTTTGTAAACATATATAAATACTATTTTTTTTATTGTTTGTATTATCAACTTCAGAGAAGATGTCCATTTTTTCATACTAGGAAGATAAACTGCTCAGAAGCAGACCTTAATATGGAAAAGGGAAATACCAATTATTTCACTATATAGCTGCACTGAAAAAAATTATTCATGAGAAACAAATTTTTTCAGATAAAATTAATTTCTGTGTCACAGGTTTTCTTAGGGCATGATAGATTTCTTTCTGAAGCAAGAATATTTTTTTTTTTTTTTTGCTTCACTCACTTCTTCTTATCTCTGTGTCATTTAGAAGACAATTTTAAACCCATTTTCTTACAGTATCACTTATTAATATAAACCTAAGTCCCTAGTAGCAGTGGCCAAAGACCAGCAATGGTGAAGTTGATCTTTAAGGAATTGATACGTGGTAGCATTTTCTTCCTTTCGGCAGATTTGTTTTGTAGTGAAGAGAAACCTAATGTATCCAAGAACAATTTTTTCCCTTTTTTTCTTTCTAACTGGTCTGGGTTTTTTGGGGTTTTTTGTAGGGTTTTTTTGGTTTTGATTTTTTTTTTTTTTGGGGGGGGGGTAGTGTTGGTTGGTTTGTTTATTTTTTTTTCTTTGGGTTTTTTGGGGTTTTTTGTTTGCTTTGGTTTTTTTGTTTGTTGTTGTTGTTGTTTATTGTTTTGTTTTGTGGCTTTTTTTGTGTTTTGGGTTTTTGGTTTTTTTGAGTTCTTAAGTAGGTTATGGGTAATACAGCTTGTGTTAAAACTGGATCTGAATGAGTAGACCTTCAGACATTACTGACATAATGAATTCTGATACATTCAGGCATTTCCTTATCCATCTACTATATCAGTTTTGGATCAATCTTTTCATCAGGAATTTGTCTTTTCAGAAAGTTCTATTAGAAACTGCAAGAAATACAGTCACAAAGGAGTTAAACCGCAGAAAAGCAGCTAGGACTAAAATTTATGGGTTTATTCAAAATTTATTTCAAAATTTAAAGTTTAAAGGAAAACTTCTTAGACTGCCCTTTGGAAAGTATACTGAACTCCCTCTAAGCAATTTTATTTATAGGGTTTCCTTTTTCCAGCATGAGATGCAACCGGTGGGCCATAAATCAGTTTTGAATTTCTTTAACGAAAACATTCCTTTTCCATTTAATGCTTCCCATGCAGGATCATATTCTCTTCTGTGTAACAAGAATGTGTGAACGCTGAACTCAAACACACAGACTCCTAAACTGCTATAATCACAATCTACCTGTTCCCTACATGTTTTCAGCAATTTGTTACCAATATTTTGTTACCAAATATATTTTTAAAATGTAACCTCATTGTGCAATGACTGTCCAGCTTTAAAGGAAATAATATTTTGTACATCTCTGTACACTTGTATGACAAACTTTATATATGCATGTCATTAAAAAAAGATTTCCCTCACCTTTTTAAATTAAATTTTTGGCTTCCTTACAGAAATAATAATTTCTTCATTACACAGCAACAGAGCTGCAAAGCTTATAGTGTGCTGATCTGCAGCATTTGGATAGTCTTTACTTTCAGAGTGTACATGAGTCCTGTTTCTTTGAGCAGGTGGTAGAAGAGAGGCAGTGAAAGGGATCTAGTTGCATATACAAAATATCTTTCATCAAAAGGCCTTTGTTAACCAGTTAGACTTTGCTGGATGTAGTTCAGGCTCAGTGACCCCTTTCCTACCACATATTGAACCTTTCAGCTGAGGAACCTCTCATTCAAGGCTATTAGAGACAGTATGGTGTATAGAGAAAAGTCTCAGTGGGACGGGAGTGTTGTAAAGAGTTCATTACATCACTATTGTTCTGGGAATAGCTATCATATAACAATTTTTGCTCCTTTCATGGAAAATTTCACTCTGGATTCTTGCATCCCAAATCCACTTATAGGGAAGACATTAGCACCTTTTCCCACTGACCTGCAGTTGTGGATGGACTAGCTGTTGTACAACTCCACTTGCTTCCTTCTCAGAAATTTTCTGTTCTAGAGTCAGATCCTAAGAACAGTTTCCTACTAGTCCAGCCTACCAAACCAAAAGACCAAAATACTACATATTCTGATTTATTTCTCGGCAGCACATTTCAGCCCCTCTGTACATATCTCCAACACGCTCCCCCCACACCTTTCCCCCCACCAAGAATGCCTTAGAAGGATGGCCAAGAACTGTACAGCAATCTTTAACAAGTTTGTATTAAGGCAATGGATCAGTTCCCTTTTTTTAAAATATATATGGCTTTATACATGGCTTTGTCTCCCTAGTACGTCTGCGATATCCCCTCTGATCATTCCAGCTGCTTCTAACTCTGATATTCATGGTCATTAAAATTTCTTTTCCTTTAGTGAAAAAGTAATGAAATAATTTTAGTCTTATCCTTATACTGCAACTATTTTAAATGGCTGATAAATAATATCTTTTTCACCCAAAAACGTGACTAGAGAACAAATATCTGTTAACTACAAATACATGTAAAATCTGAGTGGAAGAGAGCCCAAGTTTAGTGCCTGATATAGGGGAATGGCTGGTAGCTCAGATGCCCACTTTAAGAGGTCATAGTTGCCCTAGCAGGCTGGCATGAATCCCAGTCCAGACCAGTGCTTCTGACTGCTCCTTCCCATCCAGTATGGCACTGGAGATTCAAAAGGAGTTTGAGGTACATACAGGCTAAAGTCTGGATGACAACTGTGGTTATGACAGTGTGGTCATGGAAGTTGAAAACAGACTCAAATTCACTGAAAATTGAGCATCATTAATTTTTTTCACTTGCATACCTTAATTACTGTTCTTTATAATTCACACTCCATTCTTACCAGCATTCTTTAATGATCCTAATTTAATATTGTTTGACATTCTCCCAAATTCTTTAAAAATGCCATGATGTTGCAGTTTATGGTAAACTTGGGCAAAAACACATTTAAGTGATATCAGAAAAGTCAATTTCAGCTACAGTACATTCCTAAGTGAATTCAGTATTAAGTGTGTATTTTATGTCATTAAATTAAAAAAAGAATAAAAGTGCTAAAAAACAGGCTGGTAAGAAGGTAGTAAAAGGATTTTTCAGGGTTTTAGAGAAAAAAAAACCCACAATATTTATGTCTGAATAAATTCTGGACACTGGAATATACTTCTATGCAACATTTTCAAATAATAAAATTATCTTATTTATGAAGTAAGTGTGAAGTTGTTAGAGGTTTTATTGATTTACATAGTGTGGAAGTGAATGCATTACTTAAACAGACCTTAAAATTTTCAGTCTTAAAATTTATCCTAAAACAGAGTGCCTTGGGACCTATTCTGAACACTAATTGATGAAATATTGCAGTACAACAGGGAACAGGCACTCATGAACTTGAAATACAGTTTTTTTCTCCAGACTCCACCCTTAAAACTATTCAAGTTTTTTGTCAGTCTGCTATCATTTGTCAGCATTGCTAATATTTAGTTCTACACAGCATTCTGTTCCCATTTATTGTAAAATTATACCAGTTCCTTCTCAATTAAAGATTCTAACTTGTTTTTCCAAAGATATCTATTAGTTTGAAAGATCATAATAGCTTTGGAGAACCTCGAAGTGTTCTCAGTCTCTTTAACCATTTATTTGAAACACAGGAACTTCTGCCTTCCTAGCAAGCAAAAGAAATTTAATCATCTTCATTCAGTTTCTGTTTGCTGTTAATTGAGTGGCATTATTCCCCAGCCTTTTATTTGAATGTGCCATATGGGTAATATGGGTACAGTATATACAGTATATGTTCATGTATTCCCGCAACTGCAACAACCCACTTTTGCTGGTACAGGAATTCATCTGCTCCAAAACAGGCATGGGAATGAATCTGAACGTTTGTCAAAGATCCAGCTAATCAAGTCAAAAAAAAAAAAAAAAAAAAAAATCAGGCTGTATGCAAATCTCTCCCAGTCAGGTAGTCCCAATTGTCCATCCTTTCTCTTACTTTCTCCATACAGTGGTAACTAATTTTTGTCAACATTAAGATATAGATTGACACCTAGGGCAGTAAAACCCTAGTGCCATTTAAACCTCATAAATATCGAGTAGTAAATTGCTGTTCTACTGTCATCTTAGTGCCCCTTCCTCAAGTTGCAGTTTTGATACTGGGACAATGTTTCTCTTCAAAAAGATTGCCTGTTTCCAATAGTCCCTGTCACACTAAGGCAGACTTGTATGACAGTAAAAAAGGAAATCGATTTTGTTTTGCCTGAATTATAATGTCATAACAATTCCTATCAAAATGCAAGCATTTACACAGAAGACTTCAAGCTGTTCACTAGATTTTACTCATAAGCAGACACATGAAGAGCATATACATGAATATGTATATTCAAGGGTATATATTTTTATTTTGTGTGCAGTTACATATTTTTAAAATCTCAATCCTCATACAAAGACATCAATGCATAGATGTGGAGCTCTGAAGCTAGGAGTTATGATACCATTGCTTTGTAGCAAAAAGAAGTGAAGATAGCATCCAGTCCCCCCATCTTACACTTCCTGACACACTCACTTCACTCCTCCATGATTCTAATACCAACTTAATAACCAGCACTGAGATTAGCTGAGCTTGGGCTGATGTTTTGGCAAGTATTCTCATACTCTAGTTGAGTCAGGAAGATTTTCCAGGTAGCTTTCACACAAAATTAACCTATGCAGAGAAGTTGAGCCAGGACAGTATTTTTCTCTAACACTACAAGTGTTCATGTCAGGGTTTATCTCCTGTCTCTTCCACAGACTCCAGTTCATGTGCGCCAGTTCAAAATCCTCAGTGTCCTGACAAGTTTCAGTGAAGGAACTCGGGATGAAAACCTCTCTAGAATTTGTCAGCCACAGAGGAAATCAAGCCAAGCAGCCTGCCTTTTGCATAGCTTCTGGCTTGCCTTTGTGGTGCTTGAAGCAAGGAAACAGGATCTGCAGACTAGTCACAGTAAGATGTATTTAGCCACTGTCTACAGACTTCACATGTTGCCATTTGGCATTTGTTCTTGACACAAGCCAAGTGCAAAGTATAAGAAAAACCACATGCCAAGCTGTTATGCACCTCCAGCAAGACAATAGTCTAAATGCACTGTGGTCTGTCTTAAAGACTTTAATGCTAAGTGGTAGAAATAGTTTCTTTGGTGTGTGGTTTGGAGCAAGGCAGAGGATAGAATGGAAAGCTGTACAGTGTGAAAGACAATTAAATAGCAAGACATAATAAATCATGCATTGTTATAGTTGTTATTACGCCTTATATGTTACCAGCCTAAATTATGACTTCTTAGAAGTGTCCTGGCACTGTATGTTTCTTTGATTTGATTTAGGACATGAAGCAGAAAATGTGTGATGCCTTTGCTTTAAATATTTCTCAAAATATTAACCTCTGCCTGCTGAAGTGAGCAGAGTGTAGCAAACATTTACAATCAATCTCCTTTCTCCCACAGACACAATTGCTAGTTGAGCTGAAAGGCTTTAGTTCCTCTCCACTCCTCTTCATCTACAGAACCCCGAGCTTGAAGATGTTCTGTGTTTTCACTGCATTTGAGTGATGACTCACACTCTTCCAGAAGTCAAAGCCACAGATGGTCTGTCTCTGGCCTGCAAAGGAAATTGGGTTTTGTCTCCTTTTTTTTGCATCGGCTTTCCCAAGTGCAAAATGGCAGGGTTACTACAGTTACTTCAAGGTCCATGGTTTAAGTTAATACATATTACTCCAGTAACTGGCCTTAGACATACATCTGCAGCTGCTTTGGACCTTATTGTCTCCCAGCTGTTTCTTGCATTTTATACACATAAAAACAACTCTCTCTGTTAGCTGGTTCAGACTGGTGGAAGTTGCTATTACCCAGCTCAGACCCTGGGTCTCTGAAGTAGCTGACTTGAACCTATTGTCAGTCCAGTAGACAGCCCTCACACCTTGTATTCTCAACCGTACCCTACTCAGGCCACCCCAATTCATGGCTCCCAAATGTCTTACCACTAGTGTCTCCAGTTGCTGGCACCTTATGCACATCCCTGTAACCCATGTGACCCTGTGACCCATAATTGGCACTAAGCCACCACGAAAGAGTACTCACAGACATACCCCATTCAACCACAAAACCAAAATGGTGGCTGGTGACTAGGACAGACAGTGCTGAACAAACCCTGCTCATACCTGTCCCCTTGCAGTAAAATACTGGACCTACAGGAAAAACGTGGGAGACAGGGGCCACACTAGCTAAAGCAAAGTTTCTGCTTTACCTACAACTACACACCAAGATGTATTTTTCTTCCTGCTGCAAAAAGGGCTTCTAATCACCTCTTGTGTCATGAACTGAGACTTTACAGGGTGAAAGGGTTCAATTTTCTTGCTAGAGACAGGAAAATACTTTCCTTGTAAATATGGGTAGATTTAGTTTGGTTTTGTCCCTCTGTTTACTTTTATGATCTGGTGGATGAATTGGTAATGGTGGTTAATTTTCACATAATGACAGAAACATGATGTCCCAAACAAGGAATGACCAGTGAAACCCCAGGAAAATCATGTCATGCTGTTCCTAACATATCACAATAAAAATATATTCCATTGTCCATCAGTTTTTGTGAGAATGAGGGTGTTTGAAAGAGACCGTGTAAGTGCAGCATGGGAGTAGGGACTTTTTTAGCTCCTTTCAGTCTAGGCCATTATATTTGTTTTACTGTGCTGATTATAAAATGTATATATTTGGGGAACCTATTTCAGAGCTATAATTCTGCACTCTTCTACCAGTGTCTGTCTGCCAGTGACAGCACAGATGAAAGGACAAATCCTATCATCTGCCGAGCACACTATTACCTTACTACTCACATAGGTCCACTAATTTTAGACTGCTCATTGACTAAGATTTGACAATGATCAAAAGAAGGAAGTACCACAAAAAGCAGAGCAGAATAAAGCAGCCAGATTTATGATTTTTTACTGACCAAGTTGATTGAGAAGTAGACAAATGAAAAGCTGGTCTGAAAGTTGATTGGAAAAAAATTAGATATTGCCCTACACATGAATGTTTTTACACAGGCCTGTAGTTAGACATTTTGCAGTATCTCTTTTTTTTTTTATTTTTAATGAAACACCAAGCACAAATTAATAGCCCCTTTGTAGAAAAAACACCTATTGTTTTTTGTCTTAATTTGTTTATATTTTAAATACCATTGGCTCAGGAAGTCTGACAAATCCTGTTTCTCAGAAGAGAGAAAAACATTGTTGACTGACAATTTTTTGGGAGGATAAATATTGGTGCAAATCATCCCACCCTTTTTGCTAAATATTTTTTTCAGAGGCATCTGGGCAACTAGCTAATTCCATATCCAATTTAATAATTTTGATACTATTCTAAGTAAAGTTTCCATTATGCAAATATTTTGCAATTCCTCTTGTTCATATCTAGGATCTTGTCTATTGTAGGCTAAGATAACAGCTGTATGAATAACCACGAAGGCTTCATTTTTATTCCAAAGTTAAAAAAGAAGAAGGCAAAATAGCAAGTGCAATAAGTTTTCTGCACAACTACATCTCACACACTAACAAAACTACTTTACAAAATTGATCAAAACCATGGTTTGCTTCCCAACATATACTGTAAGTACATGACCACTCTGTAGAAGTAAACCTGGCAAGACTGAAAAGTGGAAAGGGGGACTGACAGTATCTTAGTATGCACAGAAAAAAAAAAAACAAAAAACAAAAAACCCCAAACCAAAACAGAACAAAAAAAAAAATCCCTGCTATGGAAAACATGTATGCTCATAAAGGAAAGCATGAGTAATTCAGTGGAGCTGCTGTTCAATTACAGTTTGTCCAGCTGAAAATATTACTTCTGTAAAGTAGCCAAGGTGAATGTCAGCTCATGTTATCTGCTGTGGAAGTGTCAAAGATGTGGGTAAGATCTTCACAGGAAGACTCAGCAGACATGTACTTAGCTGTGAGGTCCAACTTCAAGTTTTCTTTAGTCAAATTTACTGGCATCTCTTTTTGCTTCTTATCCATCTTCCTGTGTACTTTCCACACTCCCTGAGGCTCATCTTACCTTCTCATTCACCCCTGCTGAAGAGGTAGGTATTCTTGGGAGAATATTCTGGCTAGTACCCAAGGGTGTTCAGGTACACAGGGTTGTTTTCTCTACAATCCATTAAAAACAAAACAGAAGACATTTTAAACTGGAATAGCCCTTCCATAATCTTCATTGTGTTTTCAGGAATGAATAAGCTCTTTCCTCAACCCTCCACAGAATTTATCTCTTTCCATTGAACTTGCTGGACATAAAAGGCCATGAAGTTACTTTCCTTGGAAAAGAAGGAAGACAAAAGCTTTTTGCCCAACCAGAAACCCGTGTTCAGCCATGCTTTTGCTTGTCTCAATCTGGAGTAGTTCTCTAGCAGTACTAATGCACCTGAGTAATAATGGCATAAGACCTTACTAAGCCATTATGTTCATAACCTTTTCAAAAAGATCCTGTTACCAAGCGCCAACAGTATTACAGCACCTCTAACTGAACTATGATCCCATAGTAACAGCCCAACTTTTTCCTGCTCTTTGATAGACTCTTAAACTTTGAGTGATGGGAACCCAGACTTCACATTGTTCCCAGACATTTGAACACACTCTGTGTGAAGGATTTATTTCCAGACAACACTGCTTAGCTTCAGGGAAAGCATTTTCTTATTTCCACATTTATTAGCTGAGCAAAATCAACGCTTTACTGCATGGTCATCCACCTGGGATTGCTGCCATATGAAAGGAGGGGATCTTAGTAGACAAAGAATTGGAGCACTAATAGAAAAGTTAATAAAAGCTCATTATAGCTGCAGCCTGGTCAGCAGTCTTGGCATTCAATTATTCCTTAAGAGAGACTGATGTGTAAAGAACATTTCCTGCTCTCATATGCACTCTCTCCCTCTCCTAGTAAAGAAAATGAATCTTTCTTTAATTAATTTAGTGCAGGCCAATAGTGTTCAACATCGGAAATAGTGTATTACCTAGATTTTTAAGAAGAATTTATTGTTCCACTCAAAAATATCTTTCAAAGGAAACTGCTAGAAGGTGACCTGACTCATAAAGTCTTTCAAAGGAGTGAGGGAGTGTGACAAAGAAGAGACATATTTCATAACTAACAGGATACCTAGCAATTGTGATGGCTAACTCTTTACCACTGGAAGGGGTTTTGCAACATCTTCAACAGTATTCATATAAAAAAGTTATAAGGAAAGCACATTAAGTCTGAAATTTCATAATCATCACTTTCTTTGTCAGGTTAATATTTCTCAGCATTAGTATTTATTAATAGTTCCTGTCCTGTGATTTAAAAAAAAAAAAAAAAGTAATTTTTTCTTCTAAGGTACCTTCTGAGATGATCTGTAGTCCAGCACTCAGTCTCTAGGAGGACTTCCTTCTTTTGTAACTGCTAGCCAGTTCTTTTTTCCTACTACATCCCAAACAAAAAACTAGTGCTAATGGTATTTTTTCTTGACTCTTGATGTTTGTACAGATGTTAGTAATCTAATGCCACAGTCCCAGCAGAGAGACAGAGCAGGTAGGTGCTCACAGTGATAGAAGGAGCCACTGACTTAGCTTGTATTGGAAGATATGCTTAGCTGACTATGACACTGACTGTTGCATAAAACCACATTTCTCCTTCACCATTTTCTTGATGTTTGAGTCACAGGCGTGTACACACACACACCCCCACCAAAAAAAAAAAAAGAAGATGAGAGTGCAGACAGACTTCTACTGGAAGGGAAATTATCTGTCTTTACTCCTGTTGACATGGCACTGGTCACTTCTGGGAATCATAACAAAGGTGAGATTTAAAGTAAAACTCAAGCTGCACACAGACTATTGCAACCATATTTTCCCTTGAGCAATCCCAGTAACATACAATTTTATTAATCTTGTTTGCTTTGGTAGAGGATATACTTCTTATTTTTCTTTCCTTTTCCCCAACACTTTCCTAATAAGAGCCTGTTTTGTGGAACTGTTTTGTGGAAATCATTATAAATTGATGGAAGTTTGAATTTTGCTGGCTTTCTGTGAGAAATGGAATGGAAACATCAAAACAAGAAGTCTTCAGGTGCAATTAAATAACAAGGTCTGCTGAAAATCAGTAATTTATCTAGGACCTAGAGAAAGCCATTTTCATCTCTGTAAAAGTGCATTGGGGCAAACAGTACAGCATCTGTTACATTTGTGCACCTATATCTGTCAGATAAAATGTTTAAACCTGCCCTACTCATTCTATATAATAAAACAAAATATTGTTCTAATAGAACAGTGTCAGAGGATCAGCTGTTTGGAAAATAAATGCTTCTGCACTCATGAACCAGCAGGAGGTCATTGACCTATTCTAGACTGTGGGCACTGGATCTTAATTATAAATAATTTTAAAATGTTCTGTGAAACAAATTTTTAAATTAAAAATATTTTGCTAGAAATAAAGGGTTTATTAAGGAATTTTATTATCAGCACACCCCTTCAGGATATCTTTAACATTCTCTTTTCATATAATGAAGCTATAGAGGCAAAACCATGAGTTAGGGACACCAGGACACAGAAGAAATCACTTGTTTTCTCTCCAGCAACTACTTTTTATGACTTCCCAGAATTTATCATCATATTAAGCCTTGTCACCTTAGAAACTATTAAATATGTAAATCTCTTTACCAACTCTGTTTGTAAAAGGACCACTTTTTGTGGCTAGTGTGCTGTTCTTAACTAATTGGGATTCAAGATTGTTTTGTAGGTTTGTGGTGATAATTGTTTCCTGTTTTTATTTAAGCTCCTCAGAATCAGAACGCAGCAAATACTTCTATATACATTTTCAATGAAAACAGCCTCAATTTTACAGTTATAACTTGGAAAAGATGAATAATTAGCTAATAACTGTAAGTCAAAAATTGATGTTTTATTGGTCAAGAATCTTTCTGGCCTTAAAAATTAAAAAGTATAATTTAAAAATAAAGTATATTGTTACTGGCACTTAAATTTCTAAGTACAATCCAATGCTCACAAATTTTTCCATGTGATCTTTCAGTTTAAAAAAGGCAAAACTTAAAAAACACAGCCTCTGGATACTCCTCAACAAGCATCATCAGAAATTCTGACTCAAAGCTCCAGAACTAGGAAATTTCCACATCTCCTTATTACAGTATTCTGTGAGAAAGATGTATACATGATATTCTGCAAAGAGATCCTGAAAGACTGGGTCAACTTACATATGCTTCATGTACACCTGGAAACTTCTATGTTTGACTAACCCTGAGCTTTTTTAGAAAATGTGTTTCTTAAAAAAGTAGATGACTGAAACACCATCAGTCATCTTTTAACTCTCTTCATGTAGAGTGTCTGTTACCCTCCCAAGTACATAAACTGTCCATCTCACATAAGCTCTAGCATTAAATCTTTGATGTATTTTTTAGGATGATTCTGAGCACAGAAAGGACATCTTGGAGTAAGTCCAGAGAACTACTGTCAAGTTTATTGGAAAGATGGACCACCTCTGAGGAGGTGAGGAAAGGCTGGGGGAATTGGGGTTTTTCACCATGGAAAAGAGAAAACTCCAGGATGACTAAATTGCAGTCTTCCAGGACCTGAAGAGAATCTACAAGAGAGTTGGAGAGAGACTACTAACGTGAGCATGTAGTGACAGGACAAGGGAGAGTAGCTCCAAACTAAAAGAGAGTAGGTTTAGACAAAATGCTAGAAGAAAATTCTTTGCTGAGAGGGTGGTGAGGAACAAGATGCCCAGAGAAATTGTGGGTACCCCATCTCTCGGAGTGTTCAAGACCAAGGTGGATTGGGCTCTGAGCAACCTGTTCTACTGAAAGATGTCCCTGCGCATGGCCATGGGTTTGGAACTAGATGATCTTTAAAGTCCCTTCCAACACAAACCATTCTATGATTCTATGATTCTATGATTCCATGATTCTATGATTCTATGATTGGTAAAGCTAAAATACCATGTAAAAACTGCATTAAAATTTGTATGAGTCATCTCTAATGCATCCTCTAGCTCTCTAGTGTAACCACTACACGTTTACTTTATATCTAATTAGAGGGTTTTAAGAAAAGATATGTGTAATTGTCCACACATCAAGGACTGTGCCCTGTTGTAGGCTACTCACTACAAGACATTGAGGATTGTGTCCAGAGAAGGTCAGCAAAGTTGATTAAAGATCTGGAGTTCCATGAGAGGCAGCTGAGGCACCTGGGGTTTTTCAGCCTGGAGAAAAGGAAGGTTGGAGGGGATCTAATCACTCTCTACAACTTGAGGTAGTGGCAAAGGGGGGAGCAGTCTCTTCTCACAAGTAACAAGAGACAGAATGAAACTGAATGACCTCAAGTTGTACCAGGAAAATTTTAGACTGGATATTAGGAAACATTTATTCACAGAATCAGACAGGCATTGAAAAGGGCAATCCAGGAAAGTGATTGTTTCATTCTCCCTGGAGGTACTTAAAAGATAGGTAGAAGTGGCACTAGTGGTGGACTTGCCATTGTCAGGTTTATTGTTGGACTCTATGATCTCACAAGTCTTTTCCTACCTAAGTGGTTCTGTGAACAATGACTGGATTATGTGGACCTTTGTATTCACTCTAGACTTTAGCAGGTTTTGCAGTCAACACAATTGTAACACTATAACAAAAGATTTTATGCTGCCTTGAACTTTTGAGAAAACAGGTCCTACTTGTGTCCTTCAAGCATCACCATAGGAATACATGGGTACAATTCACAGAAGTCACATTTAAAGAAAATTTTCACTGAGTTTTTAGAGCCCTAGCAGGTACTACACTGCCAATCTTTTTTAATTAATGAGAATACTGCTTTTCTACCCATGAGTTCACATAAAGATGGTCTTTTGATTTTAATCCCACTTGCTCAATAAATTTGAAAGTTTTGAATTATTGTCCATGTGTCCATAGTATAGGTCTTCAAACTACAAATTTTTCCTCAATGCCTTTGAAAATCATGTTTTAGTATATAATTCCAAGCAATACCATAAATGCCAACCAAAAATTCTGGGAAGCAGGCCTACACCTTCTGCAAATACTTAGCAACACTATATCTTTGTTATATTTTTTGTGTGAATCATGGCCTTACCTTTAAATGCTCTGGCTTTTGTCACTCTAGGCTTCAGTCGCTGCTCTTGTCACTATAATTTTGTCAGAGAATTATCCAGGCAGTGCAGAGTGGGCAGGAATACTCAGCACAGCAGTGTAATCTTTCACATTATTCTAATACTGTCTGGCTTGGCTGTATTAAAGTACATAGCTCTAAGACAGGCAGCAGTGGAAATGTAATTTGCAAAGACTTATTGGAAGGCAGAGAGCCCCTAACGAGATGAGTAATTTAAAAGTCATGATACCAATCCTATTTCTCCTAGTAGACTCTCTGGCAGCTTACTGGTTTCTCTCTTTCTCTGTGCCCCACACTCACTACTTCTCTGTGTTCAAAGGGTTAACAGCAAATTAGGCTGAAGTGGCATGTATTACCATGTCCTCTGCATGACTGATACTGCAATCGATCTGCAGCGGTTCATTTTCTCTCTGGAATCTCTGCCTACTGAGAACAAATACAAACACATGTGGAACCAATAGGAAGCAGACCAAGGGGTTTAAGAGTGTGTACCAACCTATGTCAGAAAGTTCTCACTTAACAGATGGGGCAATTAATAAAACAGTCAAGTGGTATGACTGCGTCAAGGTGCCTTTAAGTGCTAACAATCCTCTTTTGTCTTACTACTGTAGTGTACAGATGGATTTCAACTGAGAATAAGCAGTGCATTGTGCCCATGTTTGCCATCGTACAGTGTCACAGTATTTATAGGCTGCCAGGTGTCCAATGCCTATTATTTTAAGTATAAATAGGAAACTGGTTGCCTCCCTTCTAATTCCCCCCTGCTCTAAGTATTTCAAGTAATGAAGTGATCACTAAGCAGGGTAGAATTAAACTTTACAAGTAAATCAGCCTTTTTATCAATTTATAAAGGACAAATTTGCCATAAAGTAAAGCTAACATAATGCCGCCTCAGTTAATGTGCATTTTTACAGCACTGATCCTACACAAGAAAGTGCTTTATAGGGTAGTCAAAACCCCACAGTATGCCTCATGACATCATATGTTGATTCTCAAAATAAGATAATAATTTTTCCCTCTATGAATGAGTATGAAGTGCAAAATTTTCTATTTCCTATTTATGACTTCCAGGATTTTTTACCAAGATTATTAATCTTTGTGTCCCCACAAATTCAGCTGTACTCCTCTGCACCTATGTCTCATGTTCATCCACCTTTTTTTCTCTTCCTTTTCCCTTTTTTCTCTTCCATTATCTGTTTTTTTTTCCTCAAAATTGCATATCATAGCTGGCACAGAACATCTCTCATCCTTGGAGAGGACTCTTTTCAGTTAACCACAAATAATTTTAGTGTCCTTTGAGATAAAAATGCTGTAAAAATACTTTTAGGCTCAAAATAAAGTATAATAAATGCTGGTCTGTATTTTGCATACATCATACATCATCATACATTCTCAGTCCAGGACAGAAATAGAGCAGTGAAGGTGAAATTGTTTCCTCAGGATCACTGACAAAAGCCTTGGAATCATTATATGCTGCCCAGCTGCCAGCTATTGTGTTGGCAATGCACCAGAGGGCATTTAGCAAGACACTTGATGCACAGGCAGCCTGATATATTTTGAATTTTACTTTCTCCTTTTGTTAAACTGCTAAATAGAGGAGTGAAGTCTAGCAAAAAGACACCATTGTAAGATATTGGAGTGTTTTAGTTCTACTGTTGTAAGGAATAAGTATTTGATTCCATTACCCTCACATGACTGCTTTGTCATAACATACTGCATAACTAATAATTTGCTTATCCAGTGAGTTGCACATTATTGGTTTTATTATGGTTATTGCTATAATGCTTTTTACCACAAGTATGCATCAAAATAAAAGTGGAAGACTGATTTAAACCTCAGAGCAGACAAGGAAGAGTATCCCTTTATCAGCATCAGAAGTATTCTGTTGATGGCAAAAAGCGAGGAAAAAATACGTTTGTTTTGATCTTTTTTTTTCCCTTCATTTTGCATGTAACAAAGGCATTACCTCAAACTATTTTTCACTCTGGTGAGTAAGGTTTGCAGGATCAAGTCCTGGCTATTATAAATGTAATGAGCTTGTCAATTCACCAAAAATTGATGGAGTCACCCCCACCCATTTGTGAAATCATTAAATTAGATACCACTCACACAGAAATCTCTTACTATGACTGATGATGACTACATGCAATTTCCCCAATTATATTTGTTCCAATTTAAAGTAGAATATGCTGCTGGCTTTTCTTTCACTATTCTGTGTTCGCTTAGCTTATTTACCAGCTAACCAGTTCACCATAAGGAGAATATTTTTACTCAAGCAAGACTTTTAATTAAGGCTGGGGAGCATTGTAGGAAACCTGTGTTGGTTGAAAATTAAACAACATTGCTGTAAAATCAAAGACCAAGTCTTCATGACAAACTAATGACAAACATTCATAAGCTTGAATCTGAAGAAAAAAGAAGCTTCAGCCAGCCCTAACCGAACCGAGTCCTATGGCTCCACTAGTGCAAGTTAGTCCTTTAGATGGTAAGTTTTACAGGCATCTCCCAAGCCATTGCAAATTACCTGTGTGGACTGAGAGAGTAGCATGTTGCCACGTCTGCCCACACCTTCACATTGGGCTGCAGAGCATGTAGACAGATAGAGGTAGATTTACTGCCATGTCTTCAACACGACATCCTTGATGAAACACCCACTAGCCACTTACAGTATAAAGGAGTGACAATGCTAGGGAAAGGAAGAACATGTTAAATTTCCAGAATTTACATTACATCATTCTTTCCTCTTGTGGAATCTTTATTGTCTTTTTCATTACTAAGGTCTGACACTAAAGAAGCTGAAAGGCTCAGTTTGATTAAAGCTGTTTGCTTTCTTTGTTTTATACTGGGTATCCATTTTTTGTAAATTAAGACACATTTGGAGGAGAAATAGCCTCCTGGAGTTGGGCCGGATTCTCCTTATCTCCTCCAACACACCTTGGACATCTAGTGCATCTGCCTATAATTAAGGAAATAAATGTCTCTACAGTGATCCATGGACATGTAGATGCCTCATCTGCACAGTAAAGAAAGAAATTCTAGACACAGCACGTCAGACAATTCTATTCAAGTTTTACAGTGTGTTGGGAATACACTAATGGCCAATGGGGTGATGTGTTCCACTGATTTCTATAAAGGTGTAACTGTTGTCTCACCATAGCATTATCTGCTCCACATTTCAACTTACCTTGTCATTTTTTGCAGCGTAGTAGCCCTTGTATGGCTGGCAGATCCTGAGTAGGTGGAAAGCATGTGACTCCAGAGAAGCACCCAATTTTGTTATGGTTTAACGAAGCCAGCAAATAAGCACCACAAAGCTCCTCATTCAGGCCCACACAGTGAGAGGGGAAGAGAATTGAAAGAGTAAAACCAAAAGAATTCATGAGTTGAGATAAAACAAATTAGTAGGTACAGCAGAAGCCACAAGTACAAGCAAAGCAAAACAAGGAATTAATTCACTGATTCCCATGGACAGGTAGGTTTTCAGCCATCCCCAGGAAATCGGGGTTCCATGACAAGTAACAGTGTCTTGGGAAGAAAAATCCTACAACTCCAAATGTCCCCCTTCTACCTTCTCCCTCCAGCTCAATGTGGTGAGCATGACACTCTGTGGTAGGTTATATCCCTTTGGTCAGTTGGGGTCAGCTGTCCTGGCTTGATGCAACCCATTGCACTCAGTGGTGGGGCGGTGAGAGGAGCGGAAAAGTCCTTGATGATGCATCAGTGCTGCTTAGCAGTAACAAGGACATCCACCCTTTTCAACACTGATTTCTAGCAGAAATCCAAAACACAGCCACACACCAGCTACTACTGAGAAAGTTTACTCTATTGGCTGAGACCAGTACAAATACTCACCAGCAGAAGTTTTGCTTTTCATTGGGTCTAGCACTGTAAGGCAACACAAATGTCCTTGCTTATGACCAATGAACAGAAATTGAACTTTCTCGTTGTTATTCAAACTTGCTTCCAAAATTCATTAGACTCCTTGCTTGAACCACCATTGACATTAAGCAATTGCTGTGCAAATGTGCCAGATGGATCACACACCAGCCCAAAGCTGACATCTCTTAGTTCAAAGCCTTTCACAACAGTAAAAAATCTTTCACAGTTGAACAAATTGCAAATAATTTGCAAAACCCTTTTTTTAAGAACTAACTTCAATTTACTTTGGTGGTTTCAGAAGATGCTATTGAGTCTCAGTGCCAAGGTGGTACATTTCTAGATACGCCTACTGGAAAGAATAGGGAAAAAAAACAAATTCCACTTCCCAGTCATGACTCTCCTTCAAATGCAACCTGATTCAACAATCCCCTCCTGACAGGCCTTAAATGCTTGTCGGCTGTATGGATGGATAAACCAGTTATCTGATTGCCTGTAGAGATGTATGAAACCCACAAATTTCTCCAGACTACTTTTCAGGAGAGAAGTATCAGAGAAAGCCAGAAGGTTTAAGATTAAAGGACTGCAGTCTAATGAAGAGTTTTCTCACTTTCTATCATTGTAGGAGCTTCCAGGTTGCAGCACAGCTCTAAGAGTTTTGGAGAGTGACTGAGCAGGAGATGTTGCCCAGGCAGCTGGGAAACATGCTTGCTTAGCACATACACTGAAGCTTTGGCCAGCTGGACTTGCATACAATGCCCCACAGAGATTAAAGCTAACATTCTGCACAATGCCAGAGTGGCACTAGTACAACAAAAAACCTGGTCTGCTTTATGGTTTGAGCTGTGATAGACCCCAAAAAGTAGAAGGACATCTGCTCTGGACACTGATCATGAAGACAGGCCAAATTAATGTGGCGAGTACTGCTAATACAGTGCACTAGAAATAAACCCCAGTGGGATGGACACATACAGATGGGTGGTTTCAGCTCCATGCATTTTTCAGTGTGGCTGAAGCATGACCTATGAGAAAAAAAAGTGTGTATAATATGCCAGTTATATTACACCTCAGTTATATATTGAGAAATCACACCCTCTACCAATTCCTCCCCCCACTTACCCTTGCAACTCATTAATCTAACAGCAAATATTTTAATAAAAGGCATCTTTGGGTTTGTATCATGCCATTGTTTTGAAAAAGCAAGTTTATAGTTTTTGTAATGTCCATCTTCCCCTTCCCCAAACACTCTGTTTCCTGCCAATCATGCAGGAACACAGAGTGCCAGGCACATTGACAGGATGTTTGTGTGCTGCTGACGTTAGCTGAGTTGCAAGTCTCAGCACTTATACTGAAAATCCAAGCACAAAAAAATGTCTCAAACAATTATTTTAGCATTAATAGGATTGTTTATACTCTAAATGAGCAATAGATTACTCCCAAGTGAGGAAGACTTGCTGGTGAACCCATAATCTTCAACAGTTTTCATATTCTAATAGTTCTGCAAAACAGACACCAGACAACATAAATTTTTAAACTCTTAAACACAACTAGACCTTTTAGGTATTGTCAGTAAAGTAACAAATAATACCAGCATTCTTCAGGCTGAGAGATCTAAAGACAATTTCTTCTTATTTTTCCTCCAAATTAATTTTAAATAGTCGCTATTTAGCATTCCATAGGCAGACTTCTACTCTGATTGTAAAACATAATTATTTCAGGGCATCAATTGTTGCTGTAGCAGTGTGAGATATAATGGAAAGACAATCAAAAGACATTTCTAGGTATCATACTAGCTCATTGTGTATTTTCTATGTGCTGCTCCGTTCTCTACTGCTAACCTGCTTGTGGATCTTCCAGATAAAACACAACTAGGTCATGTTTGCATCACTGTGACAGAAGAGGCTGGGTCACTTTACACAAAATGGTGAAAATTTTGCCTGTATGGACAAAAGAAAGTAAAGACTCCAAGATAAATGAGATCCCTACAATTGGTTAAACAGTAATAAGTGTGGTATTATTATTCTGTATTAACCAAAAAGCCTCACAGCAATTCTGATTAAATCAGAACGCAAATGTTCACACTTGTCACAGGTTAGAGGATTATTCCATTCACAGGCATCTGTCCCTCTCTGCCAATCCATTCTTAAGAGTTGGAAAGGTTCTGTTTACTTTTTCTCTCAATATTGTATGCCTTCATACATATCTCAAGTGTAGATAGTGTGCTCATTCTCAGAGTCCTTCCTATTTTTTTTCTCAGAAAAGCAATATGTGACTACAACTAAGTTAACGTTTTAAAAAGGACTTCAAAAAGCTGCAGGTTTCTGAAGACGTATTTCAGAATACATCAAGATTCAATTCAAAGTAAGAATTTGATGCACTAATTAGCAGATGCATGTTTGTGAGATGAATGCAGTGAAATCAGTGCACAACTCTGAATGATGGAGCATGCCTATTCCCAAACTAAAAAATGCTCACCTTCTAGGCATGGACATAGTTCTTAGGTTTCCAGCTTGCACATCTTCCTAAAGCAATCAGCTGCATTACCCCACAACATCTTTCAATGTCTGAACTTTTGGGTAACAAAAAAAAAGCAGCACTAGATAAGCCCTCAGAGGGGGGCTTTCCTGAGTTGTTGATTTGCGTGTATCCAGAAGGAGCCAATAACTGAATCTGAAGATATCTATTAATAGCATACTGACCCAGGAACAGAAAGGATAGTCAGCCTCAATAGACAATGTTGATCAGGTTTTTTTCAGCTATAGACTTTTTGTCAAATTGCCTTTGCAGAGTTATAATTCTAACTGAGCAAGAATAATATTCTACGTAAACAGAAACGTAAACTTGCGTCATAGTTCATTTATCCTACCTCTTCAGCAGTCTCTCCTCTGTCTTAATGGTCTGAGACTAGAGCATGTTGATTATCTACTGGCTCCCCTTTTTGCATGTCCAATACAAAAGCCTGATCTTTCATCCTGACAGCTTCAATGGACTAAGGCCAAAGTGATCTTTCAAGTCCATATGATTTGCAGCATCTCCAAAGAACTGCAAATCACATGCGTGAAAATCATCTATGTCTTCAATGAATCTTATAGAAATTAGGTCTTGTGTTTAAGGACCTTACAAGGACTCAGAACAGGAAAAGTAAGTTTCTTCTGCTGCCAGCATTTTCTTGTTGTGCCATAGGGTGTATTTGATTTCCTGTCTTTATCTGGGCTCAGTGGAGGACAGATATCATTACATAGGCTGTCATCCTATGTTTACAATTGTCGGGACTGGTGTGTGGTACAAGTACTCCCTAGCTCTACTGGGCACATATTCTTTGACAAAAATCCAGACTGCATAGTGCCATCCTGGTTCTTGGTCTTCCCTTAAAGAGAACCCTGGAACAATACCATGGTAGATATGGGAAGCACTCCTGAGACTATATATGACCTTTGTCATAACTGCTCTTTTGTAGACTCACAGAAAAAAATTGTTTCCTTCTGCATTTTGGCTCAGATTTAAAGGTTTGTTTCAAGTACTGAGCTGCACGGTTTTGTAAATGGGGGATACATGTTTTCATAATATGCACTTACTGCATCTTCTAAGTAGGCAGAGGCTTTCCATCTATCATACATACAAAATGCTGAAGATGACATGCATTTTCTGTGCAGATGTGAAAAGCTTTGCTTGAGATCAGAGCATGCGCTAGGCTGACCATTTCATTTCCCTGTGGAAAACCAGCCTTTTGTATCAGCTGTTCTTCCACAGAAAAACATAAATAACAAAAGCAGAGAGAGAACATGCAAAGATAATATCATCATATGAAGAAACAAATCCATCCCCCTTGAAGTAATAAGAGTTTGATTTGGGTTTTGGGTATTTTTCTTTCCATGCTGTACTTTAGCATTTTGATACTGTGGTGAATGAATATCTAACTAAAACAGACACACCAGCTAGACTAAACGGGCAGCATTCTCTCTTTTTTTGGTTTTTTGTTTGTTTGTTTGTTTGTTTGTTTTTGTTGGGTTTTTTTTGGTTGGTTGGTTGGTTGGTTTTTGTTGTTGTTTTTTGGTTGTTGCTTTTCCTTCCCATGGCTGGAATACAGTAAAAAGGGTTTGAAGAATTTTCTTGTTCAGACCATAGAGGTCACTGACAATATTGTTCCACCCAGGCATTTTAAAGTGGGAACCCCAAAAACAGCATGGAAGAGGTACTTCTGTACAGATTCAGGGAAAAATTATTTTCAGAACAAAATGCCCCAGAAATCATAGCACACTCTTTAGTTACAGTTGAAAGAAAAGTACAACCAAAATTTAAATAGTATGACTGAAATCTCATTTAAAAAAATATGGTCACACACATTGAAAATACTTTAATTTTAGAAACTAAGCTGTAGCAATTTTACAGACCCTGCAAACAACAAAAGAATAATAGTCTTGTTACAATAGGAAGCAGACTTCACAAAAAGAAGGAAAGGAAAAAAAGGAAAAACTAATGAAACCAAGGGTTAAGTGAATATAGTTTTGTTCCTTACATAAGTTTCGGTGTTGTAAAATATGGCACATTTAGTACTGTGCGATCACTCAGAAAGCCAAACAGAAACTTGTCATCATGGTTTGGAGAGCACAACGGCTCTCCTTTCTCATGTTTCAACTAAACAGTCTCCACTTGGGCTGAGGAACATATCATATAACATAAATCACTCTCTGATAGATATTTGGCAGCTAGTCAGAACCCCAGGCTATGCAACATACAGTATGGAACATTTTTAAGGTGGAATCTAAAATGTTTTACTATTTTCTGGTACAAAAAAAAAAAGAGAATACCTAAGAAAGCAGAATTATCTGGTTTTAGGTTCTGAATAATGCATGCACATATATGTACATAGCTACCTACATACATAGGTACATACATACAAAGAGTCATGGAACTGTAAACCTGAAGGGTTTGTTCAAACAAATAAAAATGAAAAAAAATTAAGGAGCATGATTACAGCTAACCCTTACAGCTATGAAATAGCAAAGAAGTACTGGAATCTATTTTTCATCGGTTAAAGGTCTTAACTATTTCATTGCCTTGGAATGCAAGAGGTTTTAAGATGCCCAAGCACATGTAGTCCAGATTCAGGTCGTTTTGATAAGAAGATTTCATGCAAGGGTTTTTATCTTCTCATTTATGAAATGCCATGTGTGCATAAGGTGGAGCAAGTACTGATGACAAAAATATTGTTAAGTACGTAACTGATGGTGATTAACCCCTTCATCAAAGTGCATCACTGATCACTTCAGGAAGGCATGCTTTATCATAATTTCAGGGCTGTGGCAGCTACTAGGAAGTATGTATTGATTGACAGGGCTATGGAGGAACTGTTTCCCTGAGTTTGTGCATTGTGTCACGGGACACTTAGGGGTTAACTTTATGTTTTTGGAACGTGTCATGGTGTTCTTCATGTACTCAGACTGAGCAGTTCTTAGAAGGGTGAAATGGAAACTGGAGAAATTGCAGAGCATGTGGTATGGGGGTTGGACTGGAAGAAACAGAGACACATGAGGAAAAAAGAAAGCTGCTGCAAAAAGTCCAGAGCAAGTTAAATTAAAATTAGCCATTCATTGTTTTTTTTGAAGAACAAAGTATTAATTTTGAATATGTTTTATAATTTAGGCTCTAATCTTATTAACATGCAGGACAGCAAAAATATTGCAGTAAAATAATTTTGTTTACACTTGATTATGCCATTTTTGTTAAGTTTATGTTTTTTCCATCTTTTATTTTATATAAAATGAGAATATGAAAAATTGCAACTCAGTCACTGCTTTGCCTGTGACTGTGACAACCTTAGACAGACTCTGTGCTGAAAACCCACAGCATTTATGCTTAAATTCAACCACTACTTGGTTATCTAACTTACATCGGAAAAGGAATCCGAGGACATACAATCATAAAGCACTGAAAAATAGCTATTTTACATATTAACTTCTCTCTCTAAAGTTTTCTAAAGCTAGGCATATAAAATTTAATCAGCAATAAATGCAACATGTTTCCAAAATGGTCAGTACAAGGAAGTGGAACACAGATAATCATCCTTGTTATTTACATGTTTGATAGTTTCACTCTTCATCTGATTATCTAGCTGATACAGTGCATTAGTGAAAATATACTTTTCTGCTCTGTAAAAAGACAGTTCTCTGAGTAGATAGCAGGCTGTTTAAGACATCAAGAAATGAGAAGAAATTATGAATTTCTGTCCTTGCTGCTCCTTCAATTCACAGTTGAAATGACTAACATCCTGTTTATATATATGCATATGCCTACTCAGAAATCCTACAATAACATGCTACAAAGGTCATATAGGGCTTCTATTTTAGCCCTCTTTTCCTGTAACTCTGAATTTCAATTTATCACTTTTCAGTCTTGAAAAAGACTGCAGATCTTTGGGTTCTTGGTTTATACCTGGAGGAGACTAGTTATTTATTGCTTTGCAGGTCAAGCAGGTCATGCTTAGCCCCTACAGACCTCAGGATTTCCTACCCAGCATTTCTTGTTGTATAAATACATATGTCCATGTTTATAAACTATGTTGTACTCTCTGAGAACTTTGATAAGGGTAAAAAAAAGATACAGTCCACAGATGTGTCTAGGCTTTACAACCAAGTTTCCATAATTCCTTTAAAGAGTTTGTGAATATATATATTTTAATAAAATATTAATTCAAAATTAATTATTAATTAAATCATAGCTGCAATAAAATTTAAAAAGTATAATCCAATAGACCGAGATATTGCATGCAGTATTAAATCCTGATATTCTGGCCCAAATCACCATGAAAATAAACATAATTAATCCTGTACTTTACAGAAAATTTTGAATATATAACAAAAAGCTCTACTAACTTTTCAACAAGTAAGGGGATAATGTTCTTCTAAATGCTTCATCTATGTGTTTGCTTTCATAGAATCATAGAATTGTTACGGTTGCAAAACACCTCTAATTTAATTGATCCCAACTCTTAACTGAGCACTGCCACATTCAGAGCCAACCCATGTGCCCAAGTGCCATATCTACTTTTTTTTTTTTTTTTTTAAAGCTTCCAGGGCAAGTGATTCCGTCACTTCCCTGGCAGCCTGTTCCAGTGCCTGAACACCCTTTCAATAAAGACTTTAATCTAGAATTTGCTATTTTCAGAACTTAATTTTGTTTTTTTCGATCTATTTTGGCTATATTAAGTGTTTACAGGAAGAATAAAAGGATTACCATGGAAAAAACTTGCCACCTCCATAGTGAGGGAGCTCTAGCCAGGTATTTTAAAGATCACACTTTGATCTTCGTTCTTTTCACCTTTGTCTTAGATCTCAGGTGACTTCTTACACCTGAGGATATTTTATGTTCATGTTTAAATCTTCAAAAGACTTTTTTTATAAAGCTAAAGTTATCTGTCCACTGCTAATGAAAATCAGTAACCTGAATAACTAATCTATAAGGTGTCTTTGAAAGTGTTAGGCTTGCTCTACTGAATAAATCATTAACTTGTAATTAAACTTTAAGTTTCAGCCTTCATCTTCAGTCTGAAACAGAGAAAAGCAAACACTTTTCTTCTTAAGTTATTTTTAAATAGCATGCACTCATGCCATCCTTTTAGGGCTGTTACTATTCATAGGGAAATAAAATTCAGTACACTTGTTACAATGAATTCAGGAATTGGATTCACAATCATTTTAATTCCTCACCACTTCTTTTCTATCCAATGACTGTTTAGAAAGAACTGAAAATATATCAGCAGTGGAGAAGGGAAATGGATGCTCATCATTAGAGTCAGTCGGTGTTAGTCTTCTTTGCCTTTGAAAGAAAAACCTTGAAGACTAAAGGACACTTGATATTTGGGGAGTGGGAGAACATTATTCAGCATCAACTATAAAATAGGCCATATAAAGGGGAAAAACTGTCACACTAATGAAGTTTCAATGCTGTTATCTTCTGTCATTTAGTCATCATATTTACTAAACAAAACCAGAACAGCGTTTTCACCAGTGAAGTTAAATAAGGGGTTCCAGACACTTCTTAGGTTATGGACAGAACAAAACTTTTGATTTTATGTCTGGCAGCACAACTAAAACAAGGCATCTTGGAAGAACAACCTCCTTTTCCAAGAAAACTGGCTTGTGTATTTTGTCTTTTTGATGTTCATAAATTGGCCATGGTTGTGTCCAAACCCTAAAGTGTTTAAACAAGGTGTAAGTTACAGGAGTAAAGTTTTACTGTTTCCTGAATAATCTTTACTCTTCTTCACAGAATGGATCCCAGCCAACTACCTTCTAAGCTGTGAGAACACTTCCCATAAACTGCTACTTCCATGTGAAGAAAAACAACATGTGAAGAAAAACAACAGAATCCTTTATACTCACAGGATAGATAAGAACATGAGACAAAAAAAAGGAAATGAGGGAGTAGCTTCTCTGATGAGTGAGCTAAAACTTGCCTCAGTAGAGGTGCAATTTATTAAACATTTTCTAATTGTAAAAGTTCCAGCAAGCCTGGAGAGAAGAACATGTGGAAGGTAGCCTGGCTGCTCATGGGGCTTCAGGTATATGCGAGCATTTCTGGTAAGGTGATCAGCGGGCATACGAAGCTATGGTACACAGTGCTTCAGGGAATGGCAATGAGTTTTGCACAGGGTAGGGAGAACCTGAGTGCTCCTAGAAAGCCCTCCCTAGAATTTCTGCAACATTACTCTCAACAGCTGGGTATGACATTTTATATTCACCTAAGAAGCAGCTTAGCAAACTGGCCTGATGTTGTGCAGCATTTTGTTTAAATGCAGCTGTAGAATGGTCTTTTCTGATAAAAGAAAACTAACCACCCTCCCCACAAAAAAAAGAAAAAAACAACAAAAAACAACAACAAAAAAACTTCTTTTTGAAATTGTTTAATTGAAATTAGTTTAATTACTTAATGTTTAAAGAGCACTAAAAATATTTCTTTTTGGACTTTTTAGTCTCACACTGATTGAGTAAATTAGTTTTCCCTTCTTGTGCTATTTAACCTGATGTCTTAGAGAAATTAACTCCCACCATTACTTACCATACAAGATCTATAGTGTTTTATTCGCTGAAAAAGAAGAAGCATCTTGGCTGGATTCCTTGGGGAAAGATAGTCTGTCTTATTTGAAAAGACTTATTTGTGAAAGTGCACTCGGGAGGATTTTTTTTTTGCGCAGCCCTCCTTTTTTCTTCTTTGAGCACCATTATCAGAAACCGAGTTTCAGGATTCATTTGAAATCACAATTATGAGAAGTGAAGAAGGACTTTTCGCTGCAGTCATTGGCTACTCCACTTAGTTATTCAAAATTTCCTTGTAATTATGATTGCATATTTTAAAGTCACGCATCTGGTTCTGCCACTCCCTCCATTTGTTTCCCTGCTCCCAAGATAATTACATTTTGACAAAAATTTATTGAGACATCTGCTTTTTGCTTCAGATCTCCAGGTCATTCCGCAGCCATAACAGCGGTGCAGCATGGCTCAGCCATTTTCACCAAGGAGGGGGCTGCAGTAACTAAACTGATGGCCAGATTGGGGAGAAATCTCAGTGAAAATTTGCCAGCTGGTTTAAGGTGGAAAGAAAGAGAATACTTGTGAATGGAATGGGAGATAAAGAGGAGCATCTTTCTGATAATACTATCCTTCCAGCACTTTTAGTTCACATCTAATAAAGTTAACTTGCACAAAATCAGCAGTGCCAGCAAGCAATCACTCTGTCAGGAAAATGCTGAATTAGTGCAGCAAGGCACAGGAACAACTGGCAAAAAGTAAAAGGAGATTTTAATAACACAGTAGACAGAATTTCAACTAGAACATTTTGTGGAAAAGCAGGCAGGAATAAAGCAATTCATTTAAAGGAGGGAGCCATGTCTTTAAATGCATGTGTTTTAAACTACTGCCTTTCTGGCTGGCCCTAATTAGGATCTGTGATACTGTAGTCCAGATTACATTTCAGTATACAATCTTATCTTGGTTACCTTAGAATTTAACACATGCACAAGAAAAATGGTGTGATTTAAAGATTTCATGATCAAATGATATTCAGGAGAAGCAGAAGCTAGAATGCTTTATATTTGCTACCCCCACAACTTAGTCCTAAAATAAACTGCCAATCTCTTTTAGTGGTGGTAATGCTTCCTAATTTTCTCCATTCACTTTTAGGATATGTTACAAACATTGTGTGCATGATCAGCTGCATTTCCCATTTCATGAACTACAAAAATTAAATCCAAAATATTTGGTGAATGTAACATTAGCCAAAATTTATGTTCAGGGTAGGGAGAACTTGGAGTTCTCTTAATAAAGTTTTTTATTAAGTGCCTAAAGGACATTTTACTAAACCTCTCCCAAATCCCAAACAAACCACAGTTTATCATTATTAAGCCTCATCTTAGCTAAATCCTATATAGTGAAAAATTTCCTGTTGCTCCATAGGATTCTTCTCACAAACCCCAAAATAGCTTTTCTAAAGTTAACAGAGAAAGTTACTTTTCCAGTTTTTATTTAACAAGCAAATTATCCATTTGGTACTGTGACAACAGTGATCTGTTGCCTTATCCCATTTTGTAATCCCGATGTTTCCTTTTAGAAACGAAAGTTTGTCTTTCAGCTATAGGAAACTACCTGCTTCTTTTGAAAAAGTGCGATTTCCTTTATAATTCAGAGCAAACGATGTAACTTATACTTTAGCTATCCCCTTATTGCAGTGGAAGAAAGGCATAGTGATCATGGGCAAGAAAAAGAGTTACTTTATGAACTATTTTCATGTGAAACTAGGTTAGTTAGTGGTCATCCCCTGAAGAGAAAGATGTATCACAAAGAAACAGGGGATCCTCATTGCCTTTAACCCCATGGACCAAAACAACAAAAAAAATAAAATAAAGAGTAAGAAGTGTTCAGTTTTGTTTGAGTATTTTATAATGTGATACAGCACTTTATTGGGTTAGGCCATTAGGTTTAGAAGCAATAACTTACAAATGGCACTATGCAATTGCAACTGCAAAGTTTAACTGGCTTTTACAGAGAATTTTTCCCTTGCACCTCAAACTGGGCGCTCTTGCTTGCTAGAGAGTTTTCTGATCAGTAATTTTGGTAAGAAGTTTTATTTCTTAATTTTTTTTTTGTCATCTCTGTTTTAATGCACTCTTTGTTGCATCTGAGCAGAGTCAGCCTGACTTTGGGAAGTAGTGTGTTTTGGAGAATGGAGGAGGGAAGTACTTACTATCTTAATTCACCTCTATATCTCTGTGAAGGTAAATGTTTCCTCATTCCTCCATGATCCTGAGGCAGAAGCTGAATGCAGGTTTCTTAAACTGGTGAAACACTTGGCTCATTTCCCAGTATTATCCCACTTGTTCACTTAAACATTTCCCTTGAGAAAATGCCCTTTATTTTATATATGAGGTGTAAATTCAACCTCCATCTTCACTCTTTTCTGCCATTTATTGAGCTTACATTGCCAGCTGTGCCAAGCCACATCAGTTGGACTAGTGATGAGTCTGTCAGTTTACAGGTTATCCCAAGAGGCCCTGCAAACTTATCTCAAGTGTAGAACTCATTTCACTATCAGATGAGATCATTCAGATGAGAGAGGCAGAGAACCTGCTTTCCTTTCGGCAGGAAGAGGAAAGTGCATGGTTGAGAGAAGCTTATAGAAGCCTACTTAAAAACTAAAAGGACCTCAAGCCTTTTGAAAAAATAGTCCATTTTTTCATTATGTGTTCTGTAGACACTAACATGATGACCCAAGCTATTTCCACTTAAAACCAAACTGAATATGCAGGAAAGAAAGCAAATAAATAAACAAATAAAATGCACAAAGCAAAACAAACCATTCCTTGATTTTCCTATGCACTGATAGAAGAAAGTACAGTTTGTTTAGCTTAATGAAATCTCTGACAATGGACATGGACAAAAAGGATTAAATGTATATAGACAAAGGAAGACTCAAACCCTTATATATTTGTTAAAGCCAGATGTTTACTGGCTGCTCAGATTTGATAAATGTCCAATGACCAATGACCACAATGTGACAATACCAATGACCACTGTGTAACAGCAATTTAATCTCACAGACTCAATCACAATTTTTTCCCATGCCATTGTTCAGAAAGTCACATTTGTGTTTTATGAAAACATAAATGTTTCTGCAACTGTGCTCTTATTTGTTGGCTGCTCTGTGCTCCTGTGTCTTGATGCATCTGTCTATGTTACATTTGCTATGGCAAGTCTTGCCTGACACAGAAAGCATTTTGATTCCTGAATTATTAATACACAAATATGAACTGTGGCTGAACAAGAGCCATTGAAGCACAAGTTTGAATGAGTAAAATGTTTTGGTTTAATCTGATAAGTTAAACAGCAAGTTCTTCTTGAGTGTTCAAAATCATTCTCTTTTCACACGTAACAATATTTTAGAAGACTTCCAGACTCTTCAGGAATATATGCAGTAAAAGAATACAGAAAAGTATAATTATTGTTATCATACAGGTTGTATTTACACAGTTCACTGTAGTGTTTTGCTCAATTGGCATTTTGGAAATATGTTAATCCCATAATAACTGTCAGTTCTCTAATGATGTTCCTACACTGAGACAAGCAATACTGTTACTCTTACTGTACCTCTCTCTGATATTGGTTTTCTTTACTGTGCTCCCACTCTGAATATGAATTTACTTTTGCTCTATAAAAGAGCTCTCAAAGTATTGTATTTGAACCTGTGTGTCACTGAATTTTAATACAAGATAGTGCAATCCTAAAAGGCCCAACAAGAAGAAAAATATTTTAGTTGTTCTAATACGCAATCTTGAGACCCTATCTCAGTCATTGTGTGGACAGTCATTAGGTAGACTATCCTAAATCCCATCCAAGAGACACTTTTTACTTTCTTGATAGGAAGGAATGGTTTTGTATTTTTTTAAAAAAATATAGGTCAAAAAATCATTCTTTTTTTTTTTTTTTTTTTTTTTTTTTTTTTTTTTTTTTTTTGTCGCTGTTGTCTTCAAGCATGCAATATCACGAGACCTGAGTGTATTGTGACATGAGAATTACCACAATGAGCTGGCATGTGTGGGAATGCTATCTGTGGAAAGTGATCTACCACCTGATTTTGGAGTCCCAGATCCTGAAATACCTGCCAGTACTCCAGATGATGTCAAACATTTGGGCCTACCAAATAAATGGCTGAGAAAACACAAGGTGTGTTTGATGCAAAACTTTTCTACTGGCTGTGCCTTCACCAGGAACTCCTGTAAAAGGGCTGCAGCCCACTTCTGTGTATTTCCCTTCACCCCAAAATTATTGTGTGGGACAGAAAAAACATCTGGCTTCTGGCATCATCCTATTCTACTACCATACTGTTAGTCTTGAGCTTGTTTTGTATGTCATCTCCACCTCTTTGCAATCATGTACAAACCTGCTCTAATGGCTTGAAAGGATTAAAATAATTTTGAAAAAATTAATCTTAGCTAGTCTCTGCACAACTTCCATTGAACAAAGGGTCACACTATTTTTTCCTCATCCCTGGGAAGAGTGTGCATATGTAGTGAAAGCCTCTGGCAAGTTAGATCAGCCCTTAGCTCACTGCACACAGAGAGAACTATAGCTGCTCATATTCTCTGTGATGCTAAAACATGCACAGCCACTAGAACTTGTGCTGTTGGACAGAGCTTAAAAGAGGAAGAATGTTCAATTTATTCCTTTATCCCCAGAAATAAAAAGAGCCTGTCTATTTTCTGAGGACCAGAATGAGTGAGGCAATTGATCAGTTCAACTGCTGCCTAAGTTTTACCTACCACTGCAAAGTCTTCATTTCCTTCTCATTAATCAGTCACAAGGCTTGCTGCACCCTCTGCCCTCAAAGTAGCTTGCATAACAACAGTAATGTCTGTCTCCACTCTTCCACTTCAAGAAATGACTGGGACATTCTCATCAAAAACAAAATTGCCAGTAGGAGAAATTTTACATGAGTGGTTCCACAAAATAATATCATTGTGGCTACAGTTGATATTATTACAGTTGAAAACTTTTCTTGCGGCACTAAGTACACTTATCTAACCTCTAACTCTGAGGGTAGATTAGACAAAGGAAAATGACAAGCATACTGAATGTAAGTGTCAAGATGTTGGTAGGAGTTTGCCTCTGTGGAAGAATTCAGTGTGCACTGTGCTACACACAGATGGCTCCAACAGGCCCATCACAGGACATAGCGGAACCCATCAGCCAAGTTGTGACACCTTGTGGAAAACATATTTAAGACTGAGCAAAACATATTGCTTCACAAACAGTGAAGCATGGGGGGAAGAGTCTGAGGAATGGACCTGTGAACACCACGGTCAGAAAAGGAGATGAAGGAAGAGATGGAGCACACCGTACTAGAGCATTTAATTCTCTTTAACCCATGGGAGGAATACACCAGAACAGATATTCACACAACTGGCCATGGAGGATCCCATGTTGGATCAAGTGCTTATTTTCTGAAGGCCTGCTTGAATGAGTTACCTCACTTGGGAGCAGGGAATAGTGTGAGAAAGAAGCAGCAGAGAGGAGCTGTTATGGACAGACTGCAAACCCCTATTTCCTATCCTCCTGTGCTTCTTGGGGAAGGGGTAAGGTAGAGGATTTAGAATGAAAGACTGAAGTTGTTCCTTGGAAAAAGGGGAGGTGGAGGGAAAGAGATTTTAGTTTTTGTCTTTGTTTCTCACTAGTCTATTTTTAAATGGCTATAAATCAAATTAATTTTCCATATGCCAAGTATGTTTTGCTTGTGAGGGCAATTTTTAAATGACATATCTGTCTTTATCTCAATCCAACAGCTTTTTCATCTTATTTTTTCTCCTCAATCCTTTTGAGAATGAGGAGTGAGAAAGCAGATGGGCAGGGGTCTTGCAGCCAGAAAAGATCAGTCCACAACAGACACAAAAGGAGAAATTCTGATTTCAAGTTGAATCTCCAGCATACACATACAACTAGTTTACCTGCACAGTGTTCACCCAAAATTTGAATAGCTGATAAGAAAAGAAAAGAAAAAAGTAAAAACACTTAAAAATTAAACCCAGGTAGAATTCAGGAAATATTTCAGTAGAATACTGAAAAAAAAAATAAAATGTCAATAGCAAATCAAAGTTTAAAATAAAAACTGATGGAGCTTCTCAAACAGAAATAAAACTTTTGAAACCAAACTTGGATAGTATAGAGTTTATTTTGAAAGTATATGGTACAGTTCAATAGCCATTTGGTTTCAGAACCTGGAATTTTTTATTTGTACAAAGAATGAAATAGTTAAGAAAGAAAACCTGCAAATAATTCCTGCTTCCACCACTTCTACAACCATCTTAATCTATTCCTTTGTACTTTCTTGTTAGTAAGTCACTCCTCAGCAATGATACTGAAAGATAACAGAAGGAATTAAGGCATTACATGTTCATGAACAGACATCCACAAAAGGCGCTAAGTAACACAGTATGGCACCAGTCTGGTTTGAAGTCCAATCATGACAATTTAGTTAATTTTATCCAAATAGTCTTATTTTGATATGAATGTAAATTTTGAATTGGGTGGAAAAACAGCTTAAGAAAATATGTAAAAAAAAAAGTATTTTATTTGAATCTGAGAGCTGAAGACTCTACCATCTCTTTTGGTTGCTTTCTAGTAACATCAATCTTTGAAAAAACAAAATCTACATTTTTTTTTAAATTTTAATCACCTTGCTTCAGCTTAAAGGCATTTTCCTACTACAGTATGTCATATATGTTTGATAAATAAACCACTCTAAATTTCAAGCACTCTAAATTTCCCACAATTCTTTTTTCTCAATTCCAAGTATATAAAATATTTCTTCCTCCAAGATTATCTGTTCTTGCTATAGCTTTCTGCTATTGCAGGACAACCATACTGCTTTCGTTATCATTGCAGACACATGTAAAAGCCGCAGCAATGCCCCAGTTGGATGGGAGTGTTAATCTCCTGGAAGGTAGGAAGGTTCTGAAGAGGGATCTGAACAGTCTGGTTCGATCGGCCAAGGCCAGTGGTAGGGGCTTCAACAAGACCAAGTGGAAGGTCTTGCCCTTGAGTCATAACAACCCCATTAAAAAATGCAACTGGCTGGGGGAAGAGCAGTTGGAAAGCTTCTCAGTGGAGAAGGACCTGGGGGTGCTGGTCAACAGAAGCTGAGCATGGCCTAGCATGTGCCCAGGAGGGCAGGAAGGCCGACGGCATCCTGGCCTGTATCAGCAAGAGCATGGCCAGCAGGACCAGGGAAGAGATCATTTCCCTATCCTTGGAACTGGTGAGCCTACACCTCAAATCCTGTGTTCAGTTTTGGAAACCTAATGATAAGAAGGACATTGAGGTGCAAGAGTGAGTCCAGAGAAGGAAAATGAAGCTGGTGAAGACTCTGGAGCACAAGGTTCATTATGAGTGGCTGAGGTTGTTTATTCTGGAGAAAAGGAGGCTCAGGGGAGACCTTACTGTATTCTAGAACTACCTGAAAGGAAGTTGTAGCAAGGTGACAGTAAGTCTCTTTTTCCAGGCAACTAGTGCTAGAACAAGGGAAAATGGCCTCAAGTTGCACCAGGGGAGATTAATGTTGAATATTCTTTACTGAAAGAGTGGCTAAGCACTGGAACAGGCTGACCAGGGAAGTGGCAGAATCACCTTCCTGGAAATGTTCAAAAAACGAGTTGGCACTTTTTGATAAACTTTAATGGGCATGATACTGTTCAACTGAAGGTTGGACTTGATGATCTTGGAGATTTTTTTTCTAACTTTAATGGTTTTGTGGTTCTGTGAGTAACTTGTCTGGATTTTTTCAGTTCACATTACTTTTTATGATACAGTTATTTTTCAAATAGGAAAACCACCCACTCTAACATTTTTTCAGGCTTTTGGAACTTCTATAGTGCTTAATATTTTTTAAGTTAACATACTGCATAGAATCATAAGATGGTTTGGGTTAGAAGGGACCCTAAATATCATCTACTCTCAATTCCATATTTATATACTTGCAGGTACAAATCACCTTTGACTCTCTTCGAGGACCCCCCTGTGGCCCTGTGCTTTGCAGGTACTGCCCTTCATCCTCGGCAAAGAACTGAGAAGCATGTCAACATCCTGATGACAGGAACTATTTTCTGCTTCTTTGCAAATAGGAACACCTTTAAGGGACCACCTCTCTGGAATCAGTCTCTTCAGCATCATTGTGAAATTTTCATCATCTCCATTTGGTAATGGCCCTGTTTCGCTGCAAGGGTTTCTTTGTTCCTAATGTATCTGGCTCCTATTTATTCTGAGCCCTTTAAACCACGTTACTTTTTAAGCACCTTTTTTTCCCTCTATCATTTTTTGTCATGTTACATCTCTCCTTTTTTGCACATCTTTTTAGCAGACAGCTTATATTTTTTCCCTTCCTTTCTTGTTTTTGGTTTTTGGGATGGTTTTTGCTTTTGGTTTGTTTTGGTATTGTTGCTGTTCTTGCTGTCGGCTTTTGGGGGTGTTTGAAACATAGCATTCAGATATATCAGAGAAGATGTCAGATTAATTTCTTTCCACTTGAGAGGACTGAAATCCTAAATTATTCATGAAAGTGTTCAAGTCAGTAAAAAAAGGTCTTGCAAGGTGATTGTGAAAGTAGTTATTAGATCACCATCACTATTAAATTTCTTACTTCTTTTGTGCTGGATGAGTTAATTGCTGTCCAGGAGAAAAAGGTATATCCAGTCAGCTTAAACCTAATCAGAAGACAAATATCTTCTAAGTGTTTAAGGCAACAAAACACATAGTAAATGAGGAGAACAGAAGGTGCAACTCATGCTACGCATGTTAACAGCAATAAACGAGGTTGGCTCTGAGCATATTATTGGCAAAAAATATGATTTAAAAAAATTTGCACTCTGTGCAGCATACAAATTCCTTCACAACAAATGACATAGACACCAGGTAGACTGAAAAATGGCAACAACTTGTTCAATAGTGTATAAAGGCACCTCTTAATTATTTTTAAATATTGCTTGGTTTTTCTATCCCAGCCTTTTGACCTAGACACCAAATCCCATCTAGCAGGTGGGTTCCTCATTTGCAGATTTTGACAGCAAAACAAAGGAAAAACATCAGGCAAGACCAACATGAGCCTACCAACTCCTCCTGCCACTCTTGATGCCTCTAAATTGAGCCTTCTAAATGGCAAACCCGGCCATAATTCAGCAGTACACTCCTGCCCTTTATTGACAGCAGTTCTTATCATCATCTTACAATGTTTGCCCTGCAGCTTTGTTCATCGGGTCACCTCTGGTATGCTCTCAGAGCAACTGTTCAGCTGCAACACACAACACTACTGTATGGGACACTTGTTTCAGTTTAAAGCTGATTCATTCATTTGTGAGCTGGCTTGCCATCCAGATTTGTATGTCTTTAGTTTTTTTATTTTGATCCATTTCAATGAAGCCACACTTTAGAGAATTTTTCATTAAACAGGTATTTGATAAGGGAACAAAGACTTTCATCCAGGTTCTGAATGCACAATCAAAATGGAAACAAAACTGTACAGATCATGCAAATTGTGCAAAAGAATACCAACAATCAATTAATTTGATAACATTTCCTCCAACTGAAGAATTAGTTTTTGCTTATTAGTATAATCAACATCACTGAAATAGCTGAAAAGAAAGAACTTAATACAGAATGTGAAAATAGTAAATGGAGACAATGTCAAAAAATTGTAACACTCAGCTTGGGGAACTTTATTCTTCAATTATTCCTGCATATGGTGTTCAGCATTTCCAGTGGCCTGCTGTGGAGGTAATGTATTGTTTATGTTGAATCAGAATCTCAGCCCTGAACCCCCAGGTACAGAGCCCATATATGCAGTTTGAAGCTTTCAGGAGAATTTTTTATCTTTTTCCTAAGTACCAGATTTCTCAACTCAATCGGTTAAGGTTGTATTTGCTGGAGAAAGTTTGCACTTTTCCAAATTCCTCTTCAGAGAGGAAGTCTCAGCACTAAAATACAATCTAACACTACATTTTTAGCAATGCAAAGGCTCTGGCTTTGAGTAGCAGTCATTAATATTTCCTTCTTTCCTATAACTGCTAAGGTGATGACCTCACTGGAAATCATATCCCTTTCCCTCTATTTATTTCATTAGCAGGTGAGACCTTCTGATTAATCAAAGACCAGTTGTGCAAATTAGATGATTTTACATATTTCAGTAACAAAAAAAGCAGAGTAATACTAGGAGCCAAGGCAAACAGGTAAATGTTTTCATTCTTTGCAAAGCTTCTGACTTGCAAGAAAACTTTGACTGCAGAGGAAATGATTTTGATAGAAAACTTCAGCTTGAAGAATTTGAGGTCTGTTAAAACTCTTAATGCAGCTGAGTGGCTTCCACAGAGAAAGCACTGACCATCACTCAAACTTTGTGAAAACAAGCTATGTTAGAGGGCTGCAAAATCTGGTTCTTCCAAAATGTGAGTTGAGGTTGTAATAGTAAGTTTCTTACTTAATGGGAACACCTAGAACCCTCAGTAAAATCTAGGGACCTAAGTTCCTCTAAGCTAAGTATGTGCTGTTATCCTATTTGACCATATAGAATCAAAGATACAGGAAGGTTAAAGCCTGACTATTCCAGCTTTCAGCCTCTATGGGCTTTCATTTTGAAAATGATTATTGGAAATCATCATTCAGTAGACTGTGCTTCTGTTAAGAACACTCACAATTAAGCATTTGATGACACACATACATATTTTATCAGCAAATTAACTGGAAAGTTCAATGTGTAGCTCTCAAAACACAACCTTGAAATAATACTGGCTTCAAGAGCTACTTTTTCTCATGAAATAACATTAAAAATTGTTGAGTCTTCATGAACTTTATAATCTTCAGCATCTGCTCTGTTCTTTACTAAGAGTTAACAATAATGATTGTGGTTTGACCCAAACTTGCAGGAAGTACCTGCTTTTTTTTTCTTTTTTTTCTTTTTTCTTTTTTTTCTTTTTTTTTTTTTTTTTTTTTTTTTACTTCAGCTCAAGTATCTTTGCACTGTATAGGTGTCGTCAATGTGCCTGGATAGTGGCACACAAGACCAAGAGCAGAACACACAAGTTTGCTGTCATTATACCAGGCTGGATGGAGGCATTAGAGATTAAGTTCCTGCTTATAGACTGCTTTTAATATTTCTGATTTTAATCTCCTATAGATTCTGTGGTACAGCACCTGAGACCTACCAGAGTGCTACATATCAGCAAGCACAGAGCACAGTTTGGTCCTAGGGCAGGCTCCTGACCCCAGCTCACACCTCCCTGCTTTCTCAGCCTGGGGACTTGACTGAAGCACTGAGTCCTTGAGGTATCGCCTGTCCCAGGGAACAGGGAGTGAAGACATCCTTGAAGCTGCTTGTAGGTGCCATTAATATGAAACACTCCCCTTCTATACCAATCCTTCCTTCATTTTTATAATTGTCCCCCATTTTTATAATTGTATATTTTTTTATAAAAAATCCACTCTTTTACTGTTAACTGCTAGAAAACATCATTTAAAATCATAATTTTGCCTTATAGTATGATCAAGCTCCAGGAATTTTCCCTTTGCTGGATACTTCTGGACAGGATCTCCCCACCCATTGCTCCACTCATGCCTAACAAAACCCTTCAGAAAGGCTTTGTCCACCAGCGTAACTCAGCCATCTTTGTTAACTCTTTCTTGATTTCACCACAACTCCCGATCAAATATGTCAAAGGGAAATTGTTTTTCCTTTCAATACTACAATCACTCGACTGACTCTATGGGACAAAATAATGCAGCCCCAGCAATAAAACATATGGCTACCACAGAATCTCAGCTTTTGTTAATTTATTTTATTAGTTACCATTAAAAACTGGATTTAAGTGCAGCCAAGACAGAATATATCTTTGTCTGAAGATTAAATTCTGAGATGACTGAGCCCAGCAGGTCCTACCTTCTCTTGAGACATGAGGTCAGACAACCTTAAGTCAGGCTGGAGATGGTCTTCTGATATCTGATATAGTGGTGCTGTGGCATAGCCACTCGTTGCAGAATTGCTGCCACTGGAGGCGAAGAAGACGATAGGATATCTGTCATCTCTGCAGGTGCTCTTGGTGCTCACTTATCCCTCTACTGCTCCCTGGGATGAAAAGGGATTCTACTTGAGCTCCTGGTCACCCATTGTTTGCCACCTCCCTCCTTGGGACAGAGTGATCCAACTCTACCACCTTTCGTCCTCAGGAGAGACAAGGAGGACACTCGGCATGAGGGAACCTCTGACATCAGGCTGAGATAGTGGGGAATGGTGAATTTGGAGCCTTAGCAGTTGAAGAATTATGGCAAAGGCAAGAAGAAGAAGGCCTAATTGAAGAATTAGGGTAAAAAATTAGGGTAGAGGGAAGGGGGTTCACTCAGCATACTGGAGAAGAACCTTGTGAGGCCATGGAAAGACAAGGACAGGACTGGCACCAGGAGTTGTTTATGAAGGCAGCTGTTTGTCTGGATATGTCAGCTGCCCATCTCTTCAGTTCCTAGAACACTGGGAATAGAGAGTTTTAATGTTTCACAGTGAGATGCTGTGCCAAGCCAAATTTCATCCTTGAGCACAGGCCAAGACTCTTCCTTTTCTAGTTTTACCCTAATATCATCCTTCTGGGACACTCTGAAAAATTATCAATATTCAAAGTGAATGAACTTGTAAATGTATAAGACAGAAGGGGTTTCTGTTCCTCACATTGTTCTTTGCCTGAAACATCACAAGTCTGAACAGAAGGGTTAGAAACAAAAAAACTGCTGTGAAGGGGTCTTGCATATATCCTTAAAAACATATGATAGGAAAACTAGCTACTAGAAGGTCATTATCACTCATTTTATCTTCCCTATTCCACTTTACGTAAGTGTTCCAAAGATCCTCAAGACTTCTTAGGACCAAAGATTGAAAGCCATTTCCTAAAGGAACACACCATCCACAGCAAACACTGTTGGAGTTTCCCATTGTCACACCAGTCCAGGCTTGCCAGGACCCCATAGCTCTTGCTGCTGGCTCCTCCTGAGCAGAGAGATCCTGGCACGTGTAAAAGGCACAGTCATCCTAGTGTGATGCTAGCTTAGCATGCCCAGAAGGCACTAAGAAGCTTAGCAGGTGAACATATGATTGTAGAAATTTTTTTGCATGATCTGCTTACCTTACTTTCATAGTCTCCAAGTGTCTTAACTCATCTACAGTCCACATATTAATATTTCCAACTTGTGCAAGCTCTGAGTCTTAGAGGCATCATGTTAATTTTCTTATCACTGAGTGGATTTTATGAGTGGATTTTATGAGTACTGTGGTGTATGTCCTCCTCTCCTGTTTAAAGTAAAAACAAACTAACATGAATTAGATATTTTAGGTGTTGGATATAAGTGAATTCCTATATCGCATTCCTTCAAAGGGAGGGACTGAGGAAGGCGATCAAGCCACCTAAAAAGAAGAAAAAAAAAGGCAACAAAAGGAAAAAAACATCAAAACACCTCCAAGAAAAATCCCCAACCTTACCTTTGTATTCTTGTCTCCATGAAACAGAAAATACACTCATACTCTAATGGTTATCACAAATCAATGTTTTCTGGTCTGTGAAACAAATCCACTATAAGTAACTGTGACATTTTTCCAGTGTACTTCAGCAGAAAACTACACTGAGGGAAATATTTCAATCTCAAATCATTTGAGAGAGAAGTGCTTTACAACCAGAATAATGCCTGAAAAGTGTTTAAGTACTAAAGCCCCCACCTACCCTTGGGTGACCTCATTGCGTTGTGTGGCATTTCAGTGCTTTAACTGAGGGCACCATTTGTTTCTTAAAACATCAGCAATTATCTGATCAGAGAGTTTCTGCAAATTGAATAGACAGCTGCTTACAAGTGATATGGTTCCAGCTTCACGGTGTTGCAGAGCTTGATTCATCAGTTATGTAGAGATATATCTCTTACCCCTGCCTCAGTCCTTGGTGTATCAGACTTTCTTGCCTATCTGCACACAGCAACGAATGCTGGTTTTGGCAGCTGCAGTCCACCTAAATATAGACAATGGAGACCACAGTTTTAGCAGTGAGCATCATCTTTGCTGCAGAAGCTATTATTTTCTGCTTTGAACATCTGCTTTCACTCTAAAGCATGCACTCAGGGGAAAAAGGAAAAAGGTATAGATATTAAGGCCTGGAAAAAAAATACTTGTTCACCTTAATTAAGGTGCCTTGATGTCGGAACCCAGGACTCTCCTCTGGGTGTCCTGGATGGCCAGAGCCACTGGCAGGGGGCTCTGAGACCCTGGCATGCAGCCAAAGACACTCTTGGGGTTTCAATCTTAGCCCGTGGAACAAATTACTAACTCTGTATGAAGAATTACAAGCCACACACAAAAGTTAGATAGCATAGTAGAAGTAATCACGAAGTGAAGGGTAGGATTTTTGAGTGCTGTACAGGGGGGTTTTAAGCCTTGTACGCAGGGGTCCAAGTTTTGTACATGGGGGTAAGGAATTCTAAGATGGAGGGATTTGGGTGTGCCCTGTCCTCTTTCTTTCTCCTTCCTGGCCTACATGTCTTTGGTGATGTTGGCACTCACGGATTGGTTTGGAGTAGAAAGTCACCATTCAATATAGATAGTAGGTATTGGGGAAAAGGTATAAACATGTAGTACGTAATATATGATATAAAAGATGGCACCAGCCCCCTGGGAGGGCAGTGTGCCTTTGTCCGAGCTGCTGAACGGGCCACAGCAGTTCAGGAGAAGAATCTTTTAGATAACCAACAATAAACAACCTTGAGAACAGACAACAGAAGACTACTGAGTCTTTCTTTAAAGGCACAGGTTGGAGGAGAGACTTTTCCATCTTTTGGGGTCACCACAATCCAGGACGTGAAACCCCACATCTGGAGTCCCTGGGTGGGCAGGAGACCCGACATCTGGCGTCCCTGGGTGGGCAGGAGACCCCACACCTTGTCAGCAATATAGGTGGTTTTTAAGAAGACTTTTTAAAAATCAGTGGAGGGATTTCTATTAACTCCAAGTGGCATCAGTCAGCTTTTCCAGAGGAGAGGTCCCTCCTATGCCTCAAACCCTCTTTTTTTAAAGCAGCAGGTTCTGTTTAGATACCACATAACAGCATGTGCAGAGACCCACTGTAAGAGAATGTTGATATGAAAGACTGTCCTTATGATGGCCATATGTTGTTTTTTCCTGAAGTTTCATATTTTTCAATGTCCTGTAACTTTTTTCATTCCATCCTTTGTCTGGAGAACATACTGATATGACAGAGTAAGAAAAGTGGACGAGCGTACAGCATAATGGTGAATGCCATAAAAGGTAGGTTGAGTTCAAGATACGCTTGAATGCTTGCTCAGCTCTTTACAGCTCTCAACAGCTCACTCCATCAACATCTGTGGGTAATGGCCTTGGTAATAGTGGCTGGTCTCATGACAAGGACCTTAAATAAACTATTAACGAACACTAAAGATGTATTTGCCAGGCAGAAGTAGGATACCTCTTCTAATGAAGATCTTGGTGAGGTCCTGCTTATGTCTGTCAAAGTCTGACAATGCCAACAGTTTGCTTTAGTTTGGACTCTGTTGTTAAATCTTAGTGGACATAGTTCTACCATTTCTTTCTGGGGCTTATATAACCTATCAGTGAAACAATCCTGTAGTTACCTTACCAGAAAGACTTTAGGCTGCAGCTCTCTTGAGTGGAGATGTGACAAAGCACATGAGAATCACCTGGATAGCAGCAATGTTCTTCCTTCCAGCAAATTCCAGACAAAATTTTGTTCAGTTCTGAGCGTTCAATAACTTCCTTGTGTTCATAGACACTCCTGGATATGACTCAGATACTGGCAGTTAAACACTCCCAAGGGTCCCCTAGCACTCAGGAGAACAGATTCAAAGAAAAAGAACGTCAGGAAAACATCCCCAAAGAAATGGATGCCTATGGGCCTAGGCTCACAAGCAAGATACTAAGACAATGTTTGCTTTAACCATTACCCAAGAAATCAGAAGCTGACTGACCAACAGTTTTACTGTGAAAATTTAGATCTGTAACCAACATAGAAATTAAGGTAAGACTCAAAAAGAAACACAATATAGCAAAGATTTCAGAACTTTGTGTAATGACTTAAGCAGCAAAAATCTTTGTGGTTGCTGTGCACACTTCTACTTTGTTGCTTGTGCATGTGTTTGGATCTGGTGTCAGGATTTATGTTATTTTTCAATTATAATTTTTATGCTCATGGGAAAATAAACAAAAATAACAATAGACTTGTAAAAAAACCCAAATGTTTGCCCATTTCTTCTCAAAAATCTTGTAAATGGGAGAGCAGAAAGGCCTGAACTAGGAGTGTTCCTCTTTTTGTATCACTGTGAAGTTGCAAGTCATGCTCTTTACAGACTCTCCTTCCTGCTACTTTCATATTGGTGGTACAGGACACTGAATTGTGTATCTTGAGCATGGCATTGCAGCTCTGGCTGTGGCATTTGCAGTCCCATGCAGCTGCCATTCTCCTTCCAGCTATTTGCATCAGAGTCACCATAGAGCTGGCATGCACAGAGTGGGGGATCAAAGTCATGGAGGATTGCTGCACACTTCATCAGTGGCGCTCTTTGCAGTCAGCTGAAGAGTGGCTAGAGAAGGAGAGCAATTTTTTGTCTGAAAGAGGAGGCAGGGCTGAACTTGATAATCTCTGGATTACTCAGGAAAGTTTTCTGGTTTGGAGCTTTAAACATGGAACCTGAGGGCCTTAATATAGTCTTCAAATCATGGCCAAATGGCACCACTCAATGAAACCCCGATTGGAAAAATAATTTGAATTTCCTAAATTTTCATGGCTGACAATTTGTTTTGGAAAGACACACACACAGCCAAGGGCCTCTCACACAAAAATTAGTGCATATAATAAACAAATGGTCATTGTGTTAACAAACCACTAAGAAAAAATATTATATATACTTTTTCACAGTATTGGTTGCAGCTGGATAAAGCTTATGCTCTAGAAACTCAAGAACAGTTTTATCTAAGTATGTGGAGAGCTGTTTCACTTCACTGTGGGACAAAATTTTATTATTTATATATAATCCAGTTTAAATGTTTACACTATTATCCCACCAGCGTTTTTTCCATATTCATGCTACTTGGTAACTGTTGGTATCGATTTATGGAATCCTAGTGGTTTGAGAAGAAAACTTTCTATTTCCCAGAACATGAACTAAATGAAACATCCCATATGTACATTTGATTCACGCTTATGAAAAATAATTCTTTTGTAGAGTTGAAAGATCTTGACCCAACATAAAGATTTCGGGTTTCAGGAAGAATTTTGGGAAGATTGGATCTTACTGTTTTTATTCAACAAAAATGTAATCATGAAGATGGTTAAGAAATCAAAGTTTGACTGTCTGTCACAAATCAATAACATTAAAACAAAACAGAGATCTCCTGACCTTCTGCTATCATGCCTAATCTTACCTCAAAGGAGATGAAGTTCAGATTGACACCTTTTTCTGGTCCCTGAAATCATGAGCTACATACAATTAGGTGATAAAAATGCAGTTACCTTTTATGAAGGGTCCCTTCAGGTGCACAAGACGCTGAAGTACACGCCAAAAAAAATGCCGAAGATGCACACGTGACACAGAGCAAATACATTTTTATAAGTTTAGAAAATTAGCATAATTGACAAGAATCCCCAATAAGAAACACGGATGTTGAGGTAATTCCCACTTTTGGTTCTAGCCTCTTCAGAAGCCTCCCTTCCTTGCTAGTTGTTTATGGGACAGTGTCTTGACCTTGGTTCTCAGAATGAGGAAGATAGGATAGGGGCCTAGGAATGTAACTTGTCTTTCTGTCAAACAGGATAGAAAACTACTAGCACAAATCTATTTAGTTATACCATAATAAGCTACAGAGCTACAAATATTTGTGAAGAATATATAAAAGAAAAAAATCAGTTTGACATCAAGATCACCTGTAAAATTACTCAGGTTGGCTGAATATGATGAAAACTAAATGTAAAATTTAAATTGAGGTGATTACCTGATTGCATCTCCTTTTGCTCTTGTTTTCCTCCCTTTTCAGTGTAATTAGGTTAAGCCCAAATGTGTGCAAACAAACATGTTAAATCTAAACTAAGTATACACAAAACTACATATGTTTTGCCTTGCTATCAGGCTACAAGGTCTAAGGTTTGTTTCTAAGATATTACCAATTACGACTTCTAGACAGAAAAGAAAACATAAGGCCAGGTCTGTAGCATAGCTCATTTTTATTGTTTAAACAGTTTTTGCATAGGAAATATATCCGCTTCCAGTAATTGACTGCAGTATGAGCAGCTGCTAGCAGTATAGGCTGGATATAACAGTAACAATCACATTAAGTCAAGCTTGATTTACACCAGTTTAAAACTTGTGGCAGTTGAGTTCATTTGTAACCTAAAAAAAAAAAAAAAAGTACCAGAAAGAACACTTTATCCTCCACCCAGGCACAATAAAAACCTTTGTTAACACTCAGGCTAAAATCAGGTCTGATGCCAGAGGGCTCTAATTCCAAAATTAAGTAGCTGTACTGTAATGCATCCTACTAGTGAAGGTTCATTACACAAAGACTCTGCACGCACCTTCTTTTTAATTAAAATGAAACCTTCAGGATTTATGGCCTACAGTATGGGAAAAAATGCCAAAAGTTTTAAAATGGATCAACCCTGGTATGTAGCTAGCAAGCAATAACTGACTACTTGTCACCTACAGTTGTACTAAATGTATCTAAAGAAACACACAGCCCTACAAAAGTTTTCTCAGAGAAATATCATTGAGATGGGGTGCCTCTTCCCAGATTACTAAAAGTTCTATATGATATAAGCACAAATTAACAGCTTGATGAAGACATAATCTAATGCAGTTCTTGAGAAGTCTATGCCTGGGATTGAGGAACCCCTCACATTCTACAATGTTGTAGAGATTATTTTTGAAAATGTTGTCTGAAACATATTTACAACTGAACTCAACAGAGACTGTGAAATTGAACAGGCACTGCTCATTTGTTTGAGTTTTTGGTAAACATTTTGCTGGTTTTTGTTTCTTTCTCATTTTGCATCAACTTCTATCAGTCCATGCAACTTCAATGCCCTCAATGAAAAATGCATAATAAGCCATACTTCTTAAAAAACTTCCTTCTGCATATAGAGATACATTTGCCACATCAGTCCCTGTAGCACAGTTTTCAAAATCATTCTGTCAAAAATACAGTAATACAAAGACTGGCTTTAGTGTCACTAGCTCACACTGCTCTCCATTTATTTAGGCCACCTTTTGTTTTACTGTTGTGGTATCATGCAATGAAAGTATCAACGGCTTATTCTATTCATGATGCTAGTGGCACTGAAGCCCTTTTCACAAATTCAACATACATCTGAATTGCAACACACAGATATTTCTAAAGAGTACTAACTAGTGAACCCTTTTATCATTAAAAAAAAACCAAACAACTACTTACAACCATTGAAGAAAAAATTGCAACAAAAAAAACTGTAAAAATTGACCGTCTCCAACTTGTCCCCTTTACTATTGACAACGTGACCAACAGAGCTGTGGCATGGAAACAGTACAAAGAGTTGTCATGGCAATAAGTTTGGCTGATGCAAAGGTCATTGTGCAGGGTTAAAGGGCAAAATCAGTGGTCCATGTTATCCTCCAACTGCAGTGCTCCACCACACCCACACAATTTTGAGGAATCAATAAAACTGGGGAACTAGCAGAAAGTGCAAATAAGAGGGAGGTGGTTTTCGGCTCCTTCAGCATGGAGAAGAACATTCAGCTTTGAGCCTTTCCTGTTTAACTTGATTAGCTGGCATGGGATTTTACTCTTTTTTTTTCCCTAAAGTTTTCTATAGAAACCCAATTAAAAGAAACAGGAGCATACAGCTGGTTAACGTTAACAAAAGACCTTGACAGGATCATGTAAAACATAAAGGATGTCATGCTTGGGGCCTTACTGCCAGCAACGTTAGAGAGTTTTTTCATTAAAAGTGAAAACTGTACACTGAATATGGGATAACTTTCTGCAGCCTTCACAATCTCACACAGTACATATAATTTAGGTTTAGGTACAGAACACAGATGTCACAGATGTCTTTGTGCAATCTCTTTCATTAAGTCCTTATGAAGCTACAAGTTGCAAATCCAAAATTCTGCTCCCTGAGGACACAGCTGTGTGAGACTTAAGTACTGTTTTAGCTCTCTTCCTATCCTGAATAGCTCTGTGAACCTAATCTTAAATACCATCATGTAACAATCACAAAAACTTTTGCTAAAGGCCATATATACTAATAAAAAAGACAGTGGTGCTTCCAACATTTTGAAATGCTCTGAAAACCAACTTTTCCAATACTAAATACAACAAAATAACCTTCATAAAATATAATTTTCTCCATTTACATTTTTAAAGAATTAGTAACCTATGCTTTTCAAGCACAGGAATATGCGAAATAACTCCTAACATGGACAGATTTTTTTTTAATACATAAATTAAGAAACTGGAGAGTTTTAACCCAAGTCCAGTTTCTAAACAAAGAATATTCTTGTTTAAAAATGGAAATGCATTTCCATCATAATTGTTAAAAAGTTAGCTTTACAAACAAGGGTATTTTAATTAAAAAAAATTCTTAACAAAACTATACAGTGTACAAATTACTGTCTACAAGGTAGGCGGTTTAGTCAGAAGATCATCCTTTCTTCTTGCTACTTGCAGCTTCACAAACTCTTTCACATATTTTCAATGGAGCTGCCCACCTGAACATCACCCCACAACTATATTGCTATAATTAATATTTTTGCCATGTCTTTATGTACAGTCTCCTTCACTGCCTTTTTTTTCCTTAGTCAAGCCTCAAGCGTTCATGTCACTCCAGGGGAAACACACTTCAGTGGCACAGCCATGAGGCCAGGGCTGCAAAGCAACTTAATAAAGGCAGAACAGTGCACATAGAACGGGGTGGCTCAATTTAGTCAGAATACACTTCCTGGTGAAGGAGGAGGCCAGAGACTGGATTTGAGTTCTCAATCTTATCTTAATCTTTTGACTGATGAGCTTAAAAAACACCCAAGCAACAAAGCCAAACTAAAACCAAGCATACAGTAAATGAAAAGTTCATTATCTTCCAAGCAGGCTTTTCTATCAGAGAGGCAGGTGACATACCCCCAGCTGCTGAATAATCCAGTTTAAAGAAGGAGCTTACTTCTCTAAAAAATTGCATCGTTAAACTCAGATTTTTTTCATACAGAAGGCCAGATAAAAAAAAAAAAAAAAAAAAAAAAAAAAAAAAAAAAAAAAAAAAAGGTCTGTTAAGGGCATCTTTCTTCCTACAAAAGGCAATTACCATTCTGGATATTTCATGTTGAAGCCTGAACTTGTTCCAGTTTTGTCCCAAAGTGGTATTAAAAGCTTCCAGGGAACACCTTATTAATGGATCTAATCAAGGATATGCCCTCAGCACAGCTCTGCTCCCAGACTGCTCTGTATCACGACAGGTGTAAAGGACAACACCAGGGCTAGGGCCAGGGCCTGAGGCACACTGGGCTTGGGTCTAGCAGACTTTGCCGTGTGCTTAGCAAACAAATTGACTTACTGAAGGGTTCTGAAAGAGAACCAAAGAACCTCATATTTATTTTTGTGTCTGCGTCTTATCTGTTTCTTTATTTTTTCTTTTTTTTCCCCCAGTTTAGCTAAATCTCAAAGGTTTATTTTCATACAATTCCTATTTCCGTAACCATTCAAGCTCTGGCTACAGAGACACGGGGAAGTGGCACCACTACTGCTCTTCTGGCTGGAGCCAGAAGGGACTGACGGTGGTACCCCCCTGACCAGGGCTCATTGGGGTGGCTGCTGCTGGAGCTGTGTCTCTGGGACTGCTCCAGGGTAGGAAAACCTCCAAAACACAGAGACAACTGCAAAGAGATGAATTTTGCCATCCGCTTGACTATACACTCCTCCACTTTCACCCTAGTAGAAGACTGTACTTTAAAAAAATTTCACCCCATGTTGAGCCATACATTGCAAAGATTCCCTGTGTGTAAGAGATCACCAGCAACAGGCCCATTACTGGTCTGCAAAATGGGATTTTACTGGAGATACACTTTTATTTCCACCATGGTCTAATTCCTTGCATAAAAAAACTCCTTCTCCACTACACCCCAGAGGTCTCCATCTGATCTCTATGAGAAGACTGCAAACTTCTGATATAGCCCAACCATGCTGAATATTGTAATTCAAATGCTGAATTAGGAAACTTGGAGGGGCCAGAGGGGAGTGGAATATAAAAAAAAATTATGTACAGGAAAAAAGTCAAGCAGAATAAGGGGGGGCAAATTCTCTGTTTGAGCAGCTCCAGAGCCCACTGGAGTCAGTGGAATTAGCCAGCAAAGATTTTGGCCCTGTACTTGCATTACCTAGACAAAGTAAATGTCTTTGTCATTCTGAGCTAAAAACATTTTCTAACATGAACACTTCAGGATGTATTATATTTGCCAGAATGGAAAAGGCTTCATCTCACTGTGGGTCTTGATCTCTTTCTCTGCCTGTCTCTCTTTTTCATGAAAAAAACCTTGATGTAAAACAATTTCCTCAAGTCAAGTCTGCCTCCAACAGAATTCATTATTTATTTTTTTGAATCCAGAAATGATTTCAGCTTGCACCCCAGGTGGGAAGTTAAAAAGAGGGAACCTATTTGAAAGTTTGTCACAGTAGGCAGAACAGTTGCTTTGCAGCCCTTGCCTGGCTAAGGGTGCACTGCTTCACAGCTACACTGTAAAGTGTTAAAAATCCTCCCCCCCCACCCCAGAATATATATATATGTATGTATAAAAAAAAATCCCCTGTCCACCTCTCAGTACAGAAAAGGACCTCATCACACTGCAAAAATAGCAGTACCCACTTTGGTCAATTAAAACAAACAAAAAAAGCATACATTATTTTTTTTTAAATCTGTGTACTTACCTATAATAACCAATACAGCTAAAAGCACTACCTACATAGGCAAAACTTGGTATTGCATAATTCGTATAAATTTGTATCCCCTCCCCCCAATATTAATTGGAAGATGAAAAACATGAAAGGTTAATAGAAAAAACACCAAAATACTGAAAATATTGCTGGTCGATTACAATTCTTAAGCAGCAACTATACACAGCCATGATATGCTCTATAAATGTGAGATAAAGGTATAACTGTCTAAAAAATCCATGATGTCACACATTTTTCGCATCTGGAGTACAAAATATTTTGTCATAAAAATGGTAAAGATTTAAAATTATAATAAATGCAGCAAAACAAGTGTAGTGATGTCAATTTTTTTGTAGTTTTTTTCTTTTTTTTTCTTTTTTTCCATTTTTTAGATTTCAAGGCAAGGCACGTAATGTGGACATTATATCTTCGTGCAAATTAGGATTACTGGAAAGAGTATTTTAAATTTTTAAAGAGACATAGAGGCAAAAGTCTGCCCATGCACATTATATTTCTGTCAATATGTGAAAATTGTTGAACAAGGCTAACTTCTGAAAGCACCATGCAAGTTTACAGCACCCTGTAATTAGACTTACATTAAGAGTGCATTATTTAAATACAACATATCCCCATCCTGGTATTACCAGTTTGTAAACGGTAAGCTTTGCCCTTGTGACATGGATTTGCCTATGTCTTTGTCTCTATGATGTAGATTTTACAGAAACATGTAAACCCTATGGGTTCTTGATGCAACAAGTAACTTTAAATAAATAAATCCTACCCCTCTGTGGAGGCAGCAGCTAAACCAACATAAGTGCTGTGTTTCCATTGATTTCTTATTCTCAAGGACGTGATTTGTCTTGACTTAATGCCTTTTAATGCCCTCAAAAACTGAGGGGAAAAGTAAGTTTGTTCAAAGTAATTTTTTATTTTTATTTTTAATCCCCTCAATTTAGAGTCCAAGGGCTGAAGGACTTATAGTGATGACCTCTTAGATATGATTTTAAAATTGCACTTGCCTCTGTAAGTGTTTGTTTACTGGGGAAAACGTCACTTTTTTCCTTTTCTTTTTTTACTGTTGCATGAGAAGATAACACTTTTACCTGCGTAGAGGCATTTCTTCCATAGAGCCTGTGTGTTCATACTGATTGAAAATTTCAAACTGCATAACACACTAGAAAAGGGCTGAATTAAGGGCCAAAGTTTAATAAATCCATACTGATAACTAAAGGCTACAGAGCTTATTTTTAAACATTTAGAAATCAGACTGTTGAGAAAATGGCTGGCTCACGGCCCTTGTCCTCCTGCAGCTCGCTCTGCTGTTGCTGCCTAGCCTTTGTTTTGTGAGATAACCAGGAATAGTGATCTCATGCGTAAACAACAAGAATACTAAACCAACAGAACTAGCTTATCATGCAAATATTAAGGCATCTAGAAAGTCAGTTAAAATATATTGTCAGAGACAGAACATCTATTTCCCAGCGGACTTCATATAACAAAGGCTACTTAGGAGGAGCTGCATTCTACTCATCAGTGAAATATCATCGACCCTTTGTACATCATTTCAGTTTCAACCATAAGAGAATTGGTGATTGTAAGAGCTGCAATTGCTGGTTTATTTTTGTTCTTCTTTCTTCAGGTTCTTTTCTCATACTGTCTTCTTTTCTTTTTCCGTTTTTTTTTTTTTTTTTTTTAATTTTGCTTTTAATTTTTTTCCCTCAGTTGCTTGTTTCTGCTTGAAGGAAAGGCTCTCCAATTATGTTCAAACCATAATTTGGGACATTTGTCGGCAGGATCGGTGTCCTATTTGATACTTGGAAAGGAACCAAGCTAGCCCAGGTACCAGGACTGTTGAAAAGGGGAAAGAGACAAGGAGGGAAAGAGAGAGAGAAAAAAACAAACAAACATATATTAAACATGTATACAATGAATTTGAGTCAAGGCAATGAATTTGAATCAAGGTCCAGCTAATATTCATTAATAATAGCACTACTTAAGATAAAGCTGGAAAGAAAATTTGTGAACGTAACTTGAGATTCTACGTCCTAGGTTTTTTTGTGAAAATATGAGTCGTTTGAAAGAAAAATAATTGTGTTGAACTCGGTAGCAAGTTTTATGACTCCTGAATTACACTAAGTGGTGTGTCTATTTATGAAAACCCCCAAAACTATCAGATGCAAACATATAGAGCAGACGCAACTAAACCATACAAATGACACTATATATTGTAATGGATATCATTTAAGAGCTAGCAAAATATACCACAGGGTGCAGGTGTTCTTTTCTCAAGAATACAGCAAAAAGATTCAGTGGTTCAGCATCCTGTGAGATTTCCTCCACTCTTAAACACAGCAGTTTAACTTGTCACCATCCCAAGATGGGCCTCTGAGACGTAAGGATGTCGATAAGAACAGAGGAATTTATGTTCAAAAAACCTGAAAAAATCTGCTTTCTAAAAAAAAAGTCCCTCAGAATGTCAATCTCAGAAACGCCAGTTAACACAGGATCCAATCATCTAAACACTTGTAGCCAAGGGTAGCCGTGAGCCGAGGGTAACAGCAAGTACCATAATTTTTTCAACAAGCCTCTGAGAAAGAAAATATTTTCAAGGACGATTCAATGATTAGGAACTAAAGTCATCATTTTAAAAGAACTCTGTCACTAAGGAGCTGAAGTCCCAATGGCATTCACAGGTTCACCAGGCACCAATCAGTAGTACTTGCAAGATGGATACTCAAAGACGGGTCTCATCTGCTGGTGTTCAGTACCCAATAGCCTGAGCAGCACTTTCCTTAGATGTGGTTCTGGCAATCCAGAAGTTCAAACCAAACTATCCTAAGCTATATGATTGTATGACTTCAGAGAAATTTTTGTCACATTTATTCAGAAGAAAAACAGCATCATTAAGTCATCATTATTACTGCCAAAGAGCTAATCCCAGCACTGGACGTACAGCATGCAAACCCCCCCTTCCTCTGCATTTCATTGTATTGAGCTTTTCCAGTGTTTATCACAACCATAACTGCTTACTTGGAATTATATTCTGGGATTAGGCTAATGAGCTTCCTGATAACACATCTGAAGCCTTTCCACATGTGTATCATGGAGGCAAAAAAATTTTATTCCCTCTAGATCTTTCTGCCCATTTCTTCACAGCTCTCTCCCTGGACAAGCAGATGTGCTTTTGTGGCATCAGGTGTAAAGAGGAAAATTGACCTTTTTATCTATTTCAAATGTTCATGACATAATTACATTTTATTTGGCAGCCTTTTTGTGATCTTTTCAGTTGATGAAAAAGGGCAAATTTATTTTGTGAATTCAAGGGGACATGTTTCTCAGGTCTTTCAGATTACAAAAAATACAAACAGCTTCTGTTATTTACTTCTGTTTGAAAATACATACGCCTCTAAACTTGCTAATTTACTATTTTAACTCCTAGGAATTACTTTCAGGTGCTATGTTTTACACCCACCAAAAAAGTGGAAATAGCTCCTGACCTTCTTGTCTCAATAACGGCCATATCCCCAAAGAAGAAGAACTAATCTTATTTCATGAAGAAAATACAATAAATATTAATATCTTAATGTTTTCATTGTCTGAAGTACAAATACTTTTCAATAAGGCTGTTGGTTTTTTTTTTATTCAATTGGGTATATTACTGAAGGACACCTAAAAATCTGCAGAGTCTTAACCTTTTCAAAAACCTTTTTTTAAAAATATCTGTTTTCAAAAATTGCTGTTTTTAATAACATCTAATATGTTTAATTTTTTGTTATTGTTTTAATTCCATTTACTATTACAAAAAAAAATCTGCTATTGGAGGGAAATAAAAACCCTTTTGAAATTTAAAAATCACAGTTACACTGCAAATCTTGAAGCATGCAGAAAAACTTAAACCTTGCAATGCATTAAAGATTATTCCAAGATGATACAATGAAAAGAATATGTTCCAGAAAGAAAAAAATTCAATACCAGAATTTAATTTAAGTGGCTTAATTGTTTCAACTTATTCTTCATCTTCCTTCACAATTTGTTTTAAAATGCATTTTTGCTCCTTCCTCTTTTGATTTCAGTGATGTTAAGAAGTAAATTCTGAAATAATGGACACAAAGCAAATTGCTTGCAAGCATGCAGATTTATAAAAATAAGAAGTAGTAATAAAAAAATAAAGACCCAAGCAGATTTGTTTGCTTCGGATCTGTCTGAATATATGTTTTACAATGCACAGTTCCTTGCTGTCCTGTTACATGGGATTCACAGTATTTAGTGACTTCAAAAAAAAACCAGCACTACCTCAGAGATATAAATTTTGTTTGAGGTCAACAGTCTATTTAAAAGATTTCTGTGGCAAAGGCTAAACACACAGGTTCCAGGTTATCTTTCTGAAGATTTATAGTGCATTTCAATGATTGCATAAATACTGTTTTGACTTTTTGCTTTGTTTTAAAGTTGCCAGTCTTCTAGTGACTACAGTGGGTGAAGGAAACAAGTGCTGACTAAAAGCGAATTACTATTTGCAGTGAAATTTTTATCTGATACTTCAAATACCAGACAGAGATTTTGATTTTTATGGAAACTGTTCAATAAAAATAAGTTGTAGCAAGTTCCTAATATGACGGTTGTTGCCATATGACCTACCAGTTTAATACAGGTGTTTATTTAAACCTTTCAAGACTCCCACCTTGTATTATGACCATAACAAAAATGCAGACTGGAAGAAATTTGTCAGTACTACTTATGAATCCTGAGGGAGTAATACATCACCCACGTTAACGCTGTGTTTATCCCACAGGAGTTTCAAAGCCCCTTGTCTCAAAGCTCACACCAAGCCTTCTGCCAGAGATGGTGGTGCAGGTAGCAGAGCACCTGTGAGACCAAGGCATCCACACACTGTCTGCCTGCAGGGCTGGAGCAGCCATCCCTTCCCCACCTCTGGAGATGGCTGAAGTCCTGGTCTAAACACACACACTGGGCAGAGTCTGGCTGCACTGGCAGCTGGGAAGAATGGCCCATTCCCTCTGTTTGCTGGCATTTCCTAAGCTATTATTTTTGAGGCTCGATGAGTTCTGGTTGTAGTTTAGAAAATAACATTATCATACTACAGGTGGATGTAACTCTATCTTGGGCCACCCCAGTCCAGGTACCACCATCAGGGGCTTACTGCAGACAAAGGAAGAAAACTGAATGAAAGCTATTGAGGAAAACAACCCTAGTCACAGCACAGAGCTCAGAGAACAGCTGTGACACAACTGTGAATAACCAAACACACAACACAGGCTCTGCTAAGCTACATGCATGTGGCTGTCTATCCCATATTCCCATGACCTCCCTTTGCATTTATGGCAAATTTAGTTGGACTTTCAGCTACCCTATGAGCCACACTCTGCTTTGTAGCTCCCCAGCACTTCCACCCACTATGAAGCCAAGCAAGGCCAACTGCCCAGAAGAGCAAGGTCCCCCTCTTAGCCTTCTCCAGCCTGCTCAGAAAAGACCTCTCTGAGTATCAGAGCTTAGCTTCTGCCATGGAAACCATCCACTGGCTTTTTGTTTGTTTGTTTGTTTGTTTGTTTGTTTTGTTTTTGCAGAACATCTTAGCAAGAATGACAGATACTGCTGGCTGCAAAGCAAACTCCACCTGGGTGCCCACATGAGCAGGAAATGGGGGAACACCTTTCCCCTCACCATACCAGCCTGCAGTTGGTGTGAGCCCCAGTTAAAATTCAGCGCCAGTTAAAATTTCAGATTAGAAACCTTTGTACTTTATGAGTGGAATAAAGCAGGTCTACCCCACACTCTAGCTTACTACTCCTGAGGAAATCTGTTATCCATTTGCTGACAAAAGTTATAATATAAATGCCTTTCCACTGAAACATGAAGTGAGACCTAAGGCTAAGTGAGACCTATTGCTCAAGGCTAAATTTTGAAGAAAATTACTTGAGAAGCACCATGAGAGTCTGTTGTGAGATTTGCATCCATTTTTGTTGCAGGATCACCTTCCTGAAGCATCACACTTTGAAGTGATTTCACTACTGCTAGCAGTTTTCTCTTCACCGTAGCTAGACTATCAAATATGTTATACAGTCAACAGTTCCCTCTCTATCCATACGAAGCATAAGGTATTTATCTGTTCAAATGCAATAATACAGGCAAGGAAAATTCTGCAAGCATGCTACAGGGTTAACATTCTCCATTACACTTTCCATTACCATTTCCAGATGTTAATTCAATCAAGATTTCTGCCATAATTTCCTCCTAAAGATAATAATTGCTGTTTCAAGAACCTCTGATTAAAATATTACTGGAATGGACCACAAGTAGTGCTTACATTATATGTATATGTCCACTTTGGAGGTTCTAATAACATAAAGAGCATAATAATGTTAAACAATTAACTAAATGCAATAAGAAAATAAATCTAATCTGACCTGAATAAATGTAGAGGTCTTTCATATTCTTATTTTCCATCAGTTACTACCTTCTTTCTTTTACAGTTTCAGAAGTCTGTAAGAGTATTTTACCATTCAGAAAGTACATCTAAAGCAGTATTTCCTTCTTGCAGCTTTACTATCATGTACATGAACTCACTTGCTTACAGAAGGTAGAGGAGAGCCTGCAAAGTCAGTCTTTGGATGGAAAAGGTAGAAATACATTTCAATCAATGTTGTGTGAAATGACAGTAGTAAACCACCAAGCAAGGAACTTCTATCTCTCTAGTAAGTGCTTGCCCACACAACATAGGGAGTTTTACCATTTAAAATTACTTGGATCATAAGAACTTTGGAAATGCAATTTTGCTACCCTCAGTGTCCTGGCTAAATTTCCACTTCTGCATTTCTGCCAAAAGAATAACTACCCTTCCAACATCTCCTTAATGGAGTATTTCTGTTACCATTCTGAACTGGCACTCACAGGTAAACAGTTGCCAAATTTCACCTCCAAGTTGAGTACTTCTTTCAAGAGATGTATGAAGTGCATCTCAGGTTAGTTTAGGATAACTTTAACTTTTGCAGTTTAGCAGGCACATATCACCAATCTAGCAGACAGAGGAGTTAAAGACCTACTGATTTATGCCCATGGGAGAGAAAAGGAAAATCTCCTATAAGAATACTATTTATTCTATTCCCTGGAGACTTCTTTTTGTGGCAGTGAAACACAAAAAAGGTACACAAAGATCAGGAAGAGGCTACAGAACCCATTAGTAACAAAGAATACCCACAACAGAGGGAGTGCCCAGAGAAATCATGCATGTCCATGCTGTGCTTTGGACCATTCATGTATGAGAATTTGGTGCAGGAACAGGGGTAACAGCAGATTTCAAACATGCACTTGCACAAAGGAGGATCTGACCAAGTCAAGCCAAACCATGGAGAACTTGAGCTTGGTTACCAGAGTCCACTGAGGTGCCAATGAAAAACTAACTCTAAATTTTACAGACCTGCAGACCCTTTTTCTTTTCCCAAATATTACTATTTTCATTTCAAACCACTAGAATTTTTAGCACTTAAAAAAATATAACTACAATTTTATCAAATTAGCATGACTAAATAATAATGCAGACAATCCTAACTGTACCAAACAAACAACCAACCAAAATAAACCCCAAACAAATCAGTTCTACTGATTCAAAAGAAATAATTGGAAGTAAGATGATAAGGAAGTAGAAATCTGGAGTAATCAAGGGGTTAAAGATACAGTTTACACTTCGGATTTCTCAATAATTTGCTCCTCCTTCCCTAGCAGCTGCCAAAAATCATCTGACAGGAAACATAAGATTAAGTTTGTCCCACCTACGTGAACAAAGAAATCTCAGAACAGGCAACCAGTTCACTGCAGAGCAAGAACTTTTCTAATTCTGCTGGAATCTGCAGTGCTACTCAGAAATTATTACTGAAGTTGTTTTCTTTATTTTAATATCTAGCTTCTAGATCAACTCATTCATGTTGGTCACATTGCAGTTCTTGTTGCTCCTCCCATAAAGTTTAACTTAAAGCTCCAAACATAATCATGTGGAAAATGGACATTATTGATTCCTATGGTCCATTGTTCCCCCATTCTAAATCCCTGAAGTTCAAGTTCAATCTGGAATTACATCATGTCTGGTTTCTCCTGGTTACCAGACGGCTTGAGACGTGACCACAGCTACAGAAAAAACAAACAGCCTTCTTCACGCTTCGGCTCCCCTATCGATTCAAACATAAACTTTTTTTCTTTCTCTCAAGTATGCTTCAAGTATGGAGCATGGTTAATTTAGAGATTAAGTTCCAAATTAGATTATCTAATGGCATCTTAATGGATTGCTGACCCATTTCCTGTGGGATGGCAGCATGCAAGTCTGGCTTGAATACAACTAATTTCTTAGGAAGTGTTCTTAGGAAGTGTTTCTTAGGAAGAAGTTTGCCTGGATGGGGAGGAAACAATGTTTTGCACATCATTCTGCATTACAGAGTTGTGCAAAACTATTAGAATCAGTAATTTAAATTGATAAAGATAAGAAATCATTAGATTTTTCTCTCTGTGAATATTTTTGCACTCAGGAAACTTCAGCCTTTTTGTTCTTAAATTGTAATGAAACGGTACTTTTATTCCAAACCATTGCTGGGGACAGGAATGAGGGACGGACATGGGTCACAGTGTATGAACTACTGCTCTAACAGGTGTCTGTGTTTGCCAAAATGTGGCAAATGTTTGCCACAGACATGTTGCTGGCTGTGTAATTTTAGCTATATGTTTTCTCAATACCAAACATGTACAAGATATTGTGCTGCAAAGGCAATATGCACTCATTCTCAATTCCCCTCCAATTTATCTCTCTGATAAATCAGATTATCCCATTTGATTGCCTTTTCAGCACTGTTAGCATAAACACACAGTGGTGCAGGGAGGGTGGGGAGTGGGAGGGGGAGGAATGATGCTTGGAATGCTGAATACCCCACAGCTACAGCTGAGAAAGAAATTCAGCACTCTGAGAACAGTGCTCCCCTCAGCATCTCCAGGAATGAGCCAGCTGTTGTACTATGCCAATGTGTCAAGATAACAGAATGAAAGCATGAAATTCTAGCCTAGTCCATTTGTCTGGATAGGGTAAAGGGTAATGTTAAACAGTTAATGCAGAATGATTGTTCAAAGAATTAATATAAATAAAAATACATTTGTCAATAGCTGAATTGAAGCATACACTTTGGCAATGAAAAGTTGCTAACAGTCTGAGGAAGACTTGCAAAAATGCTCCACAGTGTCCAGGAGAGACCCGTCATGCCAGCATACATGAGTATTTATACTGGAAATACCATCAATGGTGTAATGAGTGGCTTAGATTTAGGATCAAACTCACACTATCAGCCTCATACACACCCCCCCCCCCCTTTTTGTCACTCTCACTTGTTTCTTAAGTGAAACTAAATTTCTTTTTGCACACACTCTTGCCTTCACATAGTGACTGAGACTGTATTTTTCTACACGAGCCTTACAGATTTTCACAGCTTTCTCTCGCCTTCTGTCTCTAGAAAAACAGAACTCTCGTTATCAAAAAAAAAAAAAAAAGGATTTGGGGTTTTTTAATGATTTTGAGTATCTTCTTCACAGGTACACCAAAAAACTACCTAAATGATCTTAAAACTACTGGAGAGCTTATTTCTATTGATGTGTTTAAATGGTGGTCAAATTTCAATAGACATAAAAAATATATTTATAAATAAATATAAAAAGTCATATAACAACAGAATATGCACCCTAAATGTTCTAAGTAAGCAATGAAAAAATCAAATCAACCAAAACAAAAGCTGTAGATGGGTTGGTATGAGGAGCAAACTAAAAATTACTATTTCTAAATACTTCACCAAATAACTAAGATGGGTTTTTTTCCATTTTATTTTGGGTTTTTAGGATGCCCATTGAATGTTTAATACAAGTATTTCCTTTAAAGATACTACAATGTTTAATTCAGCTATGCAGAGTATTAATCTGTTTCTTGTTATCACTTTTCACTGCAAGTCTCCTAGTTTTATAGAAAATGGTGTACCAGTGATCTAAGTTTTTGCAGTTTGTTGGTCCTTTTTTGTTTAGTATTATTCATATTCTCTTCTTTTCTGCGAAGTTCAGCCTTTGCATACAGACCACTACTGTCTTATACTGAATTTTTAAATGCCAACAGATACATAATTTTCTAAGGAAATAAAGCAAAACAATTTTGAAATCTATGCATTGTACCTACCATGAGGTGGGACAGGCAACTATTAATAAGACAAAGACACAGAAAGTAACAGAAAGGTTTTTCATTCACTTTTTTCAAACTTCAAAGGTGTGGTTCATCAACAATGCTTGATGACAAAGCTTTCAACCTGACCATATCTGCTACCTCATATCTGTAGAGACAGAGCAGCTAACACTAAGGGACGGCCAAATTTTTCACCTGCCTGAGGTCAATAACCCTTCTGAAAAATCAGTATACTTAACCACAAAAGCCTGATGTAAAAGGTAAGATTGAGTATAATCAAACTGAGCTCTGCAGATCTAAATAAATCACATAACCAAGCATTTATCAAACCATTTGGAGTTGCAGCAGTTTGTTTGGATTGGGATATATTTCTTTGCCCACGTGTGACAATTACTTTTGCAACATATTCTTGTTTTCTAACGTTAGTTTTAGCGTTAGAAAGACTCACTGCTCCTTAGCCTGTGCAGGTGTAATTTCTTTTCTTAGGTCCTCATTTCTGTGGGATTTGAAGAATGCCATCTTTAAAAATCCAACAACTAAAAGCCATCTGCTTAGGCAGAACTTTTTGTTTCCTTCTAGGCTGTGCATAATCCAAGAGCGAGTGGCATAGTCTAGGCCTCTAATGAAATGCCCATGGCAGAATTTGTGCCCAAGCTCTTCTGGCAGTGCTTGTGTTCGCTGGTAGGGCCACAGTGGCAGTCAGCATTCTGGGAGTGATCTGCAAAGCAGTGTAGTCTATAACAGCAAATGGATCATGGAGCAGGCTTTCATTCACCACCAAAGTTTTCTTGATTATCTCATAGAAATGTTTTCCCCCACTCTTCCTTTCTTTTTACAATTTATGCCCAGGGTGTTGTATGATGGTACTGAAAAACAGAACTCTAGGACCATGCTTCTATCAGTATAACTGGCATGGCTTTAAGTGGGGCTCGAGTGATGGCTGATTAAAACTGTGTGAGGATGCTCCTAGAGAGGTTGTTGTAATATAATTTTCTAACACCTGTCAATGGCCTGAAAAATGTTACTCTGTAGTGGGAGAATAAATCACCCCCTCTGTACTATAAAAGCTCAGTTTGGATTCACTCCTGGCAGTACATTGAAAACTCTGGCAATTACTGCGTGATGGGGATTAGTAATGTGAACCACAGCCCTTGAGGAGATGAGGTGAATCCATTAGCTAATTTTCCATTGTACTCTCTAATATATAAGGAAAGAAATGACAAGGTCTTATTTTATTGCCACAATTCTTCCAGATTTAAAACATTGTTTCATATAAATTGATATAAAAAACCAAACCCAGAAGAAATTAAACTTCAGATTTGTAAACAGCACCAATTTTCAAATTTGGTAATTTCCCTTCCAAGCTGATACTCAAAAGTCCCAAAACTTCTAGCAATCCATAGTACCAATAACACCATGCATCAAAAGGCATTTTGTATATAGTACATATAAATTACACTCACACCCATACTTACACTAACTATTCAGAGGTACAGATATTTTCATGTACACATAAATTTCTCAAAAATACTTTAAATTATTTCATGAGTGAGTGGCTAATACTTCATCTGTAGGCTTCCAGCCTACAAGCTTTACATGGAAAACCTTCATTAAGTGTAAGTGCTCCAGATAATCCTGTACACGAAAAAGATGAACACTGATGTATCAAAATTATGTTGATTAGTTTATATGCCTATTTAGATAAACATACACCTTCTGCTGTTTTCATAATCCACTATATAGCAAGAGATGTAAAATCTAATAAATTAATAATATATCAAAGGTTAATGGAGTTTATTGTTTGGTTTACTTAGTGGCGGGGATGACAGGGAGGAATCATAGAAAAAGAAACTCTCTTTTTTGTAAATTGTTCCTAACTTTTCTGTTATCTAGTTGAAAAATACGATGGTTTATATCTTACCTTCAGGTATATGTTAGTGACCTAAAACTACACCAGCCAATTGGTAAGAAATGTAGTTATTCTTTACCCAAAACCAACCACCACCTCGGCCATTTATTATTACACTCATCTATACCTCTAAAAGCACAATTTTCTTTCTGTTAACTGATCAGGTCCCAAAAATATGAGAGAAAATGACATTTTTAAAGCCTAAGATCAGTATTTCCTTCCACTCATAAACCCTTTGCATAGGACAGCATGATGTTATTTCAGGTGTTACATTAAGGGATCGTCTAAAGTCAGCTTACATGAAAGATGACCTGAATGCATTTAGGAGAAATGTTACACACATATTTTGATCATAATGCTGTCACATATACTTCTGGAGGCTCACTAGAACAGATATTGTCGCTCTATACAACTTTTTTAGAGGCGGTGTAGGGGTGGAAATAATTAAAATGTTACCTTTGCCAAGTAATTCCCAATGTATCCTCACTGGCACTGGGGTATAAATGCCTGCCGTTTTGATTCATGGTCCAGTCACAAATTCTCAGCTGTCAATTGAAACCTAGCAGTCAGATATGGATCGAGCATACTACAGTTTTTAGTACTTAAATGAATACATGCAAACTAGTATTTTACATGGCAAAAGTCTTACTTTCCCAATAAGTAACTTTAAAAAACAAAACAAAGAAAAATAACTTATTTTGAGAAATAAATGCCTATAGACTTGTTTAATATAATGCCACTTTAATATGATCCTCTATTAATAAAGCATAAAAGAGTATCTAGTGTGTAGTACATAACAATTAGCCATTATTAGATTACAAACTGAGCTGGAACAAAAGGAAATGTTAATAATCAACAGTGCGATACTTTAAGAAAGGAAATATTATGCTGTCTTTTTAAGCAGTGCTCGACATAATGTGTATTTGGGAAGGTAAAATATAATCAACATCTTCTAGCATGCTTTTTGTTAAATATAGAAGACATGCAATTTAGGAAAATTTGCCAAAATTAAACAAATTGTAAGTTGTTATCTAGCTATTTAAGAAGAGTAAAGATATTTTGTAACTGAAATTTATTAATCTAGTGTTACTGAAAGTGGTATTACTTAGCAAGATGTGATAAAATAATCTAATCATGTTCAGACTCAGAAGTAGAATTTTAAATACTTTACTGCATTTTAATATAATGATGAATGTACTAAATATTAGCTGAAACAAATTCTTCCCAGATCCTCAAATCATCAGTTGTGTCTTCACAGATTGTTCAAGCAACCCTCGGCAGCTCTGTTTATTTAACAGCTGCCCAATAGTGTTAGCAGATTTATTGAAAATATATGCTGCTTATTTTTAAGCTTAAGAAAGTGAGCTTATCTAGTTTCTGAAGAAAATATATGTTTTATCCTCTGTATAGTCTTGTTTATATAAATTGCTGTACTATTATATATGATTAGACACTCTGAAGATAATGTTGCTGAGTTTAATTGCATTCAATGCATTTTAGTTTTCTCTATCCATGTTCACATTCTTGAGATAGCACAGGCTACAGCAAACAAACTACAATAAACTATTTTCACAGGAGCACAATTTATTGCAGTCTTTTCCTGAAAAATACAAATGCTGAGGACAAGACAATATTGCAAACCTGACCCTGTCTGGCTGTTAGACTAATAAGCTTCCTGCTGTTAAGGTCTGAGAAATGGAAATGTTAGTCTTTGATGTTTTCATAGGGATTGTTTCTTGTTTGTTATCTAAAGAACTCCAAGAGACCTTCTAAAGGCCATTAAAAGCATGACTAAACCACATGAAATTAACCAGAAAAGGAAACATGCAGCTAAAAAGTTTGCTAGAGGTAACTGTGAATAATATATTAAACATGTTTAAAGAAGTGGGTAAGTAAACATTTGATTTAGTCACTATACAAAACAGGATCCTGAGCTTGATATTAATAATGAAAACATAATAAAGGATGTCAGCCCAGTTATTCAATGTACAGTAGATATATTTCTGCTATTATCCTTAAGGATGTCATCATCTTCACTACAAATGCATATTTTAGAGCTTCTTAACTTAGCTATGAAAACTCACTTGCAGCTGAAACAAAGGACTGAAAGGTTAAACCCTCCCACCCATCCCCCTCTTTTACTTCTTCACAAAATATAAAATCTATGAATAAGCACCCTTTGGCTAATTAGAACCATTAAAAATATACTTAAATCACAAACTTAGTATTAACAAATTATAATATTCACTTAGTTCTAACTCAAAAATCTGGCAAGCATTTAGCTTGTTATATAAAACCTTATTGTATTTGTCATTTGGGAAAAAGAGTAAGAGACTGATACATTGCATTTTAGTAAATAGCTTCTGCACTATATCACTGTATTCTTCCCACAGTCTGTGTGAAAGCCTTCCACACATACAGTTTATGCATTAAATTTATCATTATGAAAGCACCACAAAGTTTTTGAAACATATTTCATAAATGTTAGTAATGGCATGCTGCTTATTATTTACAGTCACATGTACCTTAATTCACATACAGCCAAACACTGCGAAGATAATAATGCAACATGTGCATTTTATACCTAATCTGTAGGCACGTACATGCCCATTTAGTTGAAGGTTCATGCTCCATGAGACTCACAGTTAGTACTGTAGTGCTATTCACTGCACCAACTGCGCCACGCTTGCAGTACTGACACCTTGGAGAGGTACAGGTTTGCATGACAGCTGGCTCTGTGACAAGCCCAGGGCTGTATTAGTTGTACTGAAATACACCTTCCCAATGTAAAAAACTGCTGCTCCACATTCCTCAGTAGGCTCACATAGCTGCCTCATTGTCTTTAAAAATGAACCTGCTTGGAATTTTTATTTTTTTTAAATCTCCCTCACGTAAAACTTCCTCTCCCAAGTGACTCTTATGGAAAGATCTCTGCATGTCTAAGATTTAGAAATATCACTTTCAAAGTCTGCATCTGCATCCTTTGCATGTGTTGAGTGGCTTCTGGATAAAAATAATGTAGAATTTAATAGGACTTTTTAAGTCTGGGCTCCTTTTGATGTAAGAAGTCTGATCAGCAGCGGGAGGCTGCCCCAGGAGGATGTCCATATAGCCCAGAAGGGAAAGCTTGGATGCATAGACCTGACATGAATACCAAGCTTTAGAAGGACATAAGGCACTTCACTACAGAATTTCAAGTGCTATATGTCATCTGGAGTAATACTGAAAGCTTTCTGTCTAGTTATTCTCCTCAGAGTAACCTAGGTACTCTTAAAATCATGCCACAGTATTAGCTGGAGAGGAGAAGGCACAGTCATTCTTATCCACTATAAGCCATCCTAAAAGTGTTTTTCTTTCAGAATATGTGAAGAGGAGAGGCAGGAAACTACTTGAGAGAACTTACATTCCTCAGTAGAGAGACATAAGAAATGGAAAAGAAAACATAAGAAAACATTACTAATTTCATCAAATGTATGTTATGAATGAAAAATAAATGACCTGACTTGACATATGACATGGTGAGAAGTCTTCCCAAGAAGGCTGTTGAACAGACTTGATCTTCAGTCAACAGTTCTGTGGATTTTTAGCAAGGCAAGCCAGAATAAACCTCACTACCATAACATCTTCCATCCTCAAAAAATTGTGAATGATTTTCTTATTTATCTCTCATTTAACCACAAGAGAAAGAGGTTGAGTCTATATTATGAAGTGGAAAACGATGCCCAGCCTTGAAGGACATGAGGAATCCTCACAGGTACCCCAGGCTAGTCTCTGCCCTTATGCCTGTGATACATCCCCACTGCTGCACTCATGAAGTAGCCAAGAGCACAAAGCCCACTGCATGGGAGGCTGTGCAACTCCCTCATTCACCTCAGATGTTTTACAGGAAGAGAACACAAGCTTGAAGGTGGACACAGGCCTGAAGATAAGGAAAGCAGTAGACCGAGTGCTTCTGTTCTGTAAAATGCCAGGAAATTGATTTTGTTTTGCACTTTGCAGAGCTGTGAAACATACTGATGTGAAGTTCTACCCAAGTGCTAGATTTTACTATAGCTGTCTTCACAGTTTAAACAGCACCTTGCAAGCACAACCATCCTGCAGTGTTTTAAGTATGCAAATCACACATACATTAAAAACCCACAGCCCAACAGCTCAATCTTTAATCATAGTATGAATGATTTTAGGGGTTAGTATTTAAGCAGATTTTGTAGTCTTGTATCTAAAGAATGGCTAAGACTAACATTCATTTCAAGTTTCTATGATAGACAGTGAAAGAAGAATTGTATTTTGTAAAGTGTAATAAGAGACTGTTATAGCTTCTGTTAGTTGAGAAATGCCCATAAAACTTAACATTTGCATATTGTCATTGTTCTGACTGAAACTTCCTTTAAATGTGTTTCCTTTCCAGCAAGCTTATGTGAAAGGTGACCTCTTAGCCATTTACATACCTCCCTGGCAATCATGTGACACAGTTTTACGTCAAACTGTCAATTATGATAAGGGACACAATAAGAACAGGCTAAGTGTTGATAACCTGTTTCCTGACTTTACTGACAAGTTCTGTTTAGGAGTCTGTCAGTGTTCTTCTTTCAGTCTGCTGCTGAATGCAAAAGTAACATCCACTCAAAACATTTTGTAAACAAATACTCTGTGTTCAGTGGACATTTAAGTTCACAATTTCCATGATTAACAGTATGAAGAGCACTACAGGTTGAACTGTGCACCTCAGTAACTGAAAGATGCATTTGGTAAGAAGAAATTTCTACTGAAGAGACAGGGGAGGCATTTGTAGGAAATAAAAGCTATCTACAATTTTGTGATCATTTTGGAGACCTTATTACTATGTATATTGAAAAGGTCTCACACATAATTGTAAAATCTGTGTGAAAACCATGAATGCAACATACCATCATACCCAGAAAGTGCAAGCTTTAGTGAAAATCATGGCACTGAGTTTATCAGTGCAAAAATTGGAAGAGTTCATTAACTCCTCAGCAACTGGACCGGCATAAGTTAGCATGGTTAAATTTCTAGAGATTATTGTTAAAAACCTTAATAACGATTCCATTTATTTATATTTTCTAATTAAAAATAGAATCATCCATACAAGGCCAGATGTGCACTAAAATTAAATGGTCAAGAACAAAAACCTTGCAGTTATTTCATCCATTCCAACAGAAACCTTAATTTTTTGTGATATCATTCATCTGCACTTGCAATAAATACAAGTGTCTATGTATCCATCCATCCATCCATCCATCCATCCATCCATCCATCCATCCATCCATCCATGCATCCATCTATCTTTTTAAACTATTTACACAGGCAAAGTATATGACTAGTATTTCTGGCAACTTTCTAGCACTATTGCCAGAAACAACATAACCTGACTCAAAGCGTTTGTCATTTCAATACCATAATAAATCCATGAAGTTGGAGAATCATGACACAAGAAGGCTAAAGAAATGTCATCACATAGCTGTGAGGATCCTGATCATTAAGACTTTGTTCCTAAACTAATGATCTTGCCATTAAACTTACTTAGTCAAAAGAATGCAGACACAACTAGAATCTTGCAAGGAATTGTGTCCACTTGTAGAAGGTAGAATTTGACTGACTTTCCTCAGTTTGTTGGTTTGTTTTTTTTTTCCTCTAGTCTAGGCTTAGAATTCACAAATAAATGCAAATGAATAGCGGGGAGGAGGATGAAGGTGCACCCATATAATTGCAAAGATGATCCAACCTTTCTTTTATTTAATTTAATTTAGCTAGGATGTTTCTCAGGAGAGATAAAGAACAGTGAGCAGTAGATTTGACTTCAGAAAATACTTCCACCAATGACCAAGAATAAAATTAAGAAAAATTCTCTCATTCAGGAACCAGCTCCTATCATGCCCCTTGCCCTCTCCCACTGTGTTCTTCCTGCAGTTACATTATCAACACTTAACAATTCTCAGAAGCTGATGCTGAATCAAAAAAAGAAAAATGAGTGGTCATTAATAATTTCTAATAGACAGAGGAGGTCTGATGAAATTTTTACAAGAAAATGCCAAGATATATAGGATTCTCCAAATGCCACTGAAGCAAGATATTGATTTTTTTGTTGGCTGACGTTTCAAGGCAAATAATGGGGAGATCCATCAGCTAGTGTATCAGAAAATGGACTGCATAGTTATAATTCCTCATTCAAATCTAGTCTTTCTAACTATCAATGTTGCAGGCTAAGTAATGCATATAACATCACAATTTCACAGTGTCCAGATTAGTAAAAGTCAACAAATTCTCTCGCTGGTCCTATTATGTATTGTCTTTCAAAGTTTTCTTCAGGGCTTCCCATCTAAATGTGAGGATTTGGGGTATGCTGTGCTGTACATGGTTTACTGGAATTTCTAGGAAGCTATCACTTTGTGAAGACTCCATGTGAGTGTGTGTTGCAAATAGGTGTGTAACTTTTAAATTTATTGTGGTTACTGTAACTTAAATGGGCTACATAATGGCTTTTTTTAAAAGCAACAAAAACTACTCATGGGTACTTGCTAATATTTCTCATAACCAGAGAGAATAAATCTTCATAAAGACTCCTCCAATGAAGTAAAAAAGGTAGTGGTGACAATATTTATTCTTGAGGGGTCACTGTGCATTACAGGGGGGAATGTTTAAAGATCTCTCTGGAGCTAAAACCAATGGCTTTCTAATTGAAAATTTCTCTCCACTAATACAAAATGATTAATTGCCTTATTTCACATACCCCTTGATTTTTCTTTTCATTCATCACAGGTTGCTTTAAAGCAAATGCATTTAAAATCTGCCACAAGAAGAGTGGTCTCCTTTATATTGTTATAAAGTAATGAAAGGACATAGTAAATCAATCCCATTTCTGCCTTACCAAAGGACAACCTTTGCTCTATTGAAGTTGTTTAGACAATCTCAATGCTCTACCTTACTTTCTGGGTTATATGAGTTGTGTGTTTGTATGTGTGTGTGTGTGTGTGTGTGTGTGTGTATAGTCTGTCATCTCTGTATGTCACCTTTAGAATTGAGTGAAGGTAACTAATTCATTAGAAACATACCTACACATACTTATATGTCCATATTTATCCATCTGAGAAACTTTAAGTATTCCATTCTTTTGGATAATTTCAGCTGTGCATACTACTCCTTAATTTTCTACATATCTGTAGGCAGTCATACACACAAACACACTCAGGCAAACACAGTTATGTCCATTGCATATGGTAGAAGAGAATAGTGAGTTAAGAGCAAAGACAATAAAATACTGATATTTTTAAATATAATACATGGCTCACTGGCCACCAATTGATGCTCTTGGATTAATATAATGAGACCATGCAGCAATACAGGTTCCCCCCTTTAGAAAGGGGAACATTGGTTTAACATAGTAGCATTAAATAATTCTTCTGCTTCTGAAGTGTATGTGAGATTTAGCTTAGTTTCCCCTTGCCTTTAAGTCATTTGGCCATATGCTTTACCATGAAAGGGAGTATGAGACACAACACATGTCAATACCAAAGACCTTTGAGATCCCTTTCACTTTGATGTTCCAAGGACACTGCTGAAATTTTGAAATCTATTTTGATCTACACAAGGACAAAAATAAATAGAAGATGCAAAACATCAGCAATATATATGTCAAATTCAGCCAGGAGAAAATAAAATATGCTTCTACTACTTTCTGGCATGTGACAAGAAGATTAGAAGTCCTTCAATGAGCTTGGAAGGTGGAGTAGGCCTAAGCAGGAGCATGCTGCAGAAAAAATTGTGTCTAAAAACACAAAGGGGAAAAACATATTGCGCATCCCTAAATTAACAGGATGTCGGAGACATTTCAAAGAAGGCTATATAAAACTTCACAAGAACTCGACAACGTACATTCGCAGTGTGTAAAAAAGAGAGGTGTTATGTGTGCTTTAGAAAACAATAATCATATGTTGTGTATCTTGAAAAAAAAATTTCATAGTAATTATAACATATTTCACAGTAAGAAAATATCTGAGGGGTTAAAAAAATCCAAGAAAACAATATGCCAGAGAAGTTATAGAGAAATTAATGGCTGGAAAAGCCAATAGTCATTACATATTTTCATAAAGAAAGTGTACAGATATTTGAAGTTAAGTCTCTACTAGTTAAAAAATAGTTGGCAACACATCAGCTATTCTGAATAAATTATCATCTTTATGATTTTCTCTGAACTCTGCATGTGGTGACCCTTAAAATGGACATACTGCCTCCTTGTCCTGTGAGTGGGTATGGATAGGGAGTTTCAGCTGAAGCACGGGTCAGCTATATCTCAACAATGTAGAACGGGTAGGTTTTACTGAAAAATGAAACAGAAATGTGTTTAAACTGCTGAGAAGAACACAAGTCTGAGAAAAAAATACAGTACAACAAATACCAAGGCCTATTTAACACTCTCTTTCCTATTGCCACATTCAGCTTTTCTCTTTGTAACATTTTACATGCTGTGAACTTCAAAGTCCTATACTGTTAAGATCTAAGAGGAACAGAAACACACATGATAAAGTACATTAAAATTCTAAAGAGTCTGGATTTATTTTTGAAATGTACCATTTCTTTATGTGCATGGCCTTGCTACTGACTTCAGCTAATTTATTTGTATGCCGTCATTAATCTCAGCTCTATATTTTCACAGTTTGGGTAAACACTTCATTTGCATTAAATTTACAGCATTAATGAGATGTGAAATTTAAAATGCTACTTGAAATATAAATGATATAAGAAACTAGAATAAAAATGTGGTTTTGTCACATTTGAAATCAGCAGATCAATTTCAGCCTATTATGCTAGAAATGATGATGTGCTGCCTTGAGAATTCAGTTTTACAACTGATCTTTTAAAAGTAAAATTAGGAAATGTGTTAAACATTTAGAAGGAAAAGGAAACAAAACTTGAAAATAATAAACTGTATTTTTTGCTTTGAAAGTTTTGCTTATTTTTATAAACTGATTTTGAAATTAGTATTTGTTTCTTAAACGTCTCCTTCTACTTCCTAAAATCCTATTAAAGATTAAATGTATGAACCCTAGAAAAATCAAATATTGAAAGAAACATATCAGGAGTTCCTTAAGATGATACCAATCTAAGAAAGAAAGACTAGGCTAAGCTGATATTTCTTAAAGCATTCAGTTTGTTTTGAATAAACATCATCTTCACGTGACAAATACTGAAAACCTCAAGATTTCTGTCTAATCCAAGATACCAGTGGCAGCATGTAGGAAGGTAATACCACAAAAGCTTCTCTACATCATTACACCTACGTGAAACTTGCCCACCTGTTGCTGGTGTAGGAAGGATGGGTCTCTTGGGCTTAGTCCCACATATCGATTGGCTTGGGATGTGCCTGAGGCTGTGTAGGCTGATTAAGGAAGAACAAAACATATTGATAAAAATACCAACCTATCATATCTATTACCTTGTGCAGGTACAGTAAAAATATGAGGAATCCAGAGTTATGATTTTGCAATGTATAGGAAGTGTCTTTGGTTTTTCTTTGAGACAAAGCAAAAGAAATATTGGACCAAATTTGGACAGGCATGTGTAAATTCCTATAAACTTCAATGGAAGCTGCATATGTAAATCACAATGATGTCTCTTGACAATGGTAGTTACTTTGATTAATTTTTTTTCAAATTATTTCCAAATTTATTTATTTGAACTAATCACACTCTTAATTTCCATTTTACCAATCTAAAGCAACTGTGAAAACACTGAAGTTACAATGCTGAGAGAAAGCATTCATGATCACGTTATTTTTTTATTTCTGTAAAGGCCCTGTTTTTGCCAAGAAAGTATCAAACAACTGTAAAAGTTGAACATGAATTCAAATAAAAAGTTTGGTTAACTTATGTGGCATGAAATGAATCTTTGCAGTAATGCAAATTGCTTGCTTAATGGAGTATAAACTGATTGATATTTTCCTAAGAAGGGTGCTAATTCTTACTGCGCAATATAACAGAAAATATTCAACTCCACCATACATCAGAAAACAATATTTTCTGAGGGGAGCAACTAAAATAATTCTCTCACTACCTGCTTCAGAAGATCGAAGGAAACCATTTCTGAGGAGAAAGGGAATGTCATGTGATGCCAGGATTAGCTACAGAGAATGGATCCTTCATCTGTAGGACAAATTCCTCTCTGGTCTCTCCCAGTAATTCCTGAAAGTCATTACATTCTCATGTCTTTTAGAGGCACTTATCAAATTAATTAGGTGGCCTCACTCAACTTCCCAGTGTGGAGATGTCCACACTGCAATCTGTAGCATCACAGCCTGGAAACCTCCTGGAAAACTAGTGAAGACTCAGTAGCAAAACTACTAAAACTGGACAGACACATACAAGCATTCCAGTGAGAAGCTAGATGAGAGTACTTACTAAACTAGCCTACTAATATTAAGTTCACATGGAAAAAAACCAAGAAAATGCATTAATTTAAAAAAATTAAAATTCTACATACAGGAAATAGGTTTTACTGAAAAACTGTAACAAGAATTAACCAATTATGAGAAGGAAATTATGATGGAGGCCACAGGGTTCCACAAATATTATTAAAGCCTGATGTTCTTTCTCATTAATAAAAATTCTGCTATAGCACTTCAGAATGAAAAGAAGTGCTAATCATTTGTCAATTCATTTTCATCACACTGAATAATACTGATAATTTTTTTGTCCAAGTTATATAAATATATAACTATATATATTTTGGACCAATCAATCAGTCAATCTCTGCAAATAAAAGTAAAACTATGCTATAAAATATGTTAGGTGTTGATCTTCCTATTAGGTTAACATCAGCAATCTGTGTGGTGGACCTATTATGACTGATAATACTGTTTGACTGATAATACAGTTTATATGTATTCATACATAATTTATATATCAGAAGGACACGATCCTTCATTTAATTGTTGTTTTCATTGTCAACATGCAATATATCTTCATTTTTTATACTCTTACAGTTACCAACCCAGTGTCAAAAGCCTGTATCAAGGAGATAGACTAGTGCAGTTTTCCAAAAATCATAATACCCTGAGCAGGTGAGGGGTTATACCTATCTTGTAGGCAGTATGACCATATTCAAATAAAATTTGCACATAGGGATTTTTTTCTATTGTTATTTTTTTGCTGTAGTGGCAAGAATTTACTTGGAAACTAATATGGAAGCATGGAGGAAGCCTTATTTTAGGTATCTAAGCCAAGGTGTTCTAAAGGTTCAGCTACTCAGGTTTCCATGAGTTGCACAAGAAACTGCATGATGATTTAATTGGAAAATATGATCCAAATAGTTCCCTTGGTAGGAGAACAATGTACAAATTAGGTATGCTTTCCTATAATGATTATTGAGGTCATATAACCAGAAAACAACGCAAAATAATTCTGGCATTTACTGTGTTCTTTTTGTCATTTTTATCAGAAACCCTGACCTCATCTAAGAGAGATATGTAGACCAAGCACAATCATGTCAAAGTAGAATGAAACCACAAATACTTGAAACTGTACAGTAACTTAGTTTTCTCAGTTTTCTGTTCTAGTGCAAATGTTTAGAGTAACAGCTTCTACTTTGCTGCTAAAACTAACTCTTCTTAAAAGGTTCAAAAACTGTACCACAAATCACCAGTGGGGCTACAGATAGACTCTTAACAAAACTATCATACTTAAGACCTCTTAACAAAACTAATATAGTGAAAGAGCAGATAAAACCCTTCCATATATATATATATATATATATATATATATATATATATATATATATATATATATATATATATATATATATATGCACCTGAGCGGTAGTTTCTCTAAAAGTTACTACTACCCTTTCACAAAAAAAAAAGACCAATAGTTAGGGAGTGTATTTGAAGTTCAAATATTAAACGGGTCAGAAAAAGTAGTTTTAATGTTACAAATCCTAAAGAGACTAATACTTTTAAAGACTTTTAAGATTTTTTCCCAAGAATCTGGAAGTGTCTCCTAAAAATCTTCATCACTCTGATAAATGCTGGTAACACTGGCCATCTCAAATCCAAATAAAAGTTCAAGGACAACAGGAATTCAGAACACAGTTAAAAAGCAGCATTCTGAACCACTTATTATGAATACTTTGAAGGGAAGAAATCAGTCTAGGTATTTGCCTGTATTTCTAGAACTGCAATTCCATTGAAGATAATAGGACAAATAACATGATCCTATATGTAGTAAAGAGCTTAAAAGATTGAAGTTAGAGTTTATTACTCTCTATTTTAAAAAACATCAAGCACAAACTGGATCTACCATCCCTTGAAGAAATAACAAGGAATGAAAATTTTCTTTTGCCATGACAGTTGTTTTTGCTAAAAATGACACAACCTATATTAACATGCAATTATCATAGCTCAGATTCAATATGTGTTGTAACAAGGTTTGATTTCTGTAGGAAAGTTCATTGAGGAGCAAATTATCCAGTCCTTGTTTGGAATTCCATCTGTGGGTCATTGCAAACCTTACTGTCTGGGTGTGCTTCTCAATGTCTTAACAATGTCCACCTTAGATGAAAAAACACATTTTCTTTTCCTTGAATAGTGGTCAAATATGCAGACTTTTCTCTTTCATTTTGCTTGTCATGTCACAAACTTTGGTTCATGTAACATGATCCATCGGTTGAAATTTGGGGAGGAAAAGCTTTGCAGTCAGACCATGTTTGGTCTCCATGTAAAACGATGAGCACCCACTTGGTCAAATAGTAGGAAAAGGTGCCTTTTTCTGGCCTCAATTTGAAATCATATCAAATCTTTGATGGACATTTTTTGTTTCCTAAAGAAATACTTACTGGTTGCTGTAGGTGAAGATGCCTCACCTTCAGTGGATGTAGTGATGGGTTTAGTATCTGTCATGGTCAGGGTCACAGGTCGCACCGCACTGTGATGGGGAGAGGGTGCCAAAACTGGAGTAAAATGGCCAGGCATTTTCCCTACTACTTGACCACTGCTGTTAGGCTACAAAACAAAACCAAAAGAATGCCTTGTGAAACATACACATTGTGTTTAAGGAACCTACCTATCTTAGGGTTTTCCAGAATTGCCCATCATCATAGCGCCTGTGTTTTGGAATGTGCTGCTCTAAATAGGCTATGTATTTCCATTTCACCAGGCAGGTCCCTTTTCAGATAGGTAGTACATGCTTAGGTAGCAGTACTTTCTGGTAAGCATTCTTCTGCATTCTTTCTACCTGATTGTTTCAAAATATTTTTGCTGCTCATGCGGTGTCTGTGAACCAAAATCCTATGATAGCAGGAGTAAACTGACCAGGCACAGGCCCTAATGTATGAAGTATTAAGAGCAAACAACTGATGTAAAACCTCTGTTTTCACATGCCACACCACCCTGGCTTGGAGGATAACCAAGACTTGACCACAGTTGTCCACAGAGGTTACTCACACTGGAAGGCTAACTAATGATTCACAATTTGGGAATACAGTAGAGGGTTTGGATATGATGCACTATAATGTACACATTGTAACATCTGGCAAAAAGCCACCTACTAAAAACACAGAAGTGTTTAATAATGGGAACTTGCTCTTTGCAAGTCAAGAGCATAATAAGTAATAACACTTCTTTCATAGATACTAGAGGCTCTCTGCACATGACCTTATGCTAGGTACAGGTCATCCATGTAATATGGTATTTTCTACATGTAGGCACATCTGATTATGGCAATGTTGACTGGTAAATATATGTTTATCCAGTGCTGAAACATACCTTAGACATTCTGCATGACTGCAAATACTCCAAGGGTAAATAACTTGCAATAAAAACTAGCGCATAGTAAATAGTTTTTACAATGGTAGCTGATAACTTCTGCCTGAAACTGATCATGTGCTCTGTCAGTCACAAGTATTTTAAAAGAGTCATACAAACATTAAATACTGGGAATCTTTCAATCAGAAGCATCTTGCAAAATTAAGATAACCTAAAGACACGGACTGATAAAGTTCACAATTAAACTGATTCAAGGAAAGGTTAAAGGAGGTAAGCATGACTATGGTAATGAAATAATAACTGGACTGACACAATTACCACAAGTATGTGAGAAGAATAAACACACAGAAGAGGAAGGAATTACTTGTAAAATACAGGAAATGCATACTTGGGGTAATGGAATGAAATTGAGAAGGAGGAAATTTAAAATTAATAGCACAAGAAACTTCCTGGCAGTATGATTCACTAAACTTTGCAAATGCACCCGAGGGAGAGTCTTGCTTAGGACACCTAAAGCTAAATTAGCAGAAAACACTAGAAAATATAAGTGCAAATGGAAACCAATATGGTATCCACAGGAACATAGAGCAGTTAGCTGACTATCTCCCCTCTCTAAAATCACAAGCCTTACAATGAAAAATAACAGTAAAAAACCCACACTAATTATGAGCAGCAAACTACCTCTCCTAATGAGAAAAAATCGCTCTCTAGACACAACTCTTGTCAGGAAGATGTGCTCACTAAGTTGGACTGGATTTTCACTATGCTTCCAGGGAGTCTGCTGCAGAGGCAAGCCTCTTCTCCTGTCCTGGCAGCCCAGCTGTCCACACAGCCTGCTGGAGGGAATATCACCTCTCAGTTGCATGTGGTAGCTTGTAGGTGGAGTCACTGACCTGCAACCACAAGGCTACCTTAGAAGCCTTAGCTTATGTGGTATGCTAACATCACAAAAGTAGCTGAGAATCTCTTACCAAAATTATCAACTTTTATTAAAACTTAGAAAGAAGATTCTGTGAAGTGTATGGATTTAAACAGACAGTACAATCAGCTTACAAAAGCAGCTGTCTCCAAAAACAGACAAGAATAAATTAAAATAAATTAGAAGATCTCAGGAGAACATGATGATTTACAGAAATATGTCACCTTATATTGTACTGTAGTGATCCCAGCCAGGGATCCAGTGGCTCACGTGGACCTCAGCTTTGCCCCTACCCATATGGCCCAAATGAGCAAACCCACTCCTTGTTCAGACAAATATTAAGAAAAAGATTATACTTATACCCCATTTTCTTCGAAATCAAATTCTTTCCTGTGCGAGACATAATGGCAGGGCAGTACATCACCCCACTCCATCCAAATAGAGGGTGAAATCCTGTGCTTGTTGACAGCCATAGAGGATTTACCAGTGATTTCAGTAGATGCAATTTGTGATTCCCCACACCAAGTGTCTCCATTTCTTTCTTTTTTTTAATTCCCAGAATTTCCTCCTAAGTGGAAATTCTATATCTGTCTCACATGTAAAAGTGAGTGCTGATACAATACAATGACACTGAGGTCTTCCATTCACAGAAAAGAAAACTCTGAGGTAAAAAATAATGAAAACTTGTTACTTTAGTAAGTTTAATTGTTACAGTTCCAAGACTTCCCACTCTGCACATTAGATTTCAGATGCAATTGCAATCCAGTTGTACGTAAGCACATACCTGTGAAGTTTACAAATACAATTCTTCTTCAACAATCGAACTGTCTTTGAGATGTAAACCAAGGTCCTCCTTTTGACAAAGGTTTTCATAGGAAATGGTACACTTGAAATTTGCTTTAAACTTCAGTGTTTTTCGTAAGTGTGCTACTTTTGAAAACAGAGTTTATGAACGGCACTCTCATACTCTCACAAATTCTTTTAGAACAACGTCTCTCATAAGAAGCCTTCAAAAAACATCCATATTTGTTTTTCTTGCATGCAGTGAACAAGAGTGGAGCAATTAACCAAACTAATATTTAGGTTATCACAACTTGTTTGCAGCTTAAGATCATGAAAGTACTCTTAAAAAACAGATCATGTAATTGCCTCCAAGTTATTGCTTTGGCCTGTCTTCAGATTGACACAGATAGTGCTGCATCAGTTTATACTCTATTCGCACCTCCATGGTTACCTTTGGAAACACCTAATTAAAAGCTTTTGAAAAAGAAGTCTAGATTATGGATAGTGCAATTGATAGCAGTACAAGCTCATGAACATTGGCTCTCTCAAGTGTCTCAAGTCCTCTGAGCTGCTTTAGGTTTTCAGTCCAAAAAAGGGAACCCTTTTGTCATAAACAGCCCTTTCGTAATCCCATTGAAAATTGACCACTAGAAAGAACTTCTGTGACCTATTCTCCTTTGTCCTTTACAGTTATATCAAAAAATATTTTAGCATGGAAAATGCATATCTATTTGGACACTATCCACTTGAATTAAAAGTGAAAATACTTACAATATTTCATTTAACACAAATTAATTTTTTCCTTATACAAAACAAGTTCAATATTCTAGTTCCAGTTTTCATGAAGTGATTCTTAAGACAAATGCATTGCAGGTGAAGAATCACCTGTTACCATCAAACAGGGCATCAATATGTCTATGCGATGGATTCACAGAGGCATTGCCTGAGGCATAAACCTCAAGCAAATTCCATAGAGGCAGCTGAGTTAGACAAACAAGCTGCATTGGAAAATTTGCGAGGAAAAGAAGTAAACATAACAAAGGTCTGGGAAATTTAGCTCTTATTTATGCAGGCATACATTTTTCTACTCTTGGATTGAATGCTAATTGGATTTTCAGATCTGTTATAATTTTGATATTTTTTAACTTCACCATCTTGGTTTGCCACAGTTTAATTCATTTATGTGCCCAAAGCCAAAGGCAAGCTGTATTTGCTGTCACAGCTGTAACATAACTCAGAATGTCAGGCTACTGTTTTCTGAAGGTGCGCACTGTGGACATTTTATTTTAATCCTCAGGTCTGAAGTCTGAATGGAAACCTGTAACCAATATGAATATGGACTTTCTTAAAGTCAGGATTCACTGTGTCTCTTTTCCCTGATAGGATTTTCAAACATATTTATAATCAGTATTTAATCAACCTCCTTTCAGACTTTTGTTCACATACATTCCCAAATTATCAGCATATTTAACCTTAGTTATTCAGTCACAATTCAGGACAGGTTTTGTCATATAGTGCACTATTTTCAGTGTTACAAAAAATATTTCTGATGCTATAATGAAATAGAAACTCCTAACATCTACAGATGAGCTAACCAAACACAACAGAACTTTGAAACATCTATTAAAAATATCACATAAACTATTTATTGCTTAAATTATCAAATATATTTGATGCTCACATATGCACTTAAAAAATGTAATTATACTTCTCAATTCCAAATAATATAAATCCAGTTTTCCTTGAACTCTTAAGTACAAATCACCTTCAAACAAATAATTAGCAAAGGCCAAAAATTTATTTTAACCTGTACATGTCCTAGATGTAGCTACATATGATACTCTGCTAGGTGTTTCAGAAAGAAGTGTAAAGGCTTAACAAAACATTATATTACTCCATCTAACCACTACACTTGGAGAATAATATATTTGCTTCTCAAAACACAGGTTTTAATAGAAATTCTGTGTTTCACAATGTTATCGTATTATAGCTAGGTGATAAACCAGTGAATGCAGTTTAGTCAAACTGGATATCATGCGTTTGAAAATACCATTTCACCCATTTCCTCTCAAGAGTTCCAGTTGCTTGTAAAGGCAAAGTTCCAATACTATGGTGAACAATATTACTATAAAACTCTATGGCAGGGTAGTTTTGGGGAAGCTGATTGAATTAATTTTGTCGACAAAGGTATAAGAGATATAGTTTTGGATATTTTGGTCCTTCGCTCCCATACCAAATATCTTACACTAAAAATTGTCAACTAGACACATCTCTGAACCGAGAGATCATAGCTGATAAGTTCTGGTTTTGAGCCCAGGTCATTGTGCTGTACAGTGCCCATGGAGAGTGATGAATGTTTTAGAAAATTTACAACTGAAAGAAACCAGAAATATCTTTCTTTTTTTCTAATTTCCCTCTCTCCTTTTTGTCTAGGGCACCCTAATGCTCTATCACCTCTAAAGATCAAATGGCCATGTTATTCTCCCACCAGACACAGCTGAATGTTACAGCAGTCAGTTTCACGAAATGTGTGAAACACATATCCTCAATTTATCACCCATCTGACTAATAATGATGCTTTTGAGACTCTGCTAAACATAAGGAAATGGCATCACTAGAGTACCCTCAGTGTGACTGTAGAAAATAATCTAGGGCAGTTTGAACCTGGGGGGGGGGTTTCCATAAAGCATTTGCTTCTCACAAATCAAGGCTGCACAGGTTTCCTTTCTGCTATTGAACACTCAGGTAGCAACAGAAATGTATTTTGTCTTCTTTTAGTGCCTCTTACCACTTTTCAGAGGCATGAATCTCCCCAGCTTCCCTATTAAGAATCTGAGTAACTCATTGTGACAGCACATGTTAGACCTCTGAAATACCATACCAAAGCTTTATGTGGTATGACATGCAGCAACCTGCATGAAATACTATCTTTAGAAAAATACACGTTGCTGCCAGTTCTTGGCTGACAACATCCCTTCTGTGCTTTCTATAAGAAATCAAGGTGTCGACTTTCATCTAGAAAGGCCCAAGTCTCATTCATTTGGTGAACTGATGTTGGAATTTTCATCTTGATGTAATGCTGCTGAAACAGAGAGCAACTGCAGAGTTTTAGCAATCCATGCTCTGACATGGGTCTCGTAAGACAGTCTAGAGTCCTACATCCTGCATCACAATTTTACCTGTGATAAACTGTACCTGGATAAGTGTGTGTGACAGAAGCATGGGAAAGGAATTCTTTTTGTAGACAAATGTTCAAAAGATGCCTTTATATTAAACAGTATTTCATGCACTCTGGAGACTTCTACTCATGCATTTAGAGCAGATTAAATTCAAAATAATCATTTACAACTGCAATTAAATTTTAAAACAGCTTGTCAGTAGGCAGTGTTAAGCTAGAACTCAATCTTTGCCTCCCAATCAAAATTAAAAACTGCACATTGCCTTATTTAATCTTCAATAAATTCTTAAAAATCAGAAGGAAAGACTTGCTCAAAAACTGAAAATTATTAAACATCAACAAATAAAAGACGTCCTAGTTATACCAAATAAACTACATGTACAATTTTGTATGTTTTGGCTTATTCTGCAAGTACTCTCTCAAGTATCAACAGGAAACACTTTGACCAGCCCAAAGTGTGCCTCACAAGTTTCCCTCATCAACACCAAAAGACTGGAATTATTGTATTGGAGAATTTAAGACAAAGCATCTGCCTGGCATCCCTGAAGAACGTTCCTTTCATTGAACAAAAGGTTCAATATCTCAATCAATTACAGGAGGAAAATAAGTGGCCTCATCAGCTTCCAGAAACAACTATTTTCAAGCGCTTCAGAAATTTCTGTCTTCAGACAAAGATAAAACCAAAGAAAGATAAAGCTGCAAACTAGCCTACTCTGCAATAAAGTATGTTTTATCAGACACAGGAATTTTAGGCAAATATGTGGTCATATGTACTGCAAATATGCAGCAGTTCACTCAGTTTGTAGTACATAACACATGTAAGTCATTTCTTGTAAGAAGAAAACAGTCCAATACTTAACTCCCATCAGTTAGTTTTACCATATAATGAAAACTGCATATTTCATCATAAATATTACAACATTTGAGCTAAGGTTACAGGTAAACTGTGCCCTTCATAATAACATACTGAAAATCTTGGAAGATTGTCTGCTTCTTTTTGCTTGGTTCAGTCAGAAAAAGAGATCATTCTTACTGATACCAGGATGTTCATTAGTAGGATTCACCTCAACTGTTTGCTTTTCTGCATCCTTTATCACACTTGCGGATCCTTTTTCTGTGATTCACCACACCTTCATCAGAAAATTATTCCATTTAACTCAACTGTGAATTATGTTTGGAGGTTTTGGGTTGATTTCAGCAACACCAGTGATGTTGTACTTGACTATTTGTTCAGGCTCATTGGAAATCTTATTTGATACTGTATATGATTCATACACTCCTGAGTAATAACAAATTTCATGTGTGTGCAGATTTGTGTGTGTGTGTGTATCTGTACTTGTGTACACAGATACAGAGGAGGTAATATTTTCTAAGAGTAAAAGATTCACCCATCTGGAATCATTCAAAAAGGAAATACATGCTGGAAATTTGTGGTAGCTTTGAAAACCTCAACACACTCTATGTGGATAAACATCGTAGGAGGATAGACACATATCAATTGATTAGTTTTTGATGAAATTTGCATTGAATAATCAGTATCAGTCAGGGACACCTGTACCCCACCATAACACAGATCCATCCTCACACACACAGTCTCAACCAGTAACATGAGTACCTAGTTAAGAAGAAAAGCGTTGAAATAAATACACTAAAAAGGGCTTAGCAGAAATTCTAAATCTGTGGAAAGTACAACAGTTTTCAAAACACTGGGAACTTACCAGACTACTAGCTTGAGACAACTCCAGCTCTATATCTAACAAGATCTATTTCTGTTCAGTACATTTGTTTGTTTATTCTCCATACTGAGCAGGGGATGAAAAGCAGATATTCATGAAATGGCAGCAACAGCTCCCTTTTGTTTAGGATCATCCATTGTTGAACCATTTTTCACTGCAGCCAAAGGGCCTGTTTGGACTTCCTGACTGTTCATCATACATAATTTAGACTGTTTAACATTATGTCAAGAAAATTGCTCAGTGCTTCCCATAATGGAAACCTATGAGTCTCTATATCCTTGAACTAATTTTACTTAAAGTATTCCATTGAATAGCATGACTGTCTCCCTATAATCAGTGCAGCAGTAACGTAATTAATCTCAAAATTGCTGTGGAGAGTACAAGGCATCTTAGTTGCTTGTCATAACAATCTAAATTAGTGTATTACTGAAAGATGTTCAGGAGGAACAGTTCATTTTAGGTAAATGCTGTTAGGGTATCCATCCTTTCTATTTCTACAGCTAAATTAAAATTATCATCATAGTTCCCCTTTTGAAATCCAAATGAGTATGTTTTGAGATGGGAAAGCATAATTAAATTTGATGTGGTATTCCTACAGATGCAGTTCTGAATTTTATAATTACTAAATTTGTTTGAATAAAAATTCATGTTTTATTTAGAAAAGAAAAACTGGTTTGCTCAAAGTATCCTATTGTATCAGAACAATTCCCTTTTGTCACTGAAACTTCACAGAGGGTTGCTTTTTCTTTTCCTAAGAAAAAATTAATCCTGCTGTTTTACTTTTTATACAGCCAAACTTTAACTATTTTATTTAGCGATATTTTTGCTAGGCATGCAACCACTCCAACTTACAGCAAATCTAAGAGATGAACTTCAAAAAATTAAATTTTTAAAATATTCCAATTATAATAGTGATTAATGTAAATAATTTATGGTGAATAGATTATGCAGATGCCTGAAATTGCATAGTTTGTGTCATTTGCCCTATCTCCTCTTGTCAGGAGGAGAAATCCAAATCTCAAATGAAATGAAATAAATTACCCTAATAAAAAGGTTATGAAAAGTGATGAAAGTACTAAACTTGGGCTAGTTAAATCTGTTATTCCCTGTGGAATATACAAAAATATGAAGGCTTCTTAGTTTGCTGCTACTCTGTAAAAAAATCAGCAGACTAAAATATAATCTTTTAAGGTCAAAAGAATATTTTTTCAACCAGTGATAAGGAAAAGAGTTGGGCAAAAAGTTGAAAGCATAACTCCTGCTCAGTGAATATACTCTCCAATGTTAAAATCATAAGACAGCACATTTTTCAACTGAAAGAAAGTCAGATATTTCATTTAGATGTAGTTTTTTCAGTAATGATCCAAAGTAGGACATGGAACAATCCAGAGAGATTATCACCTAATCTGCTCTTTTAACATATATAAGAAATCAAAATGTAAGTAAAACAAGCACTGAATAATTAAAGAAATGCATAACAGTAAGGGCCTGATTTAATTTGCATAATTTTTCCCTTAATAGTGCCTAATTAAGACATCAGTTTAAAAAAAAAATCCAACAGAACTCTGAGATTTTCCGCACTGAATTAAAGCTAAGGACTTTTAATGGGTGTCTTAATTAGACTTTGTTATTCATGGAAATTTTACACAAATTAAAATCAGGTCCTGCATGCAACATTCCCAGCTGAGTCTTAGAAAAAATGGTATACAGGATTGAAAGAATTTTAATCCATGTGCAGATAGCAATTTGTATTCTGAAGTCAACATACTCCACGTTCAGTTTCTGGTTTAATTTGCAGTAATACTATAGCAAGCAAAACCCACATAATCAGAAATCCTTTCTTCAAAGTAAATTTTGATTTTATGGACCCACCTTTTTTCTATTTTTTAAATTAACTGAATATATAGGAAGTTATGCAGCTGGACCAGGAAATTAGTCCATGGGGACAATAGCCACCATGAATTTCTACACCGTCCAAAGGGTACATATCTGTTATTCGACGGAGAAAGTTTGATTCAGTCTCAAGTTCCATTGCTGCTGTAACCAAAATGAATGCTTCAAGGTCTGTCATTATTGGTTAAAAAAACCAACCTAAGCCCAAAACAAAATACTGTCATAGCAACCCCTTCATCCCTCCTAAAAAAGTCCTTCCAAAGGAACCCAACTCTTAGGAGAAGGAAAACCTGTCTCTTCAGTTTACATACCCAAGGCTCTTCCAAATAACATGCTAAAGCACAAGCAGCAGGGCTCCACAAAAGCCTTTCAGAGAACGCATCAAAAAATAACAAAAAACTTTTGCTCAATTACATTACACTGACATTGGACACACTCCAGGTATTGACAGACCAAGTCTCAACTGCAGTTTATCCTGTAGTGCAAATCACATGATAACGCTGCATGCTGATGCTATCATGGAAAGCAGTTTTGCACACAGACCTTCACAAATTACTTCACTAATGAAAAACATGTTAATTTCCAATATCAGACACAACTTTGAACCCGTGCAGTTGCCAGGAATGTATCTACTACAGCATATTCTCTACAAAAGGAAGAAAAAATAATTTGTATGTCTGTGTTGTGCTCACTATGCAAAGAAATATCAGTGCCTATGGAACAGGGCAAGTACTGACTTGCAAGAGTTTTACTTTCATTACCAGGCTAGAAATATACCTGCATGTCCATGTGTGTAATTGGACATGCATATGTATCAGCACACTCCTTGCAGTGGGAGCTTTGCCTCTGGTGGCCCAACCTGCAGGAGGGGTGCAGGACCAGAATCTGCCCTGTTGCTGCTGCTGGGGCTTTCAGCAGAGTATTCTTCTTACACTTGACAGAAGAAAAGCAAGTACATATGATTAATCTGCACCCTTTATTCAACCATGATGAACAGGATAAGTTGTATCACTTATATAGCAGCTCCACATTTCTCTATGACCAGAAGTGGCAAGGCACCAGTCTACATGCCTTAGAAGACACATATTCCTCACAGGACTTGTTTTGGAGGATTCACATAATTTTACAGTACCTGGCTAGTCTGCGGGCTGGACGGGTCGTAAGAAGGTACGTAGTTCTTCAGAGTATCCTGAGGATTCAGGTGGGGAGGATATCTGATCGTAGGATGAGAGAAGTAGCTAGATGGGGCAGGAGGGAGAATAGCTTGTGCTGGAAATGGCAGTGGTGAAGGTGGAGGTGGAGTTCTAGTTGAGATGACTGGAGAAGATAAAATAAAATTAAAATTACTTCGCATCTTGTTTCTTCTAAAATTCTTCACCTCTGTGTTACAGCAAAAAAAATAAAAAGTCAGTTATAAATCAATGTACTGCACTCCTGCTTTATGGCATTTTTACAGAAAAACTTACAGGTACTGCCCTCAAATTATCCCAGGAAATGAAAAGTGCAACTGTTTCAAAATCATAAATACTGCATTGTAGTTTTGTTTTTTGGGTTATGCCACCACAGTATTTTCAGGTTTTTTTTTTTAAACAGGAGTTGTTCTCCAACATAAAAGATATTCCAATTACACAATTTTCCCATCTGGAGCCCCAAAAAATCATATCAAATACTAAATAAAGCCCCCGCTTTTATTTACAGCACTCCAACACTGCGAAAAATCACCAAGCCCCAAGAAATGAGGATTCCTTGCTGCATTGCAATCTACCTGCCTCATTTGGGGACAGGACAATATCTACTCATTAATATTGCCACAAATATTTGCTGACCTTTATGAAAATGTTAATGAATGTTCAACTTCAGTCTATCAGAAACCAATCCACCCAATAAAATTATCTTTGACTAATAAAAAAAGTTTTTATTATCGGTTTATTATCGGTTTTTATTCTTTTCATTTTTCATTTTTCCATATTCTTTTTTCTTTTTTTTTCATTTTTTTAATTCTTTTGTTTTATTCTTTTTTTTTTTATTCTACCCTACCAGTTTTTATTCTTTTCATTCTCTTTATTTCCAGCCTCTACAAACATAAAATTTTCTACCTAAAGACTGTGTGCAGTGTCTAAACTAACAATATTTTCACAGTGCAAGGAAGGTACAGCTTGTCCTTCTGGTGCCCAGTTGTCAGTCTGGAAGTGCAGAGCTTTCTTCTATCACACTGCACAAGAACACACCTTCCACCCTTACTACACACCAAGAGAGCACTTGTTTGGTGTACTAAAGCAAGAGGTACTTAAATCAGTGGAAATGGAGAAGAGACAGGGAGTTTCCATTTTCATTAGTGGAAAAATAAAAAATCAGTGGAAAAATACAAAATACAAAATTAGTGGAAAAATACAAAATCAGTAAAGCAAGGTCGTTTGTACACTGTTCAGTAGTTCTCTACTGTATCAGCACAAGTACATCAACACTGCTCTTCTGGACCACCTTTCACATCTCTGGGTTTCTTCAGCTCAATTTTTAAAGGACTTCTTATATTTTTGGGCATTGCTCATCGGCATAATAGAACAGGCTTCAAAGAATAAAATGGAGTTTCCCAGCAAGTAAATAATTCATCTAATCACAAGATAGGTTTCCCTCAAGTATGTATACTATAAAACTGTACTATAAATTTAATATGAAGATATACTCATAAGTGGATCTGGGTTTTTTTTTTGGTTTTTTTTTTTTTTTGGTTGGTTAGGTTTTTTTGGGTTTTTTGGTTTTGTTTTGGTTTTTTTTAGAAGGTTCATTTTACTGACAGCCCCACCAATTTCAGTTTAAACAAAATACTAATTACTGCTCTGGCATGTCAGAGCTATGCAAAACAAACACAAATTAAGAGAAATCTGTCCCCTCCATTCATTTCACCCATCATCTCTATACGCTTGAGTATCTGTTGGTAGTGGAAACCTCAGAGCAACCAGAATGAGTCCAGGACCATTTAGTAATAAAAAATAAGTGGATGTTAAGGGGAAAATAGTCCTTATACATGTGTTTAAAGGGAGTCACTTGAAATCATGGAGGAAAAAACCAGAAACTTCTCAAAGCAAAACTGCATGAGAAGAAAAAAAACAAAGTTTTCAAATTTGTTTTACTCTAGTCACTCAGCTCTGCTCAAGCAATTAAAACTTTTATATGTAGTTTATGTCAAGGAGACATGATATGTTGAAGGGACACTTCTGAGGACTGTGTTCTCATCTGAAAACCAGATTCAGTCTCACCTATAAAATTAAACAGGCTATGATGCTGGAATTACCTATCATTACTGATAAACCCTCAAGACAACATGCATTCTGTCACATTTCACATATCTCATCCTTATTTCAATTGAATTTTTACTACGGATTTACTAATGATTTCAGAAGACAGGTCTTGGAAAATGCTTAATTAGGAGTCTTTAGACTCAGCATTCAAAAGAGGCACTGATACTTATTCCATTGTGTCACATAGTGAACTTGTGACATGGTTGTGACTTCTCTGAACATGGTTGTGACTTCTCTTGTGTATTAAATCCCGCCTATTCTGGTATTTAAATACAATATAGTCATAGCAACAATAATAGAAAAGGGATTTGGGTGAGAGGATGAAATACAGGGAGGATTTTTCCTCTGTCACTTTCTTTATGCATTGTACAGTTTACTTTATTCACTGGTTAATCCTAAATCCTTTTCAGTGGCTTCCAGCAGTCAGATTACCTGAACAGCTAAATGAACACTCTTGCAAGGATATCCCAACCTTTTCCATTTTTATTTTCACCAGTAATATAAATTGGATTAGGTCTCTAAGAAAGTCTGCAAAAATGCATCACAATCTGATTATAGGAAAGGAGAAGAGAGTAAATGAACAGGGAGGTTTTCCTTTCCTCCTCCATAACCCTCACCACTGTGTGCAACTCCTGGGATTCCTGGGTGGTGATGTTGGGGAAAAGTGCTCAGTCTTGATGAAGAATCCTGGGGAGAAGTAGGACTAAACAAAGGCTTTTCAGGTTTCTTCATTGTAGGAGAAGACATATCTACAATAAAAAAACAATGTAACAGTAATATTATCTTAGAAGCCTGCCTCTGGACACATCATTTTATAGACTGAAGATATTTCTTTTTTGCTGTTCTTGCTCAAATATCGTATGATGATCCAAATCCCTTACAGTGAATAAACTAATTTTAAATTACTGCTTTCAAATTTGAGAATTAAAAATAATGTCCTAACAGGTCCTTGTCCTGCAAAACAGAAACTACACTTCTTTTATACCAGACAAGTCAAACAGTGAAGAAATTTATGTCTTTAGAACTTCCCCAGACACTCCTCAGCTCCCCAGAACATCACCAAATCATCTCTTCCTTCAACAGCCACTTCATTTTTATTGCATTTCTTAATGGAACACCTACGCTCAGGTGTGTAGGGTGATTGCCATACACATGCCAGTTTATGGTATTTATTATTCTATTACTTCAAATCTTATCCCTTACACTTCCCTAAACCATAGTGAAACAATGTAACCTCCCTAAGAACAAGGGATACTTTGACTATTCTCATATTTTCCTGGTCTTGAGGATGGTCCTGTCACTTCTTCCTTTGAGTTTCCCTACCAATAAAAACATTTCTTTAGAGCTCACTGTGTGAAGATAACACACTGGAAGGGAAAGATGTATGATTTCTACCAAGCTTACCGAAGTTCCCCAGAGCAAAAATACTGGATTTTTTCTGAAAATTTACATTAATTGATCAATATTTGTTGGACTGCGCACCAAATTATTTCATTATAGTTACAATATTTGTATAGAACAGACATCAACATTGTAATTGGTTCCATTTCAAATCAATGGACTAACTCATGTTCAAGACAGAGGTAATTTCTTAACCACTTTACTGGACAGGGGCCACATTGCAGCTGACTTTCTTACAAACACATTTTAAAAATTTTTTTTGACCCTTTTAATATTGGCACACTCTATTATGCTAAGACAGGCCTGCAAAATGTGAATGTCTTACTGAGACCAAATTGGACCAATGTTTTCAGCACTGAACTTAAGCAGGACACATGAAACTGAGAGTCCACTTCTTTACCCTGCCCCATCCTGCTGTCAAGCCCTGCACAGGCACTGGCACTGGACACAGAGCAGACTCTGCTTGTGACTCTCCAGCATCCCCTGCAATTCCCACCCTTCACTTTGATCCTGACTACTACGTCTGATAAGTGCCTGAATACTCTGAGAAGTTCATATCTTCAACAATGATGCTGAAAAACGATTTATTTCTTTTTAAGTTTCAGGAAGGGATTCCAATCCTTATTACTTTGAGAATGTAAATAAAACAGACTTTTGGAAAAAAAAAACTGAAATACAGATGAAAACCAGAAAGATGTCAAAAGCACTTGGACTAAGTCATTTTAAGGTCAAAATTAATCAGACACAATGTCCTGTCCTGCTGAGAATGTTCTTCAAATGTGAAATTCTCAGTGCTGTTCCAAATCACTATTGTTTGTATTCTCATATTACTTTGGAGATACAGCATACAGGCACCCAAACAGGTAGCATGTTATATATTGTAAAGCATCACATCAAAGTAAAAAGGGCTTATGCAAATAAAAATAGTCAGAACATCTCATCTTCCAACAAGGTAAATCTGCCTACATAGGAGGGCAGAAGAGCTGCTGTGAAACGTAGCATATGTAGCCTGTTCATCAGCAGCTTGCACAAATGGTGCTCCAGATGTATAGCTGCTCAAGACAGCCCAAGGCAACAATTTTGATCAATTCTAATGTGATAAAACCCTGCAGGGAAAGTGCAGAAACATGTTTACATCAGCCTTTAATTAAACTGTTGTTCACTTCCAAAGAACCTTAGGAAACACTAATGAGACATGAGTTTTGGCAATTTCCTCATCAAAGACCCTCTTCCTCAGTCTAAAGCAGCTAGCCATCCAGGCAGTTCCTGTATGGGTGTCATCTTGACACAGTACTTGGCAAGCCACCTGCAAGGAGAACTTAGCTGGAATTGAACAGTGACCCAGGGCAAGTTTAATCATCCACCCGCCTATTTCTGGACACCTGAACTGCTTTCTTGATCACCACCACAGCATAGCATCTTCTTTTTCTTGCTTATTAGAGATGCGCATGAGAAGAGCTAGAAAATTCCATAAATAAATAATAAATCTCTTTCAATCTTTTAATTCTAGAAATCTTCTTATTAATATATTTTCTACTGCTTGGTTTCACAAGGTATACTCTTACGAACAACAATCTCTAAAGATTTATTTACAACTCAGTAGTGTAGCATCAGCTCCAGACAAAGTAAGATAAACCCATATTCAACTTACAGTATTTATCACCATCATGTAGGACAAAAAACTACAGAGTCCATAGCACCACTGTAAAGCTATAAGAGACATCTTTCCATGCTACAGATTTAAATGAACTGCTCTTTCCCAGAGGCAGTACTTGGAATGATTTCTGGTGGCAGGACACACTACATACATCACAGCCAGCTTGGCCTCAGTCTTCAACTCATCTGATAGGTACTCTTGCATGAAGCATGTGAAAACTTCAGTAAAATTTTGAATTCACTTTGGATGTCTGTATAATGACAAGAAATCCCACCATGCTCAGGAGAATTTGCTTTGCTTTACACCTGCACATGTGAAGAAGGAGCAGAGCCACTTTGCACAAACAAAGCCAGCATCACCAATTTTCTGATACCTCAAATATGATTTCCTTTAACACTGTAAGCATTATGTATTTCTCAACCGTGCATTTTAATAAGGCACCTAACGCTGAATACTGACTGCTGAGTGACTTTAAACCACGACCACCTCTCCCTTATTGAAAAAAGGCTTTGTTATATCTGCCATAAAGACTTGGCACTGGGGCTGGATGAAAACTAAGAAACATGAAAATCAAAACATTTCAATTCATTTATCCCCTCCACAAAAGGAAGAAAAGGAGTGGGGACATATTTTTATATGGATATGTGAATAAATATGAAAGAAAGAGGCATGTGCCTGAACAGCTGGGTGTCTGAGATACTTGGTGATTGTAGCAGAGAAAGACTGGCTTAGAGTTCCTGTTCTATATCAGACAGAAACCAGTCTCTGCAATTAGCTCGTCCCTTTTACAAATCTGTGCCCTAATCCTTGACTTGTTGGTATCTCATTCCACTTCACTGTAGGTGTTATCTTGGACCAGAAATAAGGCCTCCTAAAAATTTATTTACTTCCATGAAAAATTCTGGTAATTGAGGTTCTCCAGAATGAAAAATCAACAAAATAGAACAAACAAATCATGCTCAGTTCCGTGCTATGGATTTCTGAAATGTTTTAAAAATTCTCAAGATGAAGGGCCTTTTTACTCACTTTTGTGAGAAACAACAGGGTCATGCAGCTGCATGCATACTGCTTAGAAGCTGAGACTGTTCTGAACTTTAGGACCAGTGTCAAGGTTTGGAAAGAGCTGCTCTTTTTACATTCAAAAGACTGATCTGTTTTACCTCACATTTTAAAAACGGATCTCAGTTTTACTTTTACTTGTGCACCAAGTGTGGAAAACCATTTTACATATGAAAATTTTATACTGGATTAGAATATTTCAGTGTATGAAGACTTGATAACCTCCCATTTTCAAATCAGCCTACTTAGCGCCAATGTTATTTTCGCAGGCACACCTCTGATATTACACAATCCAGTCTACCAGACTGTGACACCTGTTTTCCCATCAGGAACCATGCCCAAGGCTAATCAGATGCTCTGTTGTGCTATTAAGCCATTTCACAACAGATAAACCATTTCAATGTATCATCTTTTGAGATTTGTATTGAAAAACTAAGAAGAGAAACTAGACTAGAATTTCTACCAATGTCATTTTCAGTATTGTAAGCTGTAAAGAAAAACACTAAACAATACTGCAATTCAGAAAAGCTACAGCAAAATGAATAGGTTAATTGCAATAGCAACTGAATTATTTATTTTTTCATTAGTCATATACTTAATTACACTAACTTATTTTGCTTTGTTATGTAACTATTAATATACATAAGAAAAGAAAGTGGTACAAGAACTTCCAGACAACTGAAACACAAAAGTCAGAACCCTTTAGCTGGAGCAGTCATGCCATCCTTCTTATTCTTAACCACATGAACTGGCAGAATACTGTACTCCATTGCCAACAGTAACATTCTGTGGGCTGTGTTTACCTTGAAAATTTTCTTCACCTCAGCAGAAAGGGGTTTGGACAAGAGACAGAAAGGTTTTACCTACTTGCCCTTACACCTCCCAGCATACAGGGGGAGGGAGGATATAGGGAGGCAGGGTGGAAAACCCAGATAAGTCCCTGTATGAATGAATGTAGGACACTCTTTGCTGGTGTATGTGACTAGGTGTATAAAGTTGGACAACTGAAATTTTCCACTGCACTACTGACTATCCTACTTTTTAAGGACAGAAAGCAAAACAACTCAGTACAGTTCCTGTTCAAATTATATGCACTAGCTTTTGGAAAGTATAATATAGTGCATGGACATTTAAACTAAAGTAATTGGGAAACCTGCATACATATTTCCCAAAATTAATTTTTCAAATTAGTTTTCAATTTTAACAGAAAGCTATTTATAAAATGGGGAGTGACCAAAGCTATGATGGTCAGATCAAACCATTGAGTATGTGGGCACCAAACTTTCCCCATCCCAAAATAATTTCAAAAAATGTCCAGCTATAGGACAGGACATACAGAACTAATCCCATAACTGTTGTTTGACAACAGTTGTAGATAATTACAATTAATAATTATGTAGATAATTAACTGCCATATTGAAGAGATGTATGTCTATGTAAACTTACAGCTATTCTCACCAAGAAACTATGGTACAATGTCCGGTAAAGGATGTGGGCAGCAATTCTTCATTCTCATCTTTTAAACACACCTCAGCACTTCTCACCAGGAAGTAACAGTAAAACATCCAGGAGAGGTTTATAATCAGCATGACTATGTTACTATATCTGCACTGTTCCCTGTGAGGAGAAAACACACCTTTTTTTTCTATGCATTGATCTTCTAGATAAAGCTGGCCAGCCTTCCTCACCTTTCCTCACCCTCAGCTCATACCAGAAATGCTGTCCTGCTGTGAGACCCCCAAGCTGCAGACGTCATGGAGATCATTGGGATCTGGGATGCTGCTGTTGGAAGGAGGTGAGAATATCTCCATCCCTTTCACAGTGACCCACAGGGACCAGTTGCACTTCTGCAGCCCCTCCTGTCTCACATCTTTCTACAACCGCAGACTCAGTTAATCCAACCACTTCTGCATCAACACAGCCCATCAGATGTCACATGGGAAGTACTTGGGACTAACACAGAGCTCAGTGGGGGACTACCTATTAAACATGGAGTAGGTACTGCAAGTAATGAGGCTGACTTTGGAAATAGAAATAAAAGGCATCAGACCAAAAACACTGTGTTGCTAGAACAAATATATATACCATCACTAAAAAAGCCACTGCCATAAAAAACCCTTAAGCAGCTCCAGTGTAGGTCAGGTACTTGAATACTTTTTTGTTTATCTTTACACTTCAGAAATAGAGTGGGCCATTTCATCTTCTATGAATCACTGTTAAGAGGTGTGATTCATGTATACAGCTATGATAGAAGAGCATTGCAGAAGAATAAGAAAAATGTTCCTAAAAACAAAAGAAGTTACAAAGACTTGGGAGTACATTTTAGTAATTTATTAAGTTATCCTACAGAAAGTCATCCAGACTTCAAAGAAAAATGTACAGCTGTAACACTTCATTATGACTGAGATTCCAAGGACCTTGGCCAGAAAATAAAATCAATACTGTAATCATAACTGCCAAAGTCACAAAAGTATTTCCAGTTTCTAGTGCAATAAGATTAAATGGCTATTTGAGATAAAATAATGTGAAGGAATTTGTTGATTTAGAAACACTCGGAGTATGAAATCTTTTTATTACTATTGTAGTCTCTAATGGTAACAGTTAGGAATATTTTAAGAGGTGTGCCACATTAATTGTTGATTCATCTGGGGAATGGTTTTGAAAATCATTAAGTCAAACTGAAATATAGTACTTTGATCAAGTTTGATACAGATTGTTTGAAAGTAGTAAAAAAAGTACCTATTCAAATATATCTATGTTATATAAACACAGAAACACAGAATAAATGAATGAAGAGAGGTGCCCAAAGTTGCAATACATCTTCTTTCCATTAATGAAGATATTCTGCACCATATACTTTAAATTATGCAGACTTACACATACCCTACAAGTTCTAAAAAGAAGTCATCCATTTCAAAATACTAAATCTCTTATTCAGTAAAATTGGAATAAGAAATTTACACATAATAGCTCCTGGGATAAATCTTGCACTAAGACATTCATTTTATCACTCATTTCAATCAAAGGATATCTACATAACAGAATGTTGCCAAGATACAAAATTCATCACAGGTTAATGGCCATGAATACAAGAAAAATTTCCCTTTTCCTTTTGAAATTTTTCCTTTCCTAACATTTTTATTGATCAATATGGAGACCTTGAGTGTATTCACCTCAATAATCATAAATAGAAAACATTAAGTAATAGGTCTTTCCAAAAATACTTGTCAAAACAAAAAACAAAGAATCTGTAATAATATTTTTACAGCGACTTTATTGAGCAATTAACAGTCATTTACAGGGACGCAAAAAAAAAAAGCAAACCTTTTTTGTATGCTTCCTATTGCATCTCCAACTTTATTTGTCTTTCTGTTTATATTTCTAAACACTCTTCATTCAGTTGGAAACGCAAGTGTTCATGGACTGAAGGAAAAGTCAGGTCCCTGCTCTGCCCAGAAGAAAAACTTCCTCATCTGCTATTCTGAATACTTGAAGATACTTATGAACAACTTGTAGATTTCTCTAAATCAATTTTAAATACACAGAAAACAGATATAATCTTTGTTGTTTTGTTTTTTGAAGACAGCATAAACTTAACATCACTCTTAATAATGCAGGATGTAAATTTTCTTGATGTAAAAACAACTTACTCATTCTAGGGTAACATTTTTGCCATCCTGTTCATGGTATGTTTTTCTTTCTCTGCATTTTCATTAAATAAGCATTTGGGAGATCCTTCACCTATTTTTCTACATTTAGTGCCTTTCAAGCTTTAAGTGTTTTTCATCTTTATAAAAATAATGTTTGACTTATTCCAAGTACCAGCAGCTTTTCTTGCAAAATTGCCACTATAAAAAACAAAAGTAAACCAATTCCCTATTGATTGTGGATTTGTTTAAACTATCCCAACATTTAACATTATTTTTAAAAAGTAGACAAAGTTCATGCACTAAACTCTGCCAACATCTTTTTTCTGCAATAAGGAAGAACAAGGAGGACTCAAATAGGGCCTTCAGGTAACTCTTCCTTGTTAAGGTTGTTGTTTGTTACCATGATGCCATTTTCAGAGGCACAGCAGCCAATAGGCTCACAGAAGCCATGTCTAAGATTTTACTCTGGAAATACACTTTGAGAAGTTAGTCTTATTGAAATATATCTCTCATTTTACAAATGTGAAGTTATGAAAATTTAGCAAGTGTTAGTATTTGACTACAGTTCTGAAAATAATCCTATCATACTAGTTAAAACTACATAAAATTATACGTATTATATAGAAATACACAGATATGAAATGTATGTGTGTGTGTGTATACATTGTTTTAAAAGTATTTTGAAATAATGAAATATACAAAGATAGAAGCAACAAGCTACTAATAAGACACAAATTGCTTTCAAACATACTTTGACATGGAAGGATTTTGAGAATTGAGACTAGGTCAAAAACACAGAATGGCATTCAACAGATACTCATCAAGGTAAACCTTTGCAAGCTGAATTGATCTGTTAGATGGAGAGTGTGTTTCTAAAGTATTAACCCTCAGAAGGAGCACAAGGAGCTGGAAAAAATCCTTTACCCTGTCCAACAAAGGACACCGAAAAGCCAAGGTGCTTTGTTACTGTTCTCAACTCCATGACTACATTAACTACTTCCTCTATTAGTTCCCTCACTTCAGAAATGAGAACATCCATCCTCAACAGTTGATGAGAAGAAGACCCAAGAAAGACACAGTGATCAGGAAGGACCCCAATGGGGAAGGATCTTCCAGTGGATGGGGAGAAAGAAAAAGGAGACAAGTGTCCAGAAGAGGAGTATCCAACAAAGGATGTTGGGACCTGAGAAGTGGAGGATCCAACAGATGCTGGCCAAGCAACAGGTGAAGGCGGTCCAGCTGTTTCAGTTTTAATGGAATGATGGCATCTTGGCTTTTGACTGTTGGTAGAGGCGGGTGAGGTGTAAGAGAATGAACATGATGAAGAAACTGTAAAATTAAAATTCAGTTCATTGTATATTGATATTCAGTATTTCCAGACACCTGACTGCTATGGAAATCCACATGAATCTCTCCACTTTTGTAATGAACAGTGTGCATTGATGACAACAGTTATATTTATTTCCAATGTACACAGTTATGTAACATTATAACAGTAAAACAGATCTCAAGGACAAATATGGAAATTGTCTGCAATTATGTTCATGAACTTTCTTATACCAGCTTTCAGAAAGGAGGCCATAGATGTGCACATTGTCCTTCTCTTTTCTGATATTCCTGTTTCCTTACAAGTTAAGAAAAAAAGCATCTGATTTACTTGCCAGTTAGTAAATCAAGATGTTCACCAACAGTTATTAGCCTATTAAATCCTAAATATTCCTTAGCCACTGTACCAGTCACTAGAGACATTTTAGTTTTTTATTAACTTACTCTTCCAAATTGTGAGGGGAAATTTTTTTTTTACTGCACAAAATTCCTAAATTTCTCAGATGCTCATCAATTTTACTCAGGCAGAAATTTACATCTATCTCACAAAATCTTACTAGTGCAGGAACTTAAAATTTTGTTTATTATGGAAGCATAGTGAAGAATTCAGTAACAGCAACCTGGAGAAAGGAAGACTGGGAGAGAGCTACAGCAAATTAGTTATCAGGCACAGATGTATTTCTAATTGATGGAGATTTAGGACATGATCCAGACATTATTGAAGTTATTCAGGCATCCAGTTGGAAGAAACAAGCCACAAGAGAGAAAAAATAACTTGTGCAATATCTGACAGAAGACACAGAAATTGAAATCCCAATTGTCATGTTAGGGATCAACTTCTAAGTAATGCACCATTCTCAAAGATGGCTTTTCCCTTCCTTAGGCTGCAGGATATCTGGAGGACAGTTGAAAGGCTAACAGCAAAAAGTCTTGGGAGAAATCTCTGCAGATACAGACCTGCCTATTTGCGCTACCAGAAAACCTCAAACCTGTTTCAAAAAATCACACAATAGAAGCATATTTTTAGCATTTCAACATAGCAAAAAATAATGGCAAAAACTACAGAATCTTGCCACATTGACTGGACGTCTCCAAAATAAAAAACAACACTGTCATTCCACAATATGTTTTTTTAATCTGTTTTTGAAACAGTTACACATAATCTTGTGGTTACATACATTTTTCAAATAGTCACAAACTTTTTTGCAAGCCAGTGAAGCAAATCTCCAGAACAGTATCATGGCTTCATAAGATTTTCTTTTCTTCTATAAGGATCAATAATCCAACTTCAAAAAATAAGAAAACCCTTCTTTTTCATGTTGATTTTGGTTAATTAGAGGGGGCTTATGTTTTTATATCAGACTGGTAACATAACTCTTTGTGGATTTGTTTCTTACCAAGTGTATGCCATCTATAAAGTTACTATTTTTAGGGTATGCTTGCTTATTTCTGCCCAGAGTTACAACTTCAAAGAGACAGCTCCCCCAAAAACAGACTATAAAGCACAACGTCTGGAAATCTTATCAAAACATTTTTGGAAGTACTATGACAGGAAGACAGTTAACAGCAAAAGACAGTCTGGAGTTTTACAACTGAAAGCAGAGTCTGGTACGAGCAATATTTTTCTGTGACTAGACTAGATTTATTTTACTTAGTTTCACAAATGCTACATCCTGGCTACACTACAAGTACTCCTGTATTTGTGTCCCTGACCCTCATGATGCATGCCTGCACAGAGAAGTTATAAAACCTATCATGAATACGACAAAATCACTCCTCTCCTAAAGTCTTCTTACATACTAAAGTATGATTTATTTTTTTCAAAGCAATGGAAGGTTGATTTAACCTGTTTCACCCTACTGCAAACTTTTCCTCTGTCCTATTTTCAATTTCAGTATATTTCTGTGTTGCCCATTAATTTCTGTCTCATTCTCTCTCTCAAAACTGTTAGAATGCCCCTCAGATACCTAGGAAAATCCTAAATATTTTATTCAAATGTGTTTCAGATGTTATTTTTTATTGCAACTATCCAGTTCCAAACTACCACACTCATGACATTTCTGTTACTTTAGAAATAGTTAAATAAAGACGTGAAAAGCCTTAATGACAAAAGAGTCTTTCAAAACTATGTAATTTCAGTTTCTATGAAAATACTTTACATTTAGATATGGTGATGAAGAAACTAAATCTATTTCATTTCAGAAGTTAAAAACCTCCCTCTGTGAAGTCCAAAACTGAGACAATGAAACTGAAATAAACAATGGCATATTTTAGCATCAATACTATTTCTGATGTTGTCTCTCTTAGAAAAGTTAAAATTGCATTATAGTGGTAGAGAAGCTATTTGCCCATAAACATGATATCCAGAAACATATTTATGTGTGGGTACTGTGAAATGATTTTCATTTTTGGTGCTGATGACCTGTGGATACTGCCTGAAGAAGCAGTGTCTGATGTGACCACATGATCATTCCTTCTTGACACTGGCTAAATGGAAATGTGATCCCAAAAGTCTTATTTCTTCTTCATTTATGTCTAACCTCATATAGCACACAGATTTACATTGATAAAAGGGAAGCAACACAAGTAAGATCTCTGGCATAGAAACCATCTCCAAAATTTACTTATATTATCTTTGTGTTTGTAGGCATATGTAAACATAAAATAGATTTTCAGAAATACAGTATCATGATAAAACATCTGTGTCTGAAAGGAGTTTTTACACAGATACATATAAGTAATTGAATCATCATAGAAGATCCAGAGCTGGAAAAGACCAACAAAGGATCACCATAGCCCTACTCCTGCCTCTGCACAGGGCAGTCACAAGAACCATATGTGTGTGAGCACTGTCCAAATGCTTCCTGGACTCTGTCACATTGGTGCTGTGTCCACTTCCCTGAGGAGCCTGTTCCAACCACCCTATGTATGAAGAAGCCTTTTCTAATATTTAACCTCATCTGTCACTCCTTTAGGTTGTACCACTGGTCACTAGAGAGATTAAATCAGTGCCATGAAGATCATATCAAGAACCTAACATGCTAGCAGCCGAACAAATATGTCAGGAGCTGCCCCACACCCTTCCCACTGAGCCCAGGCACCCAGGGTAGGCACTGCAGTTACTACTTAGGGTGTTTCTGCAGTGGAACTATAATCTCAGCAAGTGATCAGAGGCAAACATAACTTTTTAGGGGCAAAAGTCTTCTATTTCCCCCAGTACAACATTTTTTTGCACTGGACAGAGCTGTATCTGTGCCTCTACAGGAATGGAACATCTTAAGGATGGAAAAAAGGAAGTCCCTAATAGTGACTTAAAGGCAATCTCTCTGACAGGAATCTGGTAAAATTTCACTAAGCCCATTAGTACTGGAGGACAGGACATTCTGGGAGGGATGTAAACTCCAGGAAGCAAAAGTGAAACACACTGATTTAAGTCTATCTTCTTTATTCTTTCTTCCTTGTATTGGAGTTCCCTGTTTTATGGAACATATTAAAAGCTATTTCACTCCAGAAGTCTAGCCACCTAATGACACAGAAATTAAGTAAAGGTTCATTGTAAATACACTCAAGCAATTTAAGTCGTAACATTGTTCGCTACAGATAACTGCAATGTGAACTTCATACAAAACAAATCCAGTGTTCATGGAAAATAATTCTTTGCAAGCAGGATGATTCAAAACCTAAAATGCAGATGAGATACTTGAGAACTATACAGATCACCTGAGAAAGGCTCTGTCAGCAGGACTTGCACTCAGGAGTGTATTTGGCAGAGCACTTCCCAGAAGCCCCTACAGCTCACACAGCAGCACAAAACTACTTCATTTCATAAATGGGGACATATCAACTATAAAAAATAATTTATCTAGAAAGTAAAAAATTTATTTGAGGTATGATCCAGTCTTTCACAAAGAATTGTAATAAAGTTTCATGGCAAAACAGGTGGCATTCACAGAGAAAAATATTTTTCATAAGGAGGAAGATTCTGGATGGCATATCTATTTATACTGTTCTTAAGTTAGGTTGTGCAAAACCACAGGCAAACCTCTTTTTAAAAAATACAAAAGTGAATGCTTCAAACAGTCAAAAAGAAGTACCAGAGGCTGCCTAAGAAATGAAGTACAAAAGAAATTATGAAGAAAAAAACTAGTTAACACTGAGTGAGAAGAACAGCCTAATGGTAAGAACACAGATAAGAAGGTAGGCGAAAGCAGATTAAAAGGAGACCCACTATAATGGAAATGTGAAGGTTTGGCTACTAAAAGAAATACCAGTCAGATGTTTCCTTGCACATGGAAATGAAAGAGAAAACTTAGCAGGAGGTTGGTTTGTTGTTGTTGTTGTTCTTTTTTTGTTGTTGTTTTTTAAAAAGCTTTAAAACAATATAAAAATGAGGTAAGACCACTCATTTGCTGAAGAACTGAGAGCAATGATCAGCAGTGGACATGAAAACTGAGGACAAATATTGAAAGATTCACAAAGGAAGGAACTGCATGTCTTTTTCTCTATTTCTCTTTTACATACTATGCTTTACATATCACAGTCTCTCTAGACAGCTGCAGTACCTCAGACACAGGATCCATTAACCAATACTGTTCAAATGTATGAGTTTAAACACATTCTCACATAATATAGGGGAGAGAAAAGACTGCACTGGCACCGAGATTTGTAAAGCATCAAGATAACATGAGGGAGAGTCATGACAATTAATTCCACCCTTTTGACAGCCACGACTTTCTTCTCCACGTAAGCATGTTTGTTGCTTTGGATAACCCAGAAGATGCCACCACTTACCAATCCATAATCCCTCAGATAGAGTCCCACAGAGCTACATGTGGGCTCTTCAGAAAGAGCCTATTGGATCTATTCTGAATCACGCAGTAGAGACTAAATGTCCATGCCATGATAATATAGAAATGGTGTAATCTTACATTTTAGTAATCATACTAATGAATGTTTTGATTTCTGAAAGCACTGGACTTCAAATTCTACTGGGATGATCACAGCATAGACAATATCAAGTACCCCATTTGTCACATGTCTTTTCAAACAATAATGCTGTCACCAGACAGAAATATATTATTATTATTATTATTATCATTATCATTATCATTATCATTATTGTTTAAATTTAAATTTAGTATAAATAATAATAATGTTGTTTATGGAGGTTGTTTATACAATAGTCTGTTGGTTTTAAATACATTTACAAAACTATTTACATACACCACACAGAAAAAAAGATTCTTTTAAAAAGTCATCTATTGCAGCAATGAAATGACAGTGATTTATTGCAGCAATGAAATGGCTATATTTGAGCATAATTCAAGGTAAAATACTTCCATTTTACTTGGAATCAAGGCTACTCACCTTGATCTCTTTCATGCCATGTCCTACTTCCTGCCGCTGGTGAATTTGGAGAAGGATAGAAGTCTCCTGTGGGGCTTGGCTCCATATTTTCATCTATGGAGATAGTTTTGGGTCTTTTGCTGTTGAAGAATTGTGAGATTTGTCAGTGAACATAATATTCATCTATTAGTGGTATATAAAACTGGATCTCTACAAATAATTTAACAGAGAATAGTTCAGACCACTAAAGCCAAAAAAAACCCCAAAACCTGGATATTACAACCTAAATTAACTTGCCCAGGCAATGTTAATAATACATGATGCAGGTATGTGCTTGTGTTATTCACATGACTAAATATTTCAAAGATGGCATGAATGGGTAATATAACAGTCCACAGCATTTCAGGGAACAACTAATAAACCGGTTCCTGTAGCCTAACAAAGAAAGATCGTGTCATGAAGGTACTAAACTCTATACAGGAACCCTGAAGTGAAGCAAGTCACTGGAAAATGTTACCAATAAGGCCAAGGTAGAACAGGAATTTTTCTGAATGTGTTAATGAGAGAAAAATATACTTTACTGCATTTCATCGGGTCAAACTCCCAAGCTTTTCAAAGAGAGCTAGTCTGAAACAAAAACTTTTCATTTTTGACTAGTTTAATTAAAAACAACAAAAGGCCCATATTTCAAGTCACACCATATAAAATGAGGCAGAACTTCAATACAGTGCAGGAAAAGTGAAGTTTCTTCACAGCAATATATACTGAATCTGTTATACTGACTGCCAAAGAAAACAAGAATAACATTTCAATGGTGGTATTATTATTATTTTATTATTATTATTATTATTATTATTATTATTACTAATATTACTATTATTACTGCTACTACTGCTGCTACTGCTGCTACCACTGCTACTACTACCTCTATAACTGCTATTGCTACACTGGGATAATTAATCTATTTATTCTAATTAATCCATCAATTTCTAAAATGTATTTGGTGTACTGCCAAACTGAAAATACGATGGAATGAAATACGGGAACATAAGCAAAATAACTCAGAAGAATCAAGTGCTGGTGGAAGAATACCTCAGCTCCCTGACAGTCCTATTAAATCATGTCCCACTGCGCAGACGCTTCCTGACTGACTGTGGTGCAGAAATGTGGGACAATGACAGCTCCTATAGTGCTTGTGATTTCATGGTATAGCAGACAGTTTCAGAAAACTAAGGGGCCCTACAGGTCTGACAGACAGTACATGATCTGGTAGTCAGGAGGAGGGCACAGTCCTACATTCCTGGGCCCACCAGCTGCTCCCAAGGAAGGAAATGAGACTTGTTCTCAGAGGTGGAAAAAGGGAGCATGTCGAACAAGGAGGAAGTCAGTCCCTCAGATTAAATCGCCTGTAGCAAGCGAAAGGAGACTCTTGAGAAAAATTAACCTGTAACTATCTCACATGCTCCTCCTTCTTTCTACTCTGTTGGGAAATGCTGCTTGAAAAAGCAAAGCATGAAACACAGTTGCATGAACTGGGCTGTTATGGATGAAAACACCTTGTCTTTATATATCTGTCCTAACACCTTTTCTAGAGGAAACGGTATCTGTCCAAACACATCTTGCAAGACAGAGGTCCAAGGGAGAGCCCTGAAAGACAGCCCTTCTGCCCACAATCACTCTGAGCCCTGCCAGCATGTTCCCAAGTGCTAGACCTTCCTGCAGCTCAGCAACACTTTTGGGATATGTAGCTGCCCTCCTGGCAAAACGATTTAGTAGGCACATCAAACCCTGAAAAAAATTACCACCATCTTCAATGTCATGCAAGATGGCAGGCAAAAATGACAACATTTAAAATGAAAAAATTTATAACTTACAAGTCTGTACAGAGATTATGGCAACATACACAAGTAGCTAGCCTCACAAAATCTGAGCAAATTAACAAAGCAGTTGACTGTTGTGACAGGATTTGTGAATTGCTTGTCCTACACTATCAAACATGGTTCACATCAGCACTTATTTCAAGTTTTTACCTGCTTGGTGGAGAGGACAAGGACCTCTGTAGATTTACACCCGAATTCATATCATGGTAATATGGTTGGCTCGGAAGCTCTCCAATTGGGAAGTTTACTCCACTTCCTTGGGTTATGGGTGCTGAAAAACACATCATCATAAGAAACCAGAGATAATAATCTATCTTTTTAGCTATCTTTTCTTTTTCAACACTTGGAAAAATATCAGGATGTTACTACATGTACCTAATTTTCTGCCTCTTGTGGAAACCAAGTACAGACAAGTTACATCAATGATTATGTATCTAAAAAGTGAATTGTCTTCTGTAGTACTTACTCACCAGTTATGCAGATAGAATACATTTATTTTATAAGAGATAACATGGAATCACCAATATGGAAAAGATAATAAAAACCTCAAGCAGTATAATGAATGAGGCCAGGTTTATGAGAACAGCTAGTATTATTTATTAAAGAACTGAAAAAATGGAAATAACGAACTCATATACACACTAATTCTGTTTCTTTAATTTTAACTCTGCTGTATTAAAAATAGCCTACTGTGTTGACAGCCTACTTTTCTGCCTTCTTTTTCTTTCACCCAGTGCCACAGGTTCTGCTTTGCATATGTACACCTTCACGCAAATACATAGTCAGTGTTACCTTCACCTCCTTATAGGGTCTGTGTACCATACAGACTCTGGTAATTCAAGAATAAATTATGTATTACATATTGTATGTATTTACCTTTGTTCATTGTCTATGCATTGTGCATTTTAACTACCTTTGGCACTTAAAAGAATAATTGCACGTTACGTAATGTATTTGAAGTTTTGTATCTGTCCTGACAGTTTAAGTACAACTCAGTTGTGGCTTGAGGTTAAACAAATGCATGGTAAGAAATCCCACAGAAACCACAGCCTTTAATGCTTATTATTAGAAGTATATCATGTATAACAGCTCCATAATGCACAGTTTCATAGCATAATTACAATATTGGGTTTTTTTAACCTGAATGGCCTTATACTTTAAAATGTATTTAACCACCTGACAGCAAAAAGAAAGCTGTAATTCACACATCCTCAGCCTTCTAAAACAACAAGACCATATCTTCAGCAGGCACAAGAAAGGATATGTCTTAGCACTGCAGGATTGCAATGCTCACTATTTTGCTGAAGGATTTAACAAAATTTTAGTTGCTGAATATTCATTTCTGAACACATAAAATGAAATAACCAATGTATCTGAAGCCTCAGAAAGTTAATTAAATTCCTCAAGCACCCTGACCTTGCATGAGTTAACACCTGTGCAAAATATGGACAGATATTTTGGAAATTTTGGAAGCCTCTTTGACTTTGTCCTCACCTCACCAGAAAAGAGATTTTTCTGGGCCATTCAGTCTTTACAATGTTGTATCATCACTGTGGATACTTTTAACTACAACTTTCAACTATTCTTCTTTACTTCCTAATGAAGTCTTGAGAGAAATACTTTAATGGTGTTGATAGGAAAGGGAGAAAAGAAAGAGCCAGGAAGCAATGCAAAATGAAAATGTGGACATGTTTTATGCTATACTATTATAACAACTGTTAGATGTCAACAAAAGAGATCTTCTATTCTTTTTGGTTGCTCATTCTGCAGTCAAAGCTTCACCTGTACTTTTATATTTAATATTTATGAAGATTTTTACATGTTCATGTGTGTAATATCTCTGATGGCAAAGCAAGACAATGTAATTAAATTCCTTTACAGCCAATGTTAAGGCTAAAAGAAACACAAATATTTCATACACTGTTGGTCATCCTTTATATCCATACTGTGATTTTTACTTTAAGAGCTACAAATTTTAAAAAAGAAACCTAAAAGAATAATCCAATCTTTTAGCAATATCCAATAATGTGTAGGGCATCCTTAAAAAACTGTGAAGTCTAACAATAGAAGGTTTTGCTACATATGGTAATTTTATTGAAACGTCAGACCACTAGGTGTGCAGAGGGAGAAATAACAAATTGATTCCATCTTTAAATATCAAAGAGATAGAAGACCTATTTGTTTTATTACAAACATGTGCAAGATGGACTGTAATATTGTGGTAAAATATATCAAAATTGTGCATGGTTATAGGCATTTCCTCTGCATCTTATGTCTTGTGAAGAAAAAAGTTCAAGGAAGAAACCTTCACTTGATTATAGCAGGCTTTGGAAACAATTAAACACAAATGTTAACTTACTTCTTGACACCCTCACAAGTTCTGACACATTGAATACTCCGGATTTCACAAAACTGTCCTCAAGGTACACTGAAAAAGACCATAGAACTATAGTCAGTATAATGAGAAGATTAATAAATAACTATAGATAGATTTATACACCAGCTAACAATGGTATTAACAGAGGCCCAGAACAATAATACACAGGTCAAAGTGTGCCCAAAGCTGATCACAGGATCTAATGTGAGCTGAAACTGAGGAAAAGGTGCAAAAAAGTCTTAAGGATCTGTGATAAAGCAATTTTCAAAAAGATTATGAAAACTAACAGTATACTTAGTCCCTAGCTATCCGTCAAAAAACTGTCTGAAAACTAGTTACTTTTACTAGTATCTGGAAATTTAAGTCAGTATTGAACTACAACCACTATCAGCTGGATAAGCAATTTCCCCATAGAGTAGTCCTGTCCTTGCATATGTTTCCGCTAAAGAGATTTTTACTTAACTCTCATCTTGGGGATTGTGACTTTTGCAGTACAGCCTGCATCACCAAATCATTATCTCTGAGGCAGTTGAGCCGTTCGCTATTATTTCCAGGAAAAACAGGAACTGAACAAAGTAGCTGAGCTATTCAGTGGGGTGTGTTTTATACACACACTGAACTGTATATCTAGAAACCTCTGTTGAAGATAACACATATTATTGTTTTGGCCTGAATTTACTTATTCTAAGATAAATGTATTTGATATAGTTTCTCTGCTGTGAAATTCAGGCATAAGTTGAAGTATTGCTGTGAAACAGCAGCTGATAAGACTTACCTCAGCAATGCAACTAGTCACCTTATGCAAAGAGAGCTAAGACACCCTTTTTTCTGTGGAAGCCTCACTAATCACTGCAAAAGCTGTATTAGTGAATTTGAGATCACATAGCATCATGGCGCTTTTATAGGTAATAATAACAACCATTTACAAACAAAAGTATTTAGATCTATACTCGGTGCACATTGCTGCTTCAACAGTGATACTTTTCAATTTCTTTTCATGTGAGACAGTGCACTAAGAATTTCTTACTTTGGTTACTCTAGTCTCTTTTCTGAATAAACACTTTTTTTTTTTCTTTTGGAAATAAACTGTCAATTTTTTCTTCCCAATGTTTGAAGGAGTAAAAGTATTCTAACTAACTAAAGTTAATTCTTAACTAACAAAACAAATAAACAAAAATTATTGGAATATCTACTCATTTAGAAAACAGTGGTTTGGAACTATACCCTTCGGATTTCTTTTGGAAATTGCTGCAGTTATCTTCAAGTTATTTAGCAAAAACATGGCCACTATAATCAGAAAAGTAACTGTAAAAGCAGTACACTTTACCTGAGAGGTCTGTCCTTGGTATATATGGAGAAACCTGTACTCATTTTCCAATGGGTCAAAAAGAGGGCAGAGGCAAAAAGGGTGGTTTTCCCTGCTTATTAGTCTCACAGAGCTGCTTCATCCAGCGCCCCGGTATTATTTACCAGTGCAGGTATAAACAGTGTGTCAGAGAGCATTAGCTGAAAGAATAGGAACCCATTGACCAAGCACATTTCCCAACATCTCTCTTATGCTGTCAGACCTATCGGAGAGTGTCAGTCTTTCCCAGCTGAGAACCATGACCAAGCACCACAGGTGTACAGAGCTCTATAGGCCTGTGGGATCATCCTGAACTGCATTCTGCCTATGCAGTCATCTTCTCATCTCCCAGTCAATGTCATTTCATACACTATTCCTGCATGTCTTTATTCTCTCTAGTAGCTCTTCAGGTCTCCCACCCTTTTTAATTCACTTCCTTTCATATTTCTCTGTCTCTCATATTAAACAGCTTTTCTCCATATCCATTACTTTTTCCTCTCTTACCATCCTTGACCTGGATATTGCCGGCCCATCTGCAGTGTCTAAGAACTGAAAGATTTCCCCTTAATTTTATGCATTATCTTGCACTGTTTCTCCATAGGGATTTTTTGTGTGGATGAAAATATTACATAGCTTCTGAAACATTTACTTCTTTATTTGACAGAACTTGGTATACCCATATAATTTAAAATTTAAAAAAAAAAGCAAAGAGTAAATTTTTGCTTTTCCTTTCCTCCTCAGTTATTGTTCTTTTATCTAAGATCAGGCAAGCTGGATGAATGCTAGTAATTCCTGAAGCAGTGGCACTCTTTCCCTTCTCTGCTTATTTCCTCCAGCAGAAACAATCTCAAGTACTACATGGAAGGGAGATTTCCAAAGAGAAAATGGTTTCTTGATTTTAGTTGGCTCATAAGTGAAGTTGGCATAAAGCCAGTGTACAAGCATGCAGCCAGCTCTGAAGCTGGTAATGAGACATGACTGAACTTCTCTGCTGTTTATCCAAGCACAACAACTTTGAAGCACAACATCTCACATTCAAGCCAGACTAACTTGAGAGGAGCTTTAGCCAAGTGTGAATTAATCAAGGTATCATTAGAGTAAGGACAAGACCCAAGCCTCATATTAAAAGAAGAAAAAGCCTATGTTTGATTTTACATGTAAGAACACAGATGTGTATATGTGTTCATGCATACACACCCAGATATATATGTTTAATCTTCAGTCTACTTTCATGGATTCTTAGTTTTTCTCACTGGCAATATTGAGAATGTATACATAATATAAAGAGCAATACAGTGTTTCTCTCCTTGTGATAACGAAATGGGAGCAGGAAAAGTATTTTGCCATCAAGTGGTACCACCATCTCTCATCTCCTCACAAAAGGATGTATTGTTGACTGATGGGACATGTCTTTCACCCAGGTTCCATCCTGCCTTGGAATGGCCAAAAATAATGACACTCACAGATACATGCAAGTGCTTTGGCTGGCATAATAAAAGAAATGGAAACTTAAGCTGTTTTCAATCTCAATCAACATGAAAAACAACTTGAATTTTTTTCTCTATGCATTGTGACAAATTATTATCAAAGAATTAATGCAAAAATAAACAATCAGTGTCATAGCACTGAGCAACTTCATCCTGAGATTTATGTTCTGACAGGGAAGATGGACTCCATTGCTGACTCTGTGTGCATGTTAAGGTCCAATACCAGTGAACTTTGAAAGTTTCACCTAGCTATGAAGATAATCTGTGGTGGGTGTGTTACACAACTGTTACTTGGCTCCCAGCTGTATAAGAGGAAAATATTCTGTGCCATTAAATTGCTGTAATTTGTTGTAGAAACATACATTCTATGTAAGACAGAGGTTAAATAGCAAAACTGTATACAGAAGGTAAGCAGTATAGGACATTTTCTGTTTATGTTGTGAGATACTGCCTTTTACCTAATGAAGCTGATCACACGACTGAGTAAGAGTTAACATGCCCCTTCCTAATGCACTGTTTACATTAACATATTAAAGAGCTTTAAATTAGCACTCTTGGTGTGTGTTCCTGATCTATTCAGTACAGACATTAATGCACTCTATATGTTTATTGTATTCCTCACAGACAATTTACTTTTGATGGTCATTGTAACAATTTGCTCTCTTTATCATCCAAACCTAAGGAAAGCATTGAGTATTGTTATTTAATAATACCCATCCTGCCTGAGAGATGGCACTCTGAAATGCATTATACTAATTGTCATTATTTTTAAAAATCTGATTTCTGCCAAAGGAGAATGTCTGACAAAACTGCTGTAGTGAGATCTTGTATAAAGAGTCACTAACTTCCAAAATCCATATATAAGAGTGGATTTTTTACATAATTTTCTCCTAGTTATTGTACAAGGACACTATAAAATCTTTCTCTCCTTATCTTTTTTAAAGAAAACTCACTCATGAAAAATACTCTTTCCATACATTTCCACAATGGCCAGGCCAGTGGCATCACCAATGAAAGAACAGGTTAAGACAAACAGCAGTTCTGATCAAGCTTCCGTACACAGTCAGTAAAGGGAGAAATCTTCAGCAATGCCTCCAACTGCTGTAGAAGTTACTGCCCTAGTCCTTGCACCTCACCCACTCTATTTCTGCACTATGCCTTGTACTACACCTTGAAGAGATGAGTTCCACGTGCAGCTTTTAACCGCTCTAACCACACAAAGAGCTAAAGGGTTGGGAAGGGGAAGGAAATAAAGTAGTTTCAACTGACTGAAAAATTTCAGTTTGCTGAAACAATTACTCTAACAAGCTTGTTCTCACATTACTTGAAAGCTTACTAGTGACATTTAGCTTTGAAAAATTTTAACCAATCTTTTTATGTCTTCTGATTTAATTGTGCTTTTATGAATAGAATGCCTGTTTATGTTCTGCTGCATATTGGCTACCACCTAACCATAAAACTGTTTCCTGGTACGATTATAAATACAGTTTTCTCATTGATACTGCCTTGGTTTTGAGCAACTTATAAAAGAAGGGTGAAGACCCAACCAGTATTGGAAACAATGTGTATTAATATACTTTTATTTCTGAATCTTTAAAAAGAGGAATTATAGAATAGCAAATAGACTTACTAGCAGTAAGAAAAATATATACAACATCAGGAGCTACCGTGAGAAGAAAGGCTGAAAGCTCTGAGTTATAGCAGACAGCTGTACCTAAACTTTTAGTTATGCAGGGTAATGCTGCTAGCTACAGCTTTGTACAGATACTATTTACAGTCAGAAGTGGTAGGGAAAACTTAGTCTCACATTGTTTATAAGTCAAAATACAGTCAGCAGACAAACAGCTTGTTTTCTTGTTACCGTAGGCATTTTGAAACCAGTAACTGAAAAATAGTACCAGAAACAGGTTGCTACCAAAACAGAGTATCTTAAAGACTGATATGGGTCGATACTGTTTGCCAAGTAGTGACAGGGAAGATTTCAGTGATGTTATCATTGAAACAGTTGAACTAAGGTCTGCCTAGAGAATGAGGCTATTTTTGTTATCATACAACATTCTGCAGTCATGTAGCATACTCACAGTTTGGTTTGGGCTCTTTTTCTCTGGAAGTTGCAATAATGTCATAACTGGGGCAGGAAACAAAATTGCAAAAAGACCCCCTGACTCCACTGAACTTTCAACACAATTAGGAATTAAAAAGCCAAATGTGCCATTTTCAGAAATAAATTAGGATTCTGACATACACAAAATTATAGCCAGAACAATAGTCATCTGTGTTGAATTAATTTGAAGAAGTAAAAGCAGGTTTAATGGATTCTGAAATCCATGGCTAGAATTCAAGCAGTGAGTTGTCCTGAAACCTAGCAAGAAAACAGAAAGGGTAAGTAACACATACCCATATTGCTTTCTGTTCCAGAGTGTCTCAGAATATACCAAAACTACAGCCAATATTTAAGAAAAAGTTGGGGGAACTGCTTTCTAACATCTATAGGACTAGTAAGTACCAAAAGGGAGTTTTCTGATGCCAAAGCAGGTTTCTGGAATTCTAACTGATAATTTTTTAGTAAATTCTTTCTCTGTGCATGTTTTGAAGTAAAACCATCACATCCACCATTGAACACAACAGCATCTGAAACAGTATGAGAATTGATCACACCATCCTTTATGCACACAGCAGTTTCATAAAGAAGGACAGCCAATGAAAACAATAATGTAAAAGTAATCCTACACCAGCACACAGTAGTAATTACCCACACTGAATTCCAAACCATCCCGAAAGGCCAAAAACTTTCTTTTGGAAAGGAGGCTGTACAACCTGTGCAGGTTTATGAGTGCCAAGACAGCACAGCTGGGCACTGACTCCAGAATGCCCCACCCGACCCCCTCCAGCTCACTGCTGGGAAGCTGATAAAGTATCATCTCTCAACCTCTGACATTACTAGTTCATAGAGCATTTGGGAAAGGGAGAATTTCACAGAAAATCAAGATCTGACTAAACTCAACCCTGTTTTATTTGAAGATCACTATCTGAGATGGCACAGCTACAAGCATATGAGAAACAGCAAGCATTTCAGGATATCTACTCCCATGCTGAAAAAGATGTAAATATTTGTTTATTTAAATACAATTCTGTTTGAATTCCCTATACTGCTACTATGACATCATCGATTCCACAAGAAAAGTTGCTTACAATTATGAGGCCAGGGAATATCTCCTCTATTCCAATTAATTATGGGGCTAATTCTCTACCCACAAGAGGGTAGCTTGCAATAGAATAAAATAATGAAAGTATCTGTGGTCTGAGACATTCAAAACTCAAAGACATTTGGTTATTGCATTCCCAAAAGGGTGCAAAGGTTGAGACCACGTTCCTCTGCAGAGGTTATTTCTGAAACTACACATTCTAAAACTTAAAACTGAAATACTTCTATCAGAAACAGAAATATATAGACAAATCTATTACACACTTCTAAGGGCTTGATCCAAAAATAATGTTCACCCAATGGCTGCTAGGCCATATGAAAGTGCAAGGAAAGCTTTTGGGGCTCTACAGCTGCAAGAGAGATTTGCATATTGACAGATAGGTGAGGCTCGTTGCAAGCTTTTTGGCAACACCTTCTTTAATTAAAAAACAAATAAAACAAACTTCAGAGCTGGCGATTTCACTCAAGTCTTCTTTGGAAGATGTTCCTAAAATGAAATTTCTAGGGAAAATAGAAGAGGAAAAACAATTCCAGGACAGTGAGGCTGGGGCTTCAACTACCTATGCCTCATTCAGATTAAGGATTTTATCTCTAGGCAAATTCCCTGACAACATATCCTGGGTTATTGCGAAGGAAAGGTTATTGCGAAGGAAAGAAGGAAACCAATGGGGTGTAATGAAGGGCAAAGAGGCAGAGACTGTTTGTCAATCTCTTCATCTATAAGTGTTATTCTATATAAATAATTTAATATTTATTAGCACAAAAGCTCAAACCTGAGGTCTCTGCATCCTGACTTATCTTACAGTCATAAAAAATTTATATGAAAATATTTTTAAACCAGCTAAAATGGAATAAATTCTATCGAGAAAAAAAGTACAAACAAGTAAAAAACTTAGTGTTTGCCACTCGCTGGGAAACATAGCTTTAGTAACCTCTGAACTCATCTGCTTGGATAAAAGGAAAAATCTCAACACATTCATCTTCCCTCACCAAAAAGGCTCATACTTGTCTGTGTCAGGATGGCTAGGTTTCCTTTGCCCTTTCTGAAAAGCTGTCTTTTGTATTCCCCATTGCTGGACAAAAAATGGCTCAAAAATCTAGAAGGCATCCATTAAAAACTGATTTGAAATTAACCTCACAGGTAATTGAGTCTCTTCACTGTCCTATCTACACAGTGTTTAACTCCATCAATATTGCTACTTCTTACTCCTATTTTAGTTGCTTAAAAAGGCTGTCTTCAGAGATTTGAGCAACACAGAAACAACTGGACACAGTCGTGTTAATGCTGATCTATAAATCAAATCTGCTGAGCAGCAACATCAAAGCAATGGCAAATAGCATGAAGTCTTATTAATATCAAGTCATTGTGACCAGCAGGCAGAAAGGGAAAGAATAATAAAGCAAAGCAAAATCCAGAAAATCCTCACCTAGAAGAACTAGGTGTATCTTTGAGGACCATATTGTTATGGTTGGGATCAATACCATTAGCTTAATTACCATTTTTCTTTTTACTCACCTTCAAAATTTTCTTATGCTTAAGAGATTAATTTACTGAAAGACATCATCTTCTGTCTTCAGCAGATATCCTGCCACACCACTGCACATATTTCCAGATACACTCGTGAAAACTTATTTTTTAGATTTTCTTAAACTGTATAAAAGACCTATGGAACTTGCAGGGCGTAAATAATAATGCAGTGTTAGACTGAAACTGCCACACTAGGTTACCTTTAACAGACTGCTACAGCTATAGCTCAGAACATTCTGAGCACAAAGTTAGAAGCAAGATAGACCTAAAGCACTTTGGTTACATTTGGGTTTTGGTGGCTTGCTGGTGTTTATTTTTGTGCGCAGGTTTATAGGCATTTTCAAACTTCTAATCAGGTGTGCCTCTATCTGTTCAGACGCCCTCAATGGGGTCTTTGTCATGTCCATTCTCTCTTTTAAATAATGTAAACTTTTAATGGTTAGAACTGTGCTAGCACAGCACAAACTTTTAGATACCAGGAACTTGAAGGCTGATGCAGACAATAGTAGTGTTCAGATTTTTCTCCTCTCTCAGTTCAGTTCTGCTCATCTATCTGTCTGGAACTTATTTAATAGTACCTGCAGGGAAGCAAAATTTGCAACCCAGCTCTCTGAAAAACAAGAGTCAATCTTTATAAAAATATGGTAATACAAATATATATTTTAAAATATATTTTATTAAAAATAATTCAAAGGTATTGAAAAATAAAGCTTAGAGGAGGATACCCCTGGATGTAGCTACAAAAGCTACATATAACTATCACCACAAGCTATACCACAGGTCTTATAGTGATAAGCATTGAGCTATCAAAATATTCAATGTATTTTTAGGAAGATATTGTAAAGAATTCCAACAAATGCTCTTCATGTTCTTTTGTTTGGCAAGTGACACTACCCTCTCTCCAACTTGTTGTTAGGACAGCAAATTACCAGACACCCTAAAGAATGCAACAGTCTTGCCAAACCTAGAAAAAAAACACTCTCAACACCAACAGCTTTGCCAAGTACCACTCAGTTTCCAGCAACCTCTTCTTTGGCAGTTCTTTGTGGAAGTGGTGGCATCCAAAAGCTAACAGCACACATCCCTTGCCAGCAGCCTGGCTCCTTGACATACAGGCACTAGAACAAAACATGATAGAAGAACAACCCTCCTGGCACTACCAATCCACATACTCCTGGCCTGGGACTGAAAACAAACCTCAGAGTGGATATCCCCTAGGGTTCTGACAGAAGCGACTGTCTGGCTCTAATAATAAGAATCGTGTGAAGTTTAGTAGGAAAGAATAGGACAGTAGTGCTTTTCCCAGGGAAGCTGAATGGCATGCAATTCCTTCTCATTCTCCTGCACAGCACCAGAAGTCCTGTACTCTGCTATCCCACAAACCACATCACTTTCACCTTGCCAGTTTAACTCCAAAATAGTATTACACAGGGAAGCTGAACAAAGCTAGAAGGTCATCCTCCAACAGATGTCCTTCAATTATCCTTCTGTCTCTGCTTAAATGAAGGGTTCCAAGGGAACCAAGGCACAGCTTCTATTTTCTGTCCCCACTTGGCAGCAAAGGGATAACACTGGCTGCAGTGACTCCAAATCATGAGAAATATTTTAAGCAGAAAGTTTCATGATGTTTCAGATTTATCTGCTTTCTATGTTCCTCCACCTTCTGAGAGAGTGGAGTTTGTCAAACATTACATCTTGACCCACAAGTCTGTCCACGAGAAAGCCTATACAGCTTGTCTGCTGCCTCCCCAGGTCTCTGTTACTGGCAATAAGATTACTGGAGTTAAGGCTGAGGGTTGGAGAGACTAGACTCACTATAGGGTGTGATCCTCACTAGTAAAATACATAGTGCTAGCTTCCTACTCCAAATGCTAAACGGCACTTCAAAACCAGAATTTTAGAACATGTTGAAGAAGAGTTGACTCTGCCTTCAGCTTCCCAAACCCAGAAGCTACAAAAAAATCCTTCAAAGTTACAAGCGGTAGGTAATGCATTTGGCTTTTCTTGCACTTACAGGGATGTTCTAAAAGCAAATCAATTTTCTACGGTTAAATTGTCTAAGTTTCAAAAACAGTAATTATCCATAGAGAAACTTTTCATTTTATTTTATGAGTAAATTTGCTCCTTTGGGTTTTTAAACCACTATTCTACATAATGTAGGTATGTATTTAATATAAAAAAAATTCACTCAAAATCCCACACAGTTTGGAAAGAAACAGCATCAAACTCTCCAATTGAAGCTGATAACAAGCCTGCATGATCCCTTAAAGAAAAAAAATATCACTTGCATTAGAGCTCAGAATGATGTTATTTGACTTGTTTTGCCCTCTTTCCTCTAAAATACATCTGCTATCTTCAAGTATACGTATCTGGGATTTATATTAAAAGAATATGACTTTTTGTATAACAATCTTTGATGGTTCTCCCACTTTTGGATATTCACACACAATACACATGACATATTTCACAAATAGAGAAAACTTTGATGATATGCATAGTACAAAACTGTACAATCACAAAGCAGACTGTTTATTTTAATGTTGTAATAGATCCAGAAAATATCCATGTATATGTTAACAGCCCAGCAACACAAAATTACGTCCTCATCAGAATATGGTTCATTTATGATTTAGAAGATCAAACTGAGTTAGTTGCAGCTTGTTTCAGATACACACATCTTCTGAGAGCTAAAAAGAGAAGATACAATCTGGTGATGGTGGGTAGAGTCACTCCTTGGTCATTAAGAAGTGATAGTGTGTCTGTCACAATTGTTTTTATTAGTCTGATAAAATTCATAACATGGCAAAGGTTTACAAGATTTACTAGCACAGCCCAACTGATTAGAAGGATAGCCTCATAAAAAATTCAAGGAACCTTTTGCCTAAACAGACTGGACTGGCAAAGCTTGGGTTTGATTTTCTCTTGTGTTTTTATTTTAAAAGAATCCTTGAGAGAACCATTTACACTAACATCTCTCTCAAAGGAATATCAAGTGTCACAAGCCATGATGCATTAACATGTTCAAAGACTGCTCTGAGCTGATGCCAAAAAATAATTTTAAATTAACGCATTTTTACATTATAAAGCACAAATGAAAAGTAAAAAAGCTGATAGCTCAGTCATCGACTTTAAACATAGGTCAATTTTCTTTTGCCTGAGATGAAAGAAAACTGGTAGCATTGGAAGACTTTTATAAAAATAAAGTTATTTGGGATCTTGTTTCCTTACTCCCACTTCCTTACCCATCCCCACTTATAAAATTCTAAAACCATGAGATGAAAGAAAAACTCCTTAGATAAAATTAATGTTGATGAAAAAGCAATTAAGGCACTGCCAGTTTAGAAGAAGTAAAGTATCACAATTTATCCTGATTATACTTACCAGTGCAAGTTAGTTTGCTGACCCATTAAACTGTCTTTAGCTATTATCAGTAATATCATTGTTCTCAAACAATGTTAGATGCACATGTTCTGGACTTATATTTACCTGGTGGATTCTTGGCAGGATCATTGTGGCTTGGACTTCCTGGTTGTCCAGAATCTATAAAGAAATTAAAGAAATGTTTTAATAATTTGTTTTGCAAGTATCTCACAATCTTTCAATACCCTCTATTAACTATTAAACTAATGCTTTACTTTATTCTTTAAAGGTCATTTCCCTGACTTTCTATGTGACGCATTATTGAACAAACACTCAACCTGTAACCTATTTTATGCAGAGGTAGAAATATTGTGAAAGATGCAATGATCCTAGGAAGAGGAACTTATAGATCACTGAATAAGGACAAGAGAGTCATTCAGTTAAATACTAAAGTTGTAAACACATTTACAAGGGTAGCTTTTCATTCCCTTTCCCTCCATCCCCCAAATATAATATTGCATAATGAGTAAAGCAGAGGTAACTTCTCAGGCAATGACCAGAAAGACACACTGGATCAGGCAACTAGTGTTGCTTGCAATGATGAGGCCTTTTGCTTTAGCTTTTCCTTAAAGCACAAAGGCCTATAATGCTTCCACAGACTCATGACTGCAATGAGGATATGACAGTCTGTTTAAATACAATAGGGTCTTTGTGTTCCTAGCCTGTGAGAACTGCTGTTGTGAAATTAAGATTATGTAACATAAAAACCTAACAAAACTCAAATACTATAGACTTCAAACTGTGTTCTTTTGCACCTACATGCACCTACATGAACCTAAATGCACCATACATGCACCTACTGAATCAAGAGGAGAATGTAATTTCACATTAATAGACTAAATAATAAATTATATCCTTATTCATAAAAACAATTTCTTTTAAAAACATCTACTTTTCACTGTATTCCCACATCAATAATACAACAAAACCCTGCTCCACTGCAAGAAATTAACAAAGATATAAAAAACAAAAAAGGCAGAGAGGAAGAAAATAAATTAGGCACCACCATTTTTTCCACATACAGGCTGGTTTTGGAGCTGTTCTAGAGTCTGAATAAAAATACCAATTTTCTTAAATGTAGTGGTGCTATTAATAGCATAAGACCACCAAAAGATTGCATCATAGCACCATAGAAACTGCTACTACCAAATGAACTCCAGATGGATGTAGAGATGTTGCTGCTTACAGTGCCCAAATTAAAGAATAAATAATATAGAAAAGAAAGAAAGTTTATATCAACAAATATTTTTCCTTCAATTACCATTACTTCTTATAGCTGATGTAGTCCTCATCTTAGAATGAGGGATACCCTCCACCTGCTACAAGAAGTTCATTGAATTCTCTTATGCATCTTCATAAGCATGGCTTGACTCACATGTCTCTCAAACACTTTAAGTTAACACAAGCTTGATTCTACAGAAGATTTTAACTGAAATGGAAATCCTTTTCACAGCTCAGGTTCTACTAAGTTGATCTGAATGGCAGTCATCCCAAAATATATACATCTGGGTAGCTACCCGAGTACTGGAATTCCAAGGCACATGCAAAACTCAGTTTCAATGGTCTTAAAAATAAAACAAACAAACCTAACTTTTCCAATACTGAATCAAATCACTCTTGTGGACAATAAAATGCACATTGAATAGGGAATTTCCCATGAAATTTCATTTATCTTCTTCAGCCTTGGGCAGGAAACATGAAGGGCGAGACTGTGAGTTTGATTCTGCCCTTACCATGGTTTGGCACCTGGGTACAAGAGTGCCCCACTGTGCAGCACAGTATGCAGCCATTCAGTATGTCTGGTTCTTTGCATGATGTGATACTTCCCTTAAAAGAATTAAATCAAGTTAATTTGAAAACATAATCAGCTACAAGAAATGCTAAGATCTAATGTTTCTCCACATATGGACCAATTTGTGGAGAATCATTATTTTTCCTGTGTGAATTTGATGTACTACTAATAGGCATTCTTTGAGTCTGCAAACTATACATACCATTATTTAAATTCAAATTATAAGAGAGGATTAATTTTACACAGTAATGCTCAAAGTGTAAAACTACTGCAGATATATGGCTAAATGAACTGTCAATGTGGTAGTAGATAAAACCAATAAATCTTGAACAACATAGCTTCAGGATCACAGAGATTTGAAACTGAATTAATGACACCTACCAGAAAATAACTTTTGAAGTTTTCTCCTGTTAAAATTCACTTAAAAAAAGAAGAAAGTGAAGTAATTTTTCAGATCTTGCACAGCATTTTGCCTTTACTTCTAGTTTCTGTATCCAGGATTTAAAGATTAATGGCAGTTTGAACAATTGTTATTATAGTAAGAAATTTAGCAAAGAATTTTCTAATTATACGGATAAGCAGTTGGCTATTTACTATAATTTTCCAGTCAGACTTAGCTTTGGGTTTTGTTAACTACTCAGTAATCATGGCTTTTATGTATTGATTCTCAATCTGTGCAATCTGTGTTTTTTGGGATCTCAATGAGATTTTGAGAAAGTGAATGATTACTGAAGAACAACATGAGAAGGAACTTATCTAAGCCTTCACTAAATGCAGTTGAAAAATCAAAGACTTTTATTCTATATGAGAGCATCCAGCTATGGAACTCTGCACTTAAAACACAGAGAAACATCTGATCCTCAAGATGAAAGACACAGACTTGAGATGGCCTGTGATGATCCAATTCTCTTACCAATGTCAGTAATTACAAAGCACTCTTCTGTGTTGATTGGATGCAAATAGCTTTGCAAAGTACAAAAGAATCATGGTCATTATAGGATTAAATGATATTAATATAACTTCATATAAACAGAACACTGAATGAACAGATACATTGGAGCAATGCTCTTCTAAAAGAGGGAGTAAGAGGCATTTTTGGGAAGCCACAGAAGCTACAGAAGTAAAAGACTTGTTAAGACACTTTGAATCTTTCTTTGTCCTCATCTGTACAAGACCACTAATTAACAATATGAGGCCTTTCTTCCAGGAAGGGGAGATGGAGAAAGACATACAACAAATTCATTGTCTATCTAGCTGGATTTGCATTCAATTGTCCCAGCAAATAAAACTTTTACACATTAAAAAATTAAAAAATAAAAAAATACCAAACAACTAAGAGCAAAAGAAATTAAACCACCAAAAGAAAACCCAAGCAACTCCATAAGTGAGAAGCTGAATGAAGAGATACACAAATAGAAGCCAATCAAATCCCATCATGTTTATACAATGAAACTCATATTTGCATTACTTTCATTTAGGTAGCTCCCAACTGTAAGTTCCCTTAGTTTTGTTGTTGCTGTTGTTGTTGTAGTAGTAGTTGATAGGGAGCAAAAAGTCTCCTATACACACCATTTGCCCAAAATGGCTTTCATGTACACCTCACAGCTACAGTAGCACATCTTCTACTCTGCTCTTCTTGGTGCTGACTGATAAAACTTATTTTTGATAAGGTATTGCCCCATGGATGAACAATTTATATGAAACAGGTTCAAGCCAGTCTTTACTTTTAATAGGTCATGTAACCCTGAACTTTATGTATAACTTATCATGATTCAGCATGGCTATCTCCCAGACATTCAAATTACTCTTGCTTCTAGGAGACTGTACGAAAGGATGAGACAAGAAGCTGACATATACTTAATACTTAATTTTTTTCCTGTGTTTTCATTTCCAGGGGTTGATCACAATGAGCATCTGTGAGTGCAGGTAACTCCCAGTGCAGCCAGAGTTAAGACTAACTGACTGCTGAGGCCTGCTTCAAGTGAGAAAATAAGCTTGCATTTTACCCGTGGTACACTAGGAAAAGTCTTGGCTTCATAAGACAGAGGAAAATTCTAAAAAGCTGTATCCATAAAGTCCATATGGCAAAGCATGAGATGCTCTCTCCCTTTAAACCACATTGTCTTTAAGAAGCAGGAAAGACACCCATGCCAGCAAATCCAAGCTAGTCACATTGTTGCTCACCAGCTTCCTGAAGGATTTTTAGTGCTGCTCACCTCAGTAACCTAACCTTTCACTTTTCAGCTGATATGATACTCTCTATAAAAAGTAAGCTGCTACACCTTCCTTATGCCCATCCTGTACAAGAAATGTTGGTTTCAAGGGTCTTACAGCATAATATCAAAGGCATTGAAAACAAGTAGCAGTAGAATCTTTTAAAATCTAAAAATATTTTCTAAAGCCATGTCTTGGGGAAACATAAGTAGATTGTCCACAGGCATGACACTAATGAAATGAACTTTCTCATTGGTTTCATTGAACACATTTCTATTTGCCACAGGCTATGAGGATAGCCTTTAATCAGCCTCAGCTGATCTCAGCTGATAGACACTAATTTAATCATTCACCACCAGGTAAATACATTCTTGCTCTTTGATAGTCTCTGATTTTGGTGTGAGGGATAAGTGACCATAGAGATGTGGCCATCATCAAACCATGTATGATGTTGTTCAACTTTCACATTCGCATACAGCACTTGATAGCTGACAGAGTCACTATCATGAACAAGAATCACAACTACGTTCCAGACTGTCAGGCTTACTTTGCCATCTGACATCAGTTGATGCAAATGGCTGTACCCTGAAGATCAAAAGAGCACAGGTTACTATAGTGTGGCAGAGACCTCAGAATGTCTTCCATCTCAGCCCCTGTCTAATCTGTTCTTGATCTCTCAAAGACTCCCAGAACATCCATAGCAAAGAAAAGTAAGACATCTTCCTCTTCTCCAAAGCAAATAATATGAGCTGCAAAAATCCATAAAACAAAGAGATAAATAATTTCATCCCTGTATTTTAAATCATTACCTTGACTTCTTATTACTGTAATTTTATTACATAACTACCTTTTACTGCCTACACTATTTTACCTTGACAAAGCAACTGATTGGCTTGACAAACTTCCCAAATAATTGTAACAATTTCATTTTGAAAAACAGTGTCGTTCTTTGTGTAGCCTTCCTCTCTCTGACAAGAGACACCATCTGTACCACTCTAATAGCATTATTCACACCAGCTCTTGTGAAGGGACAGCTAAAAGTGGTTTAATGCATTATCCACTGAAAAGTGGATAGTATCCACTGAAAGGCTGCTACAAACATGAAAATGCTAGCGTCACCCTTGTTTTCATAAGTGTGTTAACTTGAGGGGTGATTTATTTTTCACATCATCACAGATCATTACACTTAATTCAAATACTTCTCCAGAAAATTTTTGGCTGTTTGAGGTCCTCTGATAAAATGTTCACCACCACCAATTTGTTTGGTAGAACACAAGCCCTGTTAGGAGTTCTGAGAGAAATGACATTGTTTAGCCTGGAGAAAAAGAGGCTGAACATTATTGCCCGCTACAGGAGGATGACAGGAGGTTGTAACCAGGTGGGGGGTCAGTCTCTTCTCCCAAGTAACAAGTGATAAAACAAGAGGAAATAGCCTCAAGCTGCACCAAGAGAGGTTTAGTTTCGACACTAGGAAAAAATTATTCACCAAAAGGTGGCCAGTCATTGGAATAAGCCACCCAGGGAAGTCAGAAAGTCACCTTCTGTGGAGGAATTTCACAGACCTATAGATGTGACAGTTAGGAGCATAGTTTAATGGTGCACTTGGCAAGGTTAGGTTTACAGTTAGACTTCAAGATTTTAAAGGTCTTTTTCAACCCAAAGAGTTCCATTATTACATGTCCCTGAAGAGATATGGTACGCAGAAGGAGGAAGCAGCACCTTAAAAAACAGGTAAGGCTTCACTATGAGAAAGACATATTTGCCCTTGCATCTTTCCCAACAGTATATACTTGTTAGCAATGTGTGTTCATGACACCCAGACTGGAAACATCCACAGCATTGAATCAGTGACTTCTTTTAAAAACATTGTTCTGCTACCCTTATTCTGCAAGGACTTCCTCTGTGTTTACAAGACAGCTGCTATTGCACTGGGTAACTACACAAAGAGTGTGTTATAGAGTCCTATACATTTTTATTGTGCTTCATATTCATACAGCTGGTGGTAGATGAGCAGCATAGAGAAATGACCCAGGAGGCATGACTGGGACCTCTCAGGAGACCAGTGAAACAGTAGGAGCTACCCTTAAGGCTGGATGTGGCGATCCTTTGCAGCCAGGTGTCATCAGCACCCATGTGTTGCACCAGGAGCTGTAAGAGTGACTTGGGTTCTTTACGTCAGAAGAGTGCTGCTGTCTAACCTTCACCTACCCAAAAAAGTCAGCAAAGAACAGAGCTGACTGCTCACCCCAGAAAGCTAAGCTGTCTGTTGGTGTTGGTACCTAGGCTTTAGCCCAAGCAGGCAAGTCACTTCACAAAGCCTTTAGGGCTCAGGACATGAAGGCACTTCTGCTGGGAGCTAGTCAGGATAGCCAGCAGAAGCTGGGTTTAGTTTCCAATTCAGTTTAAAGTTGTTTGCTTTGGACTGTGGACACGGCTATTAAGCCATCAGCTGGCCCATTTCACCACATGCCCCCGTGCTCTCCCACCCCAGAGAAGCCCGCCTGTGGCTGGGTGAAACCCCATGTCTCTGCCACAGGAGGACCATCCCCACACCTGGGCTTGTTGAGGCAATGCCAGTGCCACGTGGGCTGGCAGTGAGATGGTGTGTGATGGGCTGGGGCATCAGAGCCCAACAGGTCATGGCAGGCTCCCTGTTCACCTCCTCTTTTATCAGCAGATCTGCCTCTGCCAAGTCACCCAACTGGCCATTGTCAAGACAGTTAACTTTCTTTCAGAGTATTTTAATTAGGTAAATAAAAAATGGTAATTAAATCAACACTATGTAATGTGTTTCTGATTTGTAATCTCATTTAAATTAATTAACTGACTCAATCCTTGTTTAGTTTTTAAACTGCCCTAGTTAAGAAGTGGAGCTCTGGGAGTAAATTCAGATTTTATATAGTTGAAAGAAATTCAAGGACCTAGAAGCACTTACAAGAACGAAAATAGCAATATGCATAGTAAGATTTTCAGCTTTATATCCCATGCACAGATTTATCTTTTTAATTTAAATTCCTTTATTTGTTTATGTGACATAGGTCACAACACTTATTTATTCAAAATTTTTCTTATACAATTTATTAAGACCATATGTTGCTCGTATTGAAAACTGAACAAATTTCCCCAGCTGTGTTATAAGTTGTGCATGGAATATACACATATGTATACACACACACGCACACACACATATTTTTAAGTTAAGAAAAGGGTTACATTTTTTCATGGCCTGAAAGAAATATTTCCCATACCTCATAATATTAGCTGAGCTCTTTCTTGACATGTACATTAAGAAGAGATTTACATAGGTATTAAGCCATATGTGGATGAATGTGAAAGAATGACATCTCTTTCCAAAAGTTGTTGGATTCAGTAGGAAAAGATGAGATATGAATGCTTAATCTTCTCCATCTGGAGGATACTGTGGATATTACTATAGTCAGAAGTAGGTTTTGGAACCGACTTTTCAGAAGTCGGTTTTGGAAACCAAGAAGACCTTTTAAGTTAAGGTATGTCTCATAAAGGGCTTTTCTTACTGATTCTTCAGAAAATCAAAAGCGAAATGTAGAACACAGTGGAAGATTTACTGTGATGTTTAGAAAAGGAAGAAATTATACAATAGATTATTTTAATTTAAAAGTTCATATTTGCAAGCAAATAATAGGAATTTCTTTGCATATACCTTCAGCTAGATAATAAACCATCCACTTTATTCTGTTCTGTAAGACAGAGTTGACCCTGATGTATATGCAATGTAAATTGATGAGATTTTTACAGAACCACAGAATCAATTAGGTTAGAATAGACATCTGAGATGATTGAGTCCAACCTGTGATTGAATTCCACCTTGATAGCTAGAGACAGAACATGCCAGACATGGCAGTAAGAGACAGATCCAGTCTTTTCTTAAACACCTCCAGGGATGGTGACTCCATCACCTCCCTGGGCAGCCCATTACAGTTTCTAGACACCCTTTCTGTGAAGAAATTCTTCCTGACATCCAACTTGAACCTATTGCATGGATTCTGGTTTCAGGGAAGCTAATGTAGATTCTACCACTGAGTCCCATGCAATAAGGATTTCATTTTCTGTTGAACTGTAGAGCTGTAAAGCAAAAAGAGTTGAAGGAGATAAAATTCACATTTCCACAACATTCTTAGGCCAGGAATAAGGATGACAGTAGTAAGAAAAAATCAGTTTTGTTAACATGAATCACAGACAAAGGCTGTTAAAATCAATGAAAAGTTGCTCCATCAAGTTTTGGATGAGGCACTTTATGGTAAATTACGGTTTAAAAGAACAAAAAAAATTATAGTTCAGCAATACTGTAGGACAGACCTGCATTTTTTTTCTTCCAAGTGCATTGCAGTCTCCACTAAATCATACAGTAATAAAAGACAGATTCCCCAGCAGTTCAGACATTTACAGTCGTATGCTACTTAACTTACTTCTAAGAGACATGGGACATAAGGAACGCCATAGTTCTGTGGATCCTCAAGTAACGCATTTTTTTAGTAGAGGTCTTTGTGAAAAAAAATCTCAAATAGAAGTATATACACATGTTCTTTATAAAGTGGGTTTAATTTCATCTGCTGTAATCTAAAAGTTCATAGACAAAACATGCACCACAGCGCCTAACCATATTCTCACACACACAGACACACACAAACACAAACCCCAGCACTCACAATTAAAACAAACTAACCATGACAAAAGAAAGATTAAATCTATTAATAGGCACTAAGTAGGTAATAGACAAGAACTGGCTGAGAAAAATCACCCCAGCTCTTCATGCCAGTGGTTCAAAGCTTGATTTTAATTTCATGTGTGCTCACAGGCACCATGTTTACACACAGGTTTGTAACAAATGATGAGAAAGTACTGAAGCAATAGTGATGAAAAATTATGAACTACAAATTAGTTTTCTCTCTACTTTGACCTTTTACAGTAGATAAAAATTAGAAGCAGCTAGTCAAATGATGTGCCCCAGAAGAATTTAAAATGTAAAACTGACTAAAGCATACAAATGTATGACCAACTCAGTTTTGAGTTTGTGCAGTGATGTTCTGCAAATAAATGCAAGGAATTATTTTTAAGGCACGTAACTTACAAAGAAAAATAGTTATCTTGGTTTAAACCATGTAAATCATGAATTTCAAGTTTAAAACAAAGAAATGTTAAAGAACACAGGTTCCTCATCTCCCTGCTAGCAACAATACCTCTGTTGCAGTCGCATTGGTCAAAAGATATCAAAAACTATTAGAAGTATTTAAAAATATTAATGTATTACATATTTGATCATATTCATTTCTGCCTGCCCAAGATAGCTCTGTAGTTTTGTGGCTAATATCACATGCAGCATCTGTTTGAAATTCTATCATTTTCACTGGATATTACACATCACTTCTTTTAAGTTCTCTAATTTCTAATTTCCCTAACTTTCTAATCATCTAGTTAGGTGAAGTGTCCTGACAGGGACTATTGTACCTGATGGATACAATAGTAGCTGCAGTTTTGCAAGACATTAAAATATGCTTGCCCATTCAATATACAGCAGAGACTGCTTTTGCTCTTTCAATTTTGTTTTATTTACAAAAGTTGGCACATGCTCTTGCAGTACCTAAGGGTATTATATACTTGAAAAAAGGATACTACTTTTTATCTAAAAAAAACCCAGATGGCTCAAATTCCAAGGCTTTCATTTTTATTGCTTACTAGTTGTTGGGGGCTTTTTGCATGAGTAAAAATTGAGTGCTAATTAAGGGGGAGTCAGAGGGGAGAACAAAAACCCTGACTCAAAATTCTTGCTGCACCTGGTAATTTGCCAGTGCCTTGAATATTATTTAAGCATCCACTGTTTCTAAGGCTTATTTCCTTACCATTACTCTATCACAGCAGGACCTTGAGAAAATTATCAAGACTGGTTTGGTCTGCAGCTATTAAAAAAAAAAGTCTTCAGAGTTAAAAAACCTTCTACATGTTTACTGAAAATATATCAGAAACTCAAGTTTTAGTCTGTGTATAAAGCAAAAGAAGTTGTACCACCCAACAGCTCTAAGACATGAGAATGATGGTTACAGAATGAGTAACCTTAGATATTCAACGTCTCCTATAACTCTAGATTTAAATTTTTATTAAAAGCCCTCTAATACTAAAAAAAGAAACCTTTCTACGAGCTAAATATATAAAATAAAATTCAATCCAAACAGAACTTTCCATTTTAATAACCCTTTTATATTCACGTATCTGTGCATATATGTGTGTGCGTGTGTGCAGAAATTATAAATTCATATAGATTCTGGCTTATCTTACTTATAGCCAATGTTTTGGGCTTTGAGAAGGGGAAAGTCTAATGGGTTAAATATGTTGACTCTTTTGTGCACTACTGAAAGAACAGAAATAAATGTGAACAACAGCACTTTCACAACAGCCTTTCTCACAGAAATATATGAGATTTTTCAAAAACTTTAGAGCAAAAAATAGCAACTTCATACTTGCACTGCCCTTCTTCTTTGAACAATACTAACAATTTTCCCTACTGTGCATCTACATAGCAGGTTCAAGATTCAGTCTAATACATAGCAGGTTCAAGATTCAGTTTAATACCTTGTGTGTATTCAAGCCCCTTGGCAGCTCTGTTTTCCTGAACAAATGGGTTAAAAACACATGACACAATGTACTGCACAATACTTCAGTTGTATGCACTGAAATTATGGCAGACCTTTTTACGACTGATTTCAAGCATGTGACAATACCCTAATGGAAACCTGCAAACTCATTTTGCTTTATCTTCCTCCCTTCTGCCTGTCTCTCCCTGCTCCACAAAAATACACAGCACACCTTGTGAGGTTCTGATATGAGAACATTATTACAGCTCCATTTTTAGCCCAGCCTTCTTTTGGTGTGGTTGTTATTAACAATCCAGAGAAGTGTAAAGTCAATCTGTCTGTGCTGCTTGAGTAACTTAAAGTGAATTCAGAAAAGTTCACAATGCCAAATCTAAACTTCATTCACATCTGCCTAATTTTGAGCAGTTCATCTTTCCATGTAGCTAGAATTTGTATTGATATGCAGGTGAGACCAATTGGCTAGTTTTAAATATTAAATTTTACACTTATGAACAGCTGTATTAAGCAAATCTCCAAAGCCCCAAAATGTTTTTTTCTTTTCAAGTAGTTTTCCAGGAGGTGTTGTACTTCTGAATAACAATCGTATCCCTTTAATGACAACTTAAAAGTGAAGTATGAACAACAATGAAGCCTTTTCAGGACAGCAGTATGATATCAATAATGGCAAGAACATAAGAAAATAAAATTCTCACGTGACATTCACCTTGGCCTAGGGCTGTGTTTCTCCACCCAGTGGGTGTGACTAGCAGGCAAACATTGAAGAGGGCCCGCTAGTTAAGTCACACATCACACTTGTAAAAACAAACCAAGAAAAACAAAACAAACCAAAAGGGGAAAAAAAAAAGAGCACTGATCCCAGGACACAGCACAGTTAAGTTTGCTGGTCAGAATTCCTCCCAGACTGCTTCCCGCTGCCTCCACCTCCACAAAAGTGTGAAGCTGTCCCATAGCAATAAACACTTCTCATACCATACTCTTCTGTTCAATGGCTCACATTCATTTCCACATGTGGAAGGAGACCTGTGGTGTTTGACCTGACTGTAGTAGAGCAAACTAACATCAGGATTGGTACCACCAGCAGCAAAGCAATCTCCAGAAACTAAGCATAGACCAGCACTTTGTTTGGCCAATTTTTCTAAAGTGATTCTGGCATTACTCTTCCTACATACACAATCGCTAAAATTAAAGCTGTGTAACATTAAAGCACATTCCATATCAAGTCAGTTTGTCTGCTCTAAGTCTAAAGCCCTGTGTCCCCCCAGGAAACACTAGAAATATTGTACGGACCCTTTCTTCTATTTTAATCAAATGAACAATGAAATCACTTCCATACGCACAGCTAATGATAACAGCATGATGTAAGTGTTCAGAAGATGGAAACAGTACATGAAGACAGATAGCCATGACAATAAGAATAAAACTAAAGTTTTATACCAAGTTTAGTCTAAAGGTTACCACTGTTTGTTAGACAGTATGTGACTGTATATAGGAGACAGCCCAGAAAACATCACTCTAGGAAGACTGTTAAGCTTGCAAACCCACAGTGTTGTTTATATACCACTTGGCTCAGTCACAGCAAGTGCAGGTATCTTTGCACTGTTCTCACCTACACCATTTCAAACAACACACCACAGCCCAACATTAAGTTCGTGTAGAATACAAGCAATCACATAAGGATGTCTCTGCAAAGGCATATGTCAACACCAAACGGATAGCTGTCTTCCCAAATGTATTAGCATAAGTCTATTTTAATAAGCAGCAGATGGAAAAAAATGTAACCAGTGTGTTGCAGCGTTACAAAAAAAATACTAGACTAAACACATATAAAAACATTCACACATCAAAAAATGACAGTTACTAAGTTATAAGGCATGAAAAAAGAAGTGCACTGATTTTAGGGGAGAACAAGGTAAATTCTCTGGACTGTATCTTTTCATGAGATTAGTAGGGAAGAGTGACAGAAAACTGACATATTTTTGCACATGTGCAACTGTCCACAACCAATATTTGACCCTAGAAGGGGCACAGTTACCCCATTAAAGACTTTGGTAGATCCATTTACCCAGGATCTAGGGCTATAATTAACTTTAGGAATACTGTATTGTTAAAGATTTACTGTATTGTTAAATTGTTAAAGATTTACTTTAAGATAACTTGCAACTACCTGTATTCTTTTCCCTATCTCCTCTTTGCATTGTCTCTCTACCTTCCTTGTGGCACCACTATATGCCTTGGAATTCTCTTCAACCCTGCCATTTTTGCAGTGCCCAGGAAAACATTTTTAGTTAAACAATGTAAAACCAGTAAGAGTTGTACAGGTTTCTTGGTCCTCTGAATAAGAGGCAATCCAATGCTGCTTATTATAAAATTATTATGAAATTATTATTATCATGCCTATTGCTGAAGGTGTCCTTGTGTTTTGTTTTGTTTTGCTTCTTGCCATTATTTTAAAGAAACACCTTCTCTTTAAGGCTGTGTAGGGTAGGGGAGAAGCTGAGAGGATGATGAGTAAAGTTTCCTTTGAAGACTGACTGAAATAGTAAGCTGTGCTTTGCAACCTGGACTTTGATGAATCACCTGAACAGAAGGCTTACCCAAGAAGCATAGAACTTTAAACCTCATGGTCAACAGTCATTCTGCATTTAAGGCTATTTTTATCAGTCTTAGTGTTTAGGTAAAAATTTGGAGGTTAAAATAATTGATGAATATCATTATCATGATAAGAAACATCACAGGAATAGAACTGGTAGATGTGTTTTTCTGCTTCTGTCTCACAAGGTGAGGAGAGGCTGAACCATAATCAGGAAAATTAATTTTATTCTAGAGAAAATATATAAAACCATACAATTCAGGAGTTTTCAGATTTATGCTGATTAAGTTTCTTTAAGCTGCATACTTTTATTAGAATTTTCCAATTATAAATATTACAGAAAGCCAAATTTTCTTAGTGGTTACAACAGGGTCACAGATATTAATGCAGCTGCAAGTCCAACTGCCGAGATCTGTAGTACTAAATTCCAAAGGAACATGACTCCTAAATATAGTAAAACAGCAAGAGTAAGCAAAATCAAGTTGGGTGAGGAAGGGGAGAGACAAAAATTCACAAAACCAAAAGGTTATTATATATCTTAAGTACTTAGAATTCCGTAAGAGGAATTTTAAGAAAGCTTCAGTGCTCCCTGCCACCATGAGCACTTTTTAGAACTATGATCTATACTCCCTTCTGCAAAAACTTCTCTGTATGCCTGTCTCAGCTATGTGGTGTGTACTTTCCATTTACTCAAATGGCATGAAAGAATAGAAGGGAAATACAAATGTTGGCATAGGTGATTTCAAGCCTTAGTTGTTTGACCTTTTTGTATAAGCTTTTGGCATCTGCGACTTGGCAGGCAGAATGCAGGCCAAGCCAGAACAAAGAGGAAGACAGGAAGCAGAAAGCTGGCCATGTCTCCTTGGCAGTCAGCATTGCAACAGGGTGAAAAACCATGTTGTTGCCAAACCAGAAACAGTGGGGGAAGCCCAGATAGTTGGCAAGTCACATACGGCTGTATTGTACATCCTAAACACTACATGCTTGATAAACTGAAGTGCTATACCGGAGCCTAATTTACTTAAACCCTCTTCTGCTCTACAGGGGAATACTTCATTCACCCTTGTTTATGTGTTTTCTAAGGAACTGACACAGCATCGCTACTATCGTCTATGGGCTGGCAGGGTAAAATCTTGCTGCCACTGTATGAGTGCTTTCAGCATCCTTCTAAAGAATACACTAAGACACTGCTAGAGCATGGAATCCCCTTCACACACATCCCTGTTTTGGCCCCAACCCCTGATCCTGAGGATCCAAGCTTTAAAGTACCTTCAGGATGCATTGGCAGTAGATTGCCAGTTGGGGCAAACTGCATTTGCCACTTTGAAAATAGTTTTTTAATTCTTGCCATATCATCTGCACAGTATTATTTCACATCCAGCATTTGCCCAAACATTTTGCAGACATTCAGCTTCAAACCCAGTATGAGAAAATAGCTTTGGTTTTGCATACTCTTAAATACCTGAACAAAGTGAGGTTGTTTTGGACTTTTCTGTGGGCACAGTTCCCATCCTGGGCATAGAACTGGGTAGGTCACTTGCAGCCCTGTGCTCCACAAATTGCAGGCTGCAGGCTGTTGCAACCTGGGGCAGTGCAGCAGTGGTGCTCATCACCTCAAAGGAAGAGGTGGGAATGTTGCCAACATGTGCAGAGGGAAGAATACTATAGGTGCTTCCTCCATTGGTTAGTCAAGGTTTCTTGCACTTGCAGTGGACCACAAATTTCAAAGGGGACATGGCAGAGTGTGGCACATGTTGCTCAGCTCCCCAGGAAGGTCTGGCTCTCTGCTAGACATGGAGATTGTCTTCCACACAGGGGACCCTCAGCAGCTGTAGAGGGACTCTGCTCTCCCAGACTGGTACAAAATCACCTCTTGCCAGCCCCAGCTGTTTAGGAGGCTTATTCATAGAGGAAAAAATACAAGGGCTATTTTGTTCCAAAATATCACCCATGGTTCAATAAAGACTTGAGAAGAGAGGCAACATGGGGGATTGCATTTTACGCAGATCTTTATTTACCAATAATCCATTAAAGTACTGGTGTCAAAGATGACTAATAAACAATCTCTTTGTAGGTGCGGAATGCATTTCTCACTGCCTTTCAGATCTTTCATTCCTGTGGCCAGGCTTTTACTATCTTGATTACTTGTTATTTTAACACCAATGAATTACAAAGTGTATTTTTTTTTTAAATGTTGATTCTGCCTTTGAGCCATGATCAGCATTCTCACAGACTCCCATGGCCAAATAAAGGAGAAAATAATGATCCCACTCATTGCTGTCCTTTGCCACCAAACAGAATTTTTATTGTTAACAAAAAGGCCAAAATCCATTAAAAAGTTTCATACCACTCCCAAAACCACTCTGTTTTGTACTGTAATTATACTCTAATCACAGCAACAATGCTGAACAACTGTGGTCCTAATAAAGGAGAGAGCACTTGAGAAAAACAGATAATTCTAATTTATCAGCAAAAGATTGATTGATTGATTGATTGATTGACAGAAAGTAAGACAACTATAAATTTAAAGCAATGATCACTTCCTACAATAGGACAGTAAGAAAATGTCTTGTGATCATGCAGGACAAGAAGTTATTCTGGATTCCTGCAGTAGTCAATTGGGATCCCATAAACTATATTCCCGTCCTCACAGCTAATCTTTATAGCTCAACAGGTTGCAGAGATAGAATTAACCTTACAACTAGGTCCTAACTTATGTCGTTAGTGTTTAGCGTCTGCTTTTGCTGACCTTCTCCAATTAGTTTTTTAATATATCTATGCTGTTATGCTTTAGTACTTAGTAACTTAATAACATTTATATGATATCTACTATAAACAAGTAAATTCACTTTTTTAAAAAATGCATTTAGGGTTAACTCACTTCACTGAAAACTGGGAAAAGGCAAATCAGTTGGAAGAAGTTCTTGTTCTTCTGATTGCCTTTCACTCATATTAAGAACCATTAAAAAATTACGTAGTTAATTTCACTGAGCTGTTTTTGGGCCATAACACACCCACTTTGGGCCATAACACACCCATAGTTTCTGGTAAACTATGCCCTCAGACTTGTCACTTTTGTGTCGACTTGCATACCTTCCCTCATTTGAAGTTTAAAGCAAAAATACTTCAACCAGTCCCCAACAAGTTTCTACACATCAGCTGTAAAGGCACTTTGCTCTCCTTAACAAGTCATCCCACCGCCTCACACCACCAAGTCCTGGCCCCACACACAGGGAAACCAAAGCTGAATGCTCTGTGCGGCAGAGACCGTCATCCAGACTGCTGTGGGACTATCAAAAGCCTTCATTCTGCTGCTGCTACGGCATAATTATCAGCAATAAGTGGCTTGGCCTGGAAATACAAATGTCAAAATTAAAGTAGACAAGACAGCTTCTCTTGGCTGCCCATCCAAGTTTCATAACTAAAGTCTCAATATACTTTCAAAAAAAAAAAAAAAAACCAAAAAATCAATCTACAAACAATCAGTCCTACTCCTCAGTTTGTCCAAACTGAAATGATCCTTTAAATCCTGAAGTCTGGCACCCCTAGAGAACATGCTAATCAGATTCTGTGACTGTGCTTACTCTCTGTTGCCTACCTCCTGAATACATAGCCCTCTAGGCCAGGGACAGCCCCTCTGACATGGTCTGATCCTCCTCAGAATTGGGGAGGGACTGTGAGGAAGGACTCCACCTTTTGGCCTTTCAAAGTCACACTTTTCATTCCCACAAAATGCAAAAGTTATTAGAGAGAGTTACTTTAATTTATTTGATAGTTAGTGAAAAGATTTTATCTAATATGCCTTTTTATATTGTAAAACATGAACCAATTTCACAAAGCAAATTAACTCATGACTTTTTAAAATACTGCAACCTCCGGCATTCTGGAGTTTTCAGGAAAGGCTCTTTGGCTGATTTTGCCATCTAATGCTGAATAATGCTTGTGATTGGAAATTATTTTTCTTTTACTCTATGAGAACAATTACTGCAGCTATCACACAATTATTGCAATTATAGTTGTAAAGACTGCTGTTCAGAGCTATTCTCTGTAGCACCATTTTGCAATACCAGGAACATTAGTCTTTTCTAATGATCACCACCAGCACAAATGTCCTTTTGTAGCTCTTTAAGTGATTTCATTTCTTTCTATTAATATCCTGTTACTTGCTTTGGGAAAAACAAAGGAGACAGGCCCCAATTAATATATACTTTTAAAGCAAAGGCTTTTAGTGAAGCCAGAGCTAAGGCATTTTAAAACAGGAATTGACACTTCCCTTTACAACAGCCTAACATTTTCAATGTGCCTTGCTAAATGGATAGAAAGCCCCCAAAATACTTCAAATCTGTGTTTCATAAACTGTACTCTAAGAGAAGCAGCAATAAAGTTTATTGCAGACCTAAAGTATCTGCATAAACCCGGTTAATTGAAAAGTGGGTGGAGAGGGCTGCCAAATTAAATGTTTACATTAGCACAGCTGTATTGTAAAAACATTCTGCCCCCTGTGCTTTGTAATTATAAGATATTTCTGGACTGTGTATCTCTGCAAAGTTTATCTCTACTGCCAAGAGTGTTTTGGCACAGAGTGTCTGCAATTTTTGGCAGCCAGAGAGCTCTCTGCACAGGCAGTATCTAAAATGGCTGCCAAACAGTTATCCCGAAATGTCGCCGATCTAGTGCTGTCCTGCATGAGGGGCAAAAGTCAAAACTGGTTCTAAAACTATCAGATTGTTTCAAGTGAGGCAAGGAGTTGGTTTTCCAGACAAGAGTGGGACCTGATGCTGCAGGTCAGTCACACCAGGCTCACCAGTACACTGTGCACAGCAGTGGGCTAAAAGACATGCTGAGTGCTCCACACATACCATCACTGGGGAAAAAGGGAGGAGGAGGGGTTTCCTGAAGGGAAGCTTACTTTATTGTTTTAAATTATGCACAAATCGTCATATGCTTCCCCTGTGCCAGGAGCACACACGTTGGGACATTGCAAAGCACAGCTACTCTGTGCTCAGGCACAAGGCACAAGCAAAGCCCCAGATGCTTTATCCCTCTTTCCCACTGATTGCATTTGCCAGCTTTTAAAGAAAATCCCTGTCTTTTCCAAGCTACCAGCAAAATGTAAAAAAACCCTTCCAAACATCTCAAGCCTTTGCTGTGACTGTCTCTATTTTATTTGAGATGGACTGCCTCATCAAGATACACCAGCCATAGACAGAATTAGAAAACCTTAACTATTCTGTCCCAGGCCTGTATAATAGACAGAAAAGTGTTCTTTCATTGTGTCCAGTGTCAAGACAAATGTAAATTGAAAGATTCCTTGGGCCTTGTACTCTGCTCTAACCATAACTGTGCACAACTAAAGCAAAAGCATTTCACTGCTTTGCTACCGCTTCCTGGGCAGTTTCATAAGATTCTGGTGGTTTGGATAATGACAGCTGACACTTGAATGTATCATGATATTTTCACAGAATTCTCTTTACAAGATAAAACTCTACAGGCATTTTAGCATCACTTGGAATTAAAGAATAAAATAGGAAGTGTCCACCGAGAAAAAAATATTCCATTAGTAGAAGAATCAGAACCTTACAGACACTAAGTAAATACAAAACTTGTCTTGTGGGTGCTGCCCCTATTTATTTCAGTCGTAAGCCTCCCTATCAACTATCATTATATAATAATGTCTGAATAGGAGCTTTTTGTGAAAATGCTAGTCAACGGATCCATGAAATGTTTATTGCCCATGGCCACATTGCATCAGAAGACTTCAGATCAACCCCAGTCAATTATTTATATAACTGTATTTCATTTCTAATCATTTCTACTCTATTGAGAAATTTTTGTACCACTAAATAGAGAAGACATTCACTTTGATAGTTATGTCCACTCAATATGCTTCTGAATTAAGTGACTTTCACCTTTGTTTAATTAGTAATCAGGGTCGAAGTCACACAGCTGTGTAATACTGATGTCCTTGTAAGGTTCCAGTGAGCTGGGGTTAAGGTTCCAAAGAGCATCTCTTCCATTAATATTTAATAAGTGTATCTCTAAACCGCTCTCTACCAAAAAAAAAAAAAAAAAAAAAAAAAAAAAGACTAAACTAGCAAGAGACTATGTTTACCAGTCTCTCATGCAAAGGGACATCCTCAAAAAATCTTTCCATCTTACCTTCTGCTTACAGCCTCTAGAGATGAAGCTTCATTCTGTAAATATTGTAATATTGTGCTACTCTTCCTTTCAAAGACATATATGCATTTTAAAAATAAATATCTACTGTTCCCCATTTCTCATCCTCACTGAGCTAACAATGCACTTTTACTTAAAACACTGAAAAAAACCTGGCCATTTTCCTCTAGGGATGCACTGAGTACTTTGCTTACTGAGAATCCCAAAACTTCCCCTGGACTGAAAGAAATACTGAAAGTGCTCAAGAATACAAGTTCTGTTCATTTATGAGAGACAAAAACCAGATATACAACAACAGCTTTGTCCAGCTCAGATTCCAGGGTCTCACTTTATTGGACCATCCTGATACCAGGCCAGAGACTTGGGATAAAGATGACTATATACTTGCAGGTAACTCAGCACCTTCAGGCTACAAGCAGTAAGAAAATGAGATCGCATCCCCAATCTCTGGGTTCTGCATGCTAGTGGCAAACTAGTTTACTAGTTCAAATTCAATGTGAACGAATTTTACCTATTCCAGCTTTAAAATGAGTGTGAAATTCCATTTACAGTATTAAAAAAATAATCCATTATACTCATTTTATACTTTTAATGTTGTAGGAAACATCCTTGTATCTTAGTAATATCTGAGTATTTTAGTATCTTAGCAGTTCCACTTGTGTATTTAGAAAGGCTCTACCAATTGGGTCACATTTTCACTGGTATATGGCTTGCTGAAGTATTCAAAGGAAAGAAGGATCAAGATGTATTTTATTATTTACACTTACTCCTATGTGATCTTCCTTTCATTGAAAATTTTCAAGACAGGAAAACTCAGAGTTTTTCCTCTTTCAGGAGCACTACTCATGATGTTTCAGCTTTACATAAGTGTTAGGTAGGAATAATACCTCCACTTTCCTTGCATTCCTTAGCTAATGGCTAGAATTTATGGCTAAATCTCATAAAAAACCTCCTGGAAGAGAACACTGAATTGTGTACTTTGCTCCAAAGCATGAGGGGGCAAAAGTTATCACAATATAATTCTGGTTTTTGCATCAACTTATTATTTGTTTATTCTACACATCCAGAGGTTCCTAATCTATCTTGCCTGAAGTATACAAAGCAAAAAGAAAGTTGCATAGATAGATGCTTGAAAGGCGAAGTGTCACAATCAGTGTTGGCAATATGTTTTATTTTTGCTCTCTAAGCCATATGTATTTTAGTTTTTGTAGTACTTTCTTAAAGGTCTGCAAGTAAACCTAATGTCTTAAATATTCATGCTGTGCTGATACTCATGCAGTACCTGTGCACCTATGTATGTGCAAAATTAAACCAAAAATCTTTATTTTGTGAACAGAATCTCTATTAGCATGAGTGCTTCCCTTTTATACAGAAAATATATTCCTAAATCCAAATCTCCAACTGAAGATGTTCTACCAACTGCAGCATTTCCTTGAGAGTATTGTTCACTAATTACATATTCTCATGGCCAACTTCCATTGTGTCAGGCCTGTCCACAAGAGACAGATACTGTATCAGACGTTACAGGGAGAAGGAATGTAGGCTGAACTACACCTGGGATTCTGAAGCACTATTCATACAAAAATACTGTGCACATCTCTGACAAACTTAAAATAATCACTGCGGGTCTCTTCAGTAAGGATCCCCAGCACATAGTTTTTCTATCTCCACATATTTTTCAGAGGAAAACAGTGTAAACATCTTGCAACAAAAGTCACAAGATCATTCTGTTTTGATAGCAAAGGCTGTCCTTCATGAGTGTCCTTATACATGCAAACCATTGTCATCTTCTTTGCTTAAATTACATGCAAAGCATGACTGCTTTCTAACGGACCAAGCTTTGAAATTTTCAAGTCCAAATGAGAGACCTGGTAACAGAATGAAAACTTTTATGAGAACTCAACAGTTGTCAGCATTTGCTAATATAACAAACTATTTAAACAGACTGAAGCATTTTTATTTAAAGTTCCTGCTTTGCGACTAACTCTTTATTCCACCCCCTATTAAATTTCAGTTCCACATTTCTTTCTGTATTTGCTATTGTTATCTTCATTAAATCTGTGATGATTTTTTTCTCTGACAGCATTTGTAGGTTTTAGAAAATAGCATCCAGGGACTGGAAATGGAGATACTTTTTAGTGAATAAGGACTCTAAATTATCACTTTTATTTTTTAAAAATGGAAGGAAAAGTAATGAATCAGACTTCTTTTATAAAAGTGTTCACATATCTTTATGCAGTGAACCATCTCTGTTCTTGTTCCCAGGCATTAGAATCTGTTGAGAGTATTACCTAGTCTTACCTACGTCACTGTTTGAGTGAACTCTAAATTTTAAAGATATGTCAGAGGAACCTGACATATCTTTAACCTGTCTCATCGCCTGCTGAGAAGAAATATTTGCAGAATAACACTAAAATCACATCAGACAACCAGCCTACCAGTAACTGACTTCTGGCATTAATTTTGAAGCTATTTACATTATGTTAGCTCTTAATATAGAGTGCACAGATTGACTATGTCTCCACAGCCATGTAGCCTTCACAGTCTTTTACAGTAAAGTGCAACCAGAAGCTTTCAATGCTTCTTTTTTTGCCTGAGAAATGGGTACTCAGGGCAAAAGGTGGTGCTAGCATGGAAAGGAACATTCACAATACAAATTTAATACCCTTGCAGGGCAAAGTTTTGTGTTATGAGAAGAAATATGCAGAACTGTCTTTAGCAAACATTAGGAATATCATCGTCAAAGACTTAACATTTACTAGAAGGCAATTGCTTGAAAACCTGGTTTTAATTGTGCATACATATTTTTATTCATTAAAATGAGCAACCAATAAAATCCCGCACTATGGTGTCCCAGCCTTATAACACATTAATAAAGTTTCTTAAAGGTTTTGGCAGGGGGCCAGCACAGTCCATTAACTCCTTGCAAGTTGTAAAAAGAAGTAAAGTCATTTTGGGCTGCCTTGTGGTTATGAATGAAACAGCAGGCAGTCTGTATGGAAACGTCACTTTGGATATGGCATTGGTAATGGATGCTTTGCTGTTCAATCAAAGCAGCATGGGGATAAGTTAATGCACTGAATCACAATCTAAATCCTGAGGAACTGCAAAACTAATTTGGTTAAAAGTGGAAGGAAAATACCAAAAGGTTCCAAGTTATGAAGCTCTGTGTATTTTACTAGTAGGCTATCACATTGTAACAGGGTAAACTTGCCCACTGTGAAACCAAAATTATACAATAACTTATTATACAATTAATTTTCAATTATTCTAATGATTCTGTAAGGCTGCTTAGTAAGATCCATCACATTTTGGGCATTACTTTTAGCAAACAGCATAATCAAATAAACTACCATTTTGCCTTATTTTACCCTTTTCTCTCTGAATGTACAAAACATTTTAATTTCCTTGTTTTCTTCTTTTACACAAAGGAGCATAAATAACTTAAGCAATTGGTAACTAAGTGGCTGTCTTTAGCTCTGTCAAACAATTTGAATTAAAGTGCTATACTTTCCCCTTAAGCTTTATGCTACCATCTGTTCTCCCTTTGCATAACATTACAAGCATTCGGTTTTGGAGAAGGGATTTAGTGTTTTGCATCCTTTTCAGAGCAAAAGGCAAATTTGAATAGTGTTGAATATTTTGAGAGCCAAAAAGATTTTCCAAGCAAGGGAACGAGTAAGCTGTAGGATTAGAGCATTTTCCTTAAGGTGTGGCCAGTCTTTCCTCTTGCCTTATCGTAAAACATCAACATGTACTTTTTGATTAAAAACATATTCTGAAAAAACAGCATAATGAAGAATTTTTTGTAAGGAACAGTAAACGGAAAACAACTTGTGGAACAAAAGACTATGCACTCCTTAGCAAAACAACTAAAATGCCACAGACTGTTCATTGATGCTGTAATGATAGTTTTGGGTATTGTGATGGTTATTTCAAATTAAAAACTTGAAGGTTACATGAAATTTCCAGTGTGCAAACCTCCCTGAAGGATTTGGGAGGGACAACCAACTAATGAGTTGGAATGATGTATTAATCCTTTACCTCTGACAGCCCAGTGCAAATGTGGCTTAAATCACAAAATCAGAAGTTGTTTGTCTAGCACCTAGTGGGACTTTGCCACACTACAAAACCACAAAATATGTGAAAATGAGCAATATCTTCAGAGGATGCCAAGTAGTGAAATAGATGGGTTCTTGAGGCCAAGGGGGAAACCCAACAGACCTCACTACAAAAGCTTACAAGAGCTTACAAAATAACTTTCACACAACTGTGTCAAGTTCTCTTTGATTTAGCTGCCACTGGGCGCCAAGCATTTCATCCATAAGCAGCAATGACATATATCTGCATCAAAGACAGCCTAACGCTTCTATTTCAATATATAAGATAGTTTTCAAAAGCTCATTTGGTCACCTGAAGTACACCTAATCCGTTTTAATGGTATGAAATATATTCACACCTTTTAGACTCAAAGTACATCCAGCAACCTGGTTATCTAAAGATTTTCTACTGCCTGGGCATGTAAAATAAGAGAAGACACAGTGATGTTAAAATAGCTAATAAAATCTGTGGCTCCAAAAATTTTTAGAACTTAATATTTGTTCATGTACTTTGTCTATGAAGTGAATGGCATCTCTCGATGACTCCAAGGATAAACCAGGAATAGTTCTAGAGACATCCTTTGAATTAAAGCAAATTTATGTAGACAAATGAAAAGTTTGGCCCACAAATTGCATTTCACACACAACTAAATGTCAGCCATCTCTGAGACGTGCTTTTTAAGCCACACACAATTCACAGATTTCACAGTTTATAAACCTAATCAATTAATCTGTATTGTTGAATCCACATCTAACTTGTGAGTAGTCATATTGGTGGAATTATTTAAGCAGGAAGTAAGATATTCCACTTGAGCCTTCCAAAAAATTAACTTTCATACAGAAAAAAATCTGCAAATTGTAATAACATATCTGTCAACCTTGCTACTGAAAAAATGTACTGTATATTAGAGAAATTGAATCAGAATTTAAGCTGGGTATGATACATGTATCTAGGTTGAAGTGCTTCTGTTGTTTGAGCTTTTAGGAAAAAACAGTCAAATTGCTTTATTGTTTCCTACCAGCATGCGCCTTGAGGGGGAGCAGAAGATTCTCTGTGAAAGGTGTTTTTGGAAATATCCCCCAATTAGCTTCTGGAAAAGTTTATGTGATACCACAGGATATGTTCATCTTCCCCAAAAATACCATATTCCATTATAATACCCAGTCCCACAATGTGCAGGCATAGAAAGCTGCAAGAGAGGACAGAGATCTCAAAAAAATAATTACCCTGGGTATTTTTTCATAATCTAAATTTTTTTTTTTCCAAAATGGAGCACAGAGTTTGTCCATCCTGACTACTCTCTCCTTCCCGATGATATAAAGGACACATATGAACAGTCAAGTCTCCCAGCATGACATAGTTACAAGTGACCATTGCTCTAAAGATGTAGATCAGTCTGGCTGGGCTTTTTGCTATTTGACTTTCATTTGCCTGTATTTCTTTTTTAGTGTTAAGCAAAAATGAGTGAAGGTGCTTGATCAGTGCTGAAAATAAAGGAGATCTTTCTCAATTCCTTTTTTTTTTAATTTTACATAGGTTTTTTAAATTGTTATTATACATTTAGTGATTGCAGTCAGAAATCTGGAATGCTGGAATAGTTGCAAAAGAAAATTATTACCTTAACGTGGACAACAACAACCAGTCTATGAAAAATAGTAGCAGGAAAAAATCCTGCATTAAATAGTATAGACTTGTTCCCCTAACAAAGGAAAAATGCATATTTTGTTTCTAAAATGCTGTTTGTGTTATAGAAGGATGATGTCAGTTCTTGTTTTACCACTATCAGATGAGATCCATGGAAAGACATTCTCAAATTCTCTTGACAACAATTCTCACTAGTTAAATATAGTGTCTTTTACAGATGAGATTTCTTGAGGTGCATCCTGGGCACAAGCAACAGTAATTAAAGCTTTGCTAAAATTTAATCTACTTAGTCTCTGCCAGTTTTGTTAGCCATTCCTGACATGTACATGGTAACACTGCATGCCCAAAACATATCTGATGTCAGTCAGGAGGGGAGCCAGAGTCTTCCATGCTGGCTGACTGCCTCATGTACCATTTACCAACAATGGAAGAGGCTTTCCAGAAGAATAGCTTAACTAAGGATGCTCTTTAAAATCAGAAGATAGAGCTATGTGCAGAGCAGTTACACAACTGCCATTAGACTGTTAGACTACAGCTCATCAGAGAAGCAAAATAGGGCAGGGTCTTACTTCTCCTAGACTTCCAGCCCTGCAAACACAACTTTGCACCATCTCAAGTAAAAACCACAACAAACTGAAATATGTATGTGAACAAACACCTGTGAGAATCAATCCTTCTCTGACCAGTTGAATTACTCAAAATTTTCTCTGACTCTCCTATTCTTTTATGCCTCTTATCAGCTCCAGCTGGTGGTGAAGGAAAAAGAGGGCAGAAACTGGTGGAAGCTATTTTCCTGCCATACCTCTCTCATCTTGGATCTACTTAGTGTTCTCTTTCTTGTTTCTGGGAGAAGAGAACTTAAAAAATATAAATGACATTTTGTTGATTAGCACAAGAAGATGCAATGAGTCCCATCCACTCTAGTAGTCAAACAAGAAAACTGGAGTCTCCACAAGGGAAAAAAAGGTCATGAGACTGAGGTTCCCAATGAAAAAACAGAGGTTAAGCAAGACAGAGAAGGCATGGCAAGGATACAAAGCAGACAGCACAACACACAGAAGAGAACCTGCTCCCTCCTATTCAGTGACAGTTATCTTAAAACCTACTTATGGTTCAACAAGAAATGCAGAATCTTAGCATCCTTCCCCTAAACATGGATGAGTGCATCTTCCAGAGATGTGGGCAAGTGTTCACTGAAAAACAATAACAAGGGTATTGGTGCAGTATCACAGATAGGTCCATTCTTTTCCAAAGAGAAATGCAATTTCTCTTTGCTGAGTAAGCTGTGCTTTTGGCTTGAGAGCTCTAAACATGCATATTGATAGGGGATTCATTTCTCTACAGATACCACTACAGTCGGAGTGGCATCATCTCATTAATTAAATGGAAAACATGCTACATAATGCTAATCCCTCAACACTATACTCTTAAATGTCTTTGCATAACTTATACCCAGATATTACAGCACTCCATTGACTTTTCCATTTCACCACACTTCAGGAATGTCTAATGAGTCACAGTTTGTCTAGATGCCTCTGAGAGTTAAGATCTTCCCCACAGCAGCTCTTTGTATCCAGGTGTAAAACAAAATAATAAATAAACTCATTCACTTTTCTACAATATGGTGGCATATTGGAGCAAGAGATGGAAATTAACAGATGTTTTCAAACTCTTTTGAGAGGTCTGTAGAATTATATCTTTTCCTCTCATTTTCAGCAGATCAGTAGAATTATATCTTTTTACTACACATGGCTAAACTCAATCTTCTTTATATGTGCATTGGTTAGACATGAATATACAGTAAAATAAAAAAATTAAAAGAGAGGTAGTCCTCAAAGTGACAAAATATTAGCATGAACTGTGTGCATGGTGCTTCTGGTGATTTTACCATATGCGGTAATCTTTTTAAAAAATAACAGTATATATGAGTGTTCAAGGGATCACTCAGGGGTGACCATATGTTATTTACAGATCTGTGAGTGATATTTATAATTATTATCAAACATTTCTGCCTAAAATGCTAGGCTATAAATTATTTTTCCAGCATGAATTGAATATTACGCATAAAGACAAAGATATTCCCAACAAAGCTATAGGTAATTTTTATTAGGAAGAATTTGAGAATTCAGTTTGTGGTATTCATGGTATCAGCCGGTGTCTTCTCATCTAGAGATGGAGTTGATGTCTGTGTCAAAACATTTATGCCTCATGGAAAAAATTAAGCGTCTTAGAATAAAACTAACTTTCCTTTACAGTTCCTCTGCCTTCGTCTTCTTTCTTTCTTGTACAGAGGATTTTCTCTTTCATAAAAGTCTTCTTCATCCCGTATCTCCCTCACTGCATATTTTTACTGTCTTTTCTATTATGCTACATGTCGTCCCTTTCAGAATCTAGCATTTTTGATTAGGGTGCTCTCCCTAACTAAAGGCAGTTTGAATGCTGGTTGTTTGCAGGACTTCTCCCTTCTGGTGAAAAAAAGTACAGGGGGAAAAACCTCAAGTTATATCATACAACTGCACAGCTATGTAGAATTCAACATATACACAAGACAGAAAAGAAATGCATGTGAAAAGATGTCAATAAATGTGTTTTTAAAAGAAAAACAAACTTAATAAATCCCTTTATGCAGTCTTTCACTAGGGAACCCTGCACTGCAGATACAACTGCCTACCCCCACTAGGTCGCACCTCCCAGTCTTAACTCATGATCATATTTCAAAGAGTGATCAGCACTATGTAATTGTGATGATAATTCATAACTTCCCTATTGTAAAATTATAAAATATTAGATCTAGGTAGAAAACCTCTTTTTTATCAAAGACAACATTAGTCCTAAAGCATAAGTGCTGATGGCCTTCCAATTTTTTAAATTTTTTTTTTTTAGTATTTCTGTCACAGCTGCCAAAGCTGTAGTGTTTGCAGGCATTATTTCTAGTAGAGTTTGAGGTCATTTAGCAGTCACTGGAAAATTATCCAGTCTGCCTCCTTGGGCCTTAAAGCTGCCTTAAGAAAAGATGCAAAAACATACTGCTTTTAGATTGGTCTAGACAACTTTACACATACCAGCTGGCAGCGTCTTGTCATTATTCATAAATACGGTGTAAGAAATAACTGCTTCCCAGATTTTGATGAATCCTAAATATAAGTGCCCACATTCAGCAGGCAAGTTGATGCTGGCTTATGTAACAGTTGGGGATTTAAACCTCTTGGAAAATCAGTGAGCCTCTTAACTGGAGACCAAGCAATTTGACTATGTGATTTCTGTGCAAGTAGTAGACTAATTGGGCCTGAGGTAACCTATTACACTGAAATGATATTTGCACTTGCTACTGGTTACAGTAATTAAGCTCATAGAGCCTGGAGAAACATCATTAGTGCAATGTAGTTGGTTTTATTTGATATTTCTGTCTGTAAAGTACTTTGTAACTCTAGGATATAAACCACACACACCTGAAAGAGCCAAGTTCATGTGCACTCTTATTCACTAAGAGTTCTAGTAGAATTAGCAAGTAACATTACTTGGAAGAATAAAATTAGGGAGCTTCAGAGAATATTGCTACTCTGCAACTGCAAAAGGACCCTGCAATGGCAAGTGTATTTTACATATGAACTGAATTTTAGTTTAGGAACATTTCCCCTCCTATTGTATTCTCTCAACAGGAAAGGGAAAGCTCCAGAAGTAATTTTGAATTCTACTTATTTTGGTTAACAAAATTATTTTTCTTCCTTTCCCCTCAAGCACATCCCTGTTTTGGAAAGCATTCCGTCTAAATGTTTCAAAGAGGCAAAAAAGTGCCTGTGGTTTGGCTCCCACTGTAGTTTCTCATGGATGGCTTCTGGAAGAACTAATTTATTTAGAATCTTTCATAATTTCTATAATTAATATTATATAATTTCAGGTTTTTTAGAATTTTTTTTTCTGTAGGTCAATCCTATTTGATACTATATGCAAAAAAAAATTATTGTTCAATAGATTTTTCAGGTGTTTTCAGGGGAGGCAGGGGAGGAATTTGGCATGGCTACCTTTCAGTAAGCTACTTCAACAAAAGGATGTTATTTGTCCTGTAATTTTGATTTTGAAATGCAGAGGTTTTATATGCAATAAGGTGTCTCTGGTGCTAAAATGTTTTGAAAAATTACCTGAAAATTGTTTGGTTATTTGCTTCCATTGCAAGTCATGTAGGAAAATCCTGCAAAACAGCTGTGCAACATTGTGTTGTCATACTCAGAAAACCTATTTCCTGAATTTTCAGATGTATTTACCCTACCCATCTTCTGGTTAAAGAGCAGGGCTCTGAAAAGCATTCTCTACTAACCTGGCTGCATTGCCATAGTTTTACTTTTTAAATTAATAGTCAATGTTGAAAATCACACTTGAACATATTTCTATTGTATTCATAATTTTCTTTTCTTGGTGACACCTGCCAGGACACCAAGACACTTAGATGACCTTCCTTCACTTTGCATACACTAAACACAAATTTTGAGTGAATTCCAAAGGCAAGATAAAATACTTCCGGAGATTTATTTTGTGCTGTGATCCCATAAGCAGAATAGGGATGTTATACACTTTATGACGTGTGATGGTGCACTACTTTTGAACAAGTTCAGTCCTCATATCATTCTTCAGTGTATTGGATATGCAACCTTTTCCTTCCTCTCTCCCAGCTTCTCTCCCTTCCTCCATCCCTTTTGTGCCTTCTTCTCTCTTGTCCCTTTCAAAAGTGGAAACTCACTAATGGTTATAGTAGCCCACTACATGCTGGTACCAAGCACTGGTGCCAGTGATCCTGCAGTAAGCCTTCTACAGGAAAATGCCATTTAAAATGTTGACATGACATGGAGAATGTCTTAGCTGTATTTTCATTTTGAATTAAATTCCCACTGGAACAGGGAACACTGAATTTTTAAGGCTTTCTTCCTAACTCTGGAAAGCTTTGACAACAAGAAAAAACATCTAGTTTCCTAGTTCTTCATCTTTTGGCTTGATGGAACTGGATTGGAAGAGAATAGGGTTTTACATAGGAGGCAGTAACCTAGAAGGCACTCCAAGTCTCTGCCTGGCACAAAGTAATGTCACGCTTACCAACAACCATTCTCAGTGCCAATATCAGCCTCCATGCTCTAGTTCCAGTTCAGGACAAAACTTCTTAGAGAAAATGTGGTATGACCAGGGGGTTTGCCTTGTCCAGAAAACATACTTTATCCTGGCTGAGGCTGTAAATAGGTGGTGTGCAGCCCCCTGTAATACACCCTCTGTATGGAGGAGCTCTCCACTCTCCATAATACAAGCATCAAAATCTGGTCAACTCCTGTGATTAAAAAAACTAGGTTATTTGAATGCAGTGTAGAAGGAAGATCAACCCCATCTGCAAAACACTCTGTGTTCATGAAGCCTTTGGCAGTAGATATGTTATCACAAACAATTTTGATTGCATGTGAAGGAAAAGCCCTAAGTGAAAATTATTTTTTCTTTATCTATTGTGCAATTAAGAGATTAACTCCCTTAACAGTAGGTTCTCTTTTTGAAGGTGTACATCCTACTTTCATTGTCTTATTTTTTTACTAATGAGAGGTTTATAGCTGGTTTTTACTTAAGAATGATTGCTGGTGGTGAAATGAAGTAATTATGTGATGTATGACAAGAGACAAAGCTGCATACTAGGGAACTTGCATAAAATGCAAACTTAATCTTCCTTATATGAAAAAGAATACTTTACAAGCTGGCAGGTCTTCAGCTTTGAGTAATGAGACCCTTTTCTTTTTCTGCATATTAAAAAAATGGGTTAACAAAGGCAGGAACTAAAATATCTCTATTTTCTTCTCTCTCTTGTTCACAAATTGTAGTATTATAGGACTTCTGGAATTTGAAATGCCATGATTTTAGAAGTTACGGGAAGCAAAAGAAGTGTCCTCTGATGGTTAAAAAAAAGTCAAATTTGGAAATGACTTTATGGTCAGTTCATACTGAAGGCTTTTGAGTTCATCATATCCATCATACTAATTTAATTTAGAAGCAAAACAGAAATCTTAAGTAAAAAGGCCAAAAGGCATTATGGGCATGAAAGTTAAACTAACATTGCATTCTGTTTAAAAAAAAAAAAAAAAAAAAAGAAGGAGGAGGAAGAGAGAGAAAAGGAGCAGCAGCAAGTAGTAGGCAAGTCAATAGTGTTTGTACTGTTTCTGCATGACTGCATTTTCTCATGCAAGAGGTACTTCTGAACTACAATGGGGCTGTGATAAACCATCTGTTTAGAGATTAAGGATCCATCAACACTGAATGTTCAGTTCAACATAAACTGGTAATTTGTTTAACTCTGCATTTGCCATTGTCTCCCAGAACCACTCAACAAATATTATCTCTTTAATTATGTGGACAAAGAGAAAATGTATTTTCTACATGATCTTGCAATAACAGTGAGGTACCTATAAATTTTAATGAAAATTAAAATCAATCTGAAAATTTAGGTCCAGTAACTAGACTGCAGCTGTGGAATTCAAAGGCCAGCTGGTGATTGTCAACAGAGATTTGAAGCATTCAAATAGTAAAAGTAGAAGGCACATCATGAAATAGAGTGTAAACAAGCTGAGAGTCTACAAAAAAGAGAAAAAATTGAATATTTGCTCTATATTTTAGGAAAATCTTCACTTTCATGAGATATTTAGCCTTGTTTATGTTTTCCCAAAGGAGTGACATGACATCCCCTTTGCCAAACTATACTAGGTTTGTGGAAGTAGTTGTGTTTGAGATGCATATTTCAGTGAGACATCTGATGAGAAAGTGTTAGGTATGGAAGGCGTTGGTCTCATTTACTGATTAGTATCACAACCCCAAGGACTAGAATGTCTACATCATAGACTAGACTAAAATCCCTACATCAATAATAAGCAGCACATTTTGGCCTAAATGGTTAAAACGCAGTCAAAAAAAAAAAAAAACAAACGGGGGGGGGGGGGGGGGGTAAATCATACAGATTTTACTGGCAATGTCTCACCAAAATGCATCTTGTCTTTCTGCTTTGAGCTTTCTCAGCTTGCCCTTTCCCACCTACACGGTACCTATGAGCAGCAGGAGCAGCTCTGAAAGTAGGAGCACACCAGGGTTACAAAGTTTCCCACAGCCACGTGAAAGCTCCTATTCAACTAGCTGAACTGCTTGCTCACTGAAGACAAAGTATGCAAACTCCTGCTAAAATGCAAAAGAAAACCACTAATTGCCTGAGCTGAGAAAGCAACTTCCCCTATGGGCAGGTTATTCTCTAACTGTCAATTAGTGTGCTCCTTGCACATTCCACCAGCTGCTATCAAACATGGAGTGCTGCACCAAGAGCTAAGTACATGGACCTGGACCATTGAATCCTGTCTGATATGGTAACATTCCTGTGATCATAACACAGTTCTGTGGGAGCATCTTATGCACTTCCACACAGAATTTGTGACCTCTCTTCAAGGGGTCCTCTTACAGCAAGCCACTCCTGCCTGTCCAGGGCAATAAAGCAGGTGTTCTGTTTTCTATAAGCTCTGAGAAGGTACCTCAGGATGCCCTGTAAAAAGAATGCCTTCCTGAGCTGGCTCATGATCTATCAGCAGTCTGCCTTCTTCCCCAGATGAAGCAAAGAAAAGGGGAGTTAGTGAAAACAACTAAAGAATGCAGCATCCTGTACCCTGAAAATTGGTTTATCTGTTTCAGATACACTGTATGCTTGCTTATTAGTTGACTCCCACTGACTGATATATTCACATGGGGAAAGTATTTCTCATCTTATCAGAATTGCAAGAGAAGACAAAAACCCCCAATCATTATGTTTTATGAAAATATTCTTCTTTTGGAAATAAAATCTCTAAAGATGTATGTCAGCACTCCTCCTCTGCAGGAGTAGTTATATTAAAAACCAGACCATAAACAAGGAGTTAGTAAGCTGAGGCCCAAAACCTCCTGCCCAAAAGTGACTATAATAAAATCTGAGGAATAGAGCTGACAGTAGCTCTGTCTCATAAATTCACCAAGCCTGTCAGAAGACAGATGACTAGCCATGATTACCAAATGCACTAGTGTTTTTTTTTGCCTCTTAACCTCACTGAATGATGCTGACACTGAGCAGAGTGTTTATCTATCAAGACAGGATAGTCACATGTTCCTAGAACCTCTTCCTTGTTCTCACTGCTTGCTACACCCTCTTCTGGCATCAAGCCCTGAAATAGTCCATAAACTCCTTAGGGCAGATATTATGTCTGTGTTGGTTTTGCACAGTGCCCAGTGTGATTAAATTTTGATCTCAACCATCATTTCTAGAGATTTTTCAAATATAGGGGAAATAAGGTGGGGAAGGAGGAGCTTTGAGCATTATTTTTATCAAGTGTCATCAAGATTTTGTTCACATTTTTCTGGGCCCCTATTTTACTTCATGTAATAGAAAACTGTGATTCAAAGTATCTATAAAAATATTTCTAAATCCTTATTAAATATTCAAGAGGAATCACAAGTGCACTCTCTTCATGCTTTTGCTGCCCTTACACCCTCACAGACATTTTCTATCCATACAGCTTCTTCAGCAGAGGTGCAAATGTCACATTCCTAATTTTTCCACTAATGTAAGTGTTCCGTGGTATGGGAAAAACAAACAAACAACAAAAAAACCCAACCTTTTCTAATAACTTAATTTTTTTTTACAAGCAATGAAAGATCCTTGACCATGTGACAAAGTTTATTGCTTTCCAGATAACAATACTACATTTACTTTATTTTCTAAATTACCCAACTAATCTAAACAATATTTAGCAAGTTTTATTATTATTCAATCTCAGTCCCCCAGAATCCACTTTCTGAGGAATGTATCAGCTAGATGAAGGAAGAGAGGCCCTAAGCTTGGCTGCATTTCTGCTGCCCTTTGTAATTAACAGTGAACTGCCTGACTCCTAGGCATCCCAGTGATAATTGCTCAACTTTAAAGACAGTGTCCCAGTCACAGAGTACTTCTAAGAAATTCATATCCCTTGCTGTTTTTATTTCAGGTTGAATGGCTGCAGACTAACATGACAGTTGCGCCTCACAGTAAAGGATGTGCTCCCAACTGCAACAGAAACATTTTTTCTTAGCATTCAAGTTCATAAACACCACCAAAAAAATTTAGAACAAAGGAAATACCGACAGAACTAGTAATTGAAGCTGCACTTCAAAAGAAAATCCACAGATGAAGTATGGGCATTATGTAATGCAACATCAGAGAGTTCTAGGTTGTCACCTTGCATGGAAAGTTGTAAGATTTAAGCAAGAACTCTTAAATGTATCACAGATTGGATGGGGTTCAAAAATCAGATCTACGGAGAACAAGTAGGTGGTTTGCTGGTGGAAAGAGGCAGTTGTTTGACTTGCTGCCAAGGACAACCATGGAGTAGGGCAGAATGCCATTTCAGAACTGCATCTCAATATCAGAGGGCCTTCAAAGTATAGGTCCCCATTGAATTTTACACAAACTGGGAAGAACTCCCAGAAGTCTCTTCCTTTGGATGAGATCTGAAATGTTTCAGCATGTTCTTAAGGAGTTAGGTTTGTTAAACTTCGTATCAGGTCTTCTTCCCTGCATTTTGCATAGTTCTCTATTTTCCACCCAATGTGTGTAAGACAGCATGAGGTATTGAAAAAGGTCATCTCCCATTCTCCAGCTCAGTGATAGACAAAACTGATGGCTAAAAGCAACTTTTGACTCATTTGTGAAATGTCTGCTGACATTATCATAAATTTTGCCACCATAAATTTTGCCACAGACCAAATACGTTGTCAATCAATTGACTTTGGCTGGTGGGAAAAGATGGACAGCTGTACAGCTGTCTTTTCTGCATCCATAGAAGATTGTTTCATCCAACATTAGCTGTTCATACAAGCAAAAAACGTTACCTAAGGACTCAAACTAATATACAGTATACTAAGTTAGTTTGTCAGTGACACTAAATTGGACAAGCTGTTGACTCCCTCAAGGGTATAAGAGTCCTGCAGGGAGACCTTGACTATGCAATCACCAACTCTACGACACTTAAAGATAAATGTTGCACCCGGAATGGGGCAACTATGGTTGTATATATAGACTGGAGAAAGAGAGGCTGGAAAGCAGTACTGTGGGAAGGGCCCTGGGGGTAGTGACTGACAGCAGCTGAACATGAGTCAGCTGTGCCCAGGTGGCCAAGAAGGCCAGTGGCATCCTGGCCTGTATCAGCAATAGTGTGGCCAGCAGGGCCAGGGAAGTGATTGTGCCCCTGTATTTGGCACTGGTGAGGCCACACCTTGTGTGCTGTGTTCAGTGCTGGGACCCTCAGTTTAGAAAGGACATTGAGATGTTGGAGCATGTCTGGAGAGGGAATGGAGTGATGGAGAAGGGTCTGGAGCACAAGTGCTATGAGGAGCACTTCTTGATGGAGCTGGGGTATTTTAGCCTGGAGAGGGGTGACCTTATCACTCTCTATGACTGCCTGAAAGAAGGCTGTATTCAGGTGAGGGTCAAGCTCTTCTTGCAGGCAACCAGCAATTGGGCAAGAGGACAGAGTCTAAAGCTGTACCAGGGGAAGTTTAGGCTGGACATTAGAAAATAAATCTTCACAGAAAGAGTGACTGGACATCAGAATGGGCTTCCCACAGAGGTGGTGGAGTCACTGTTCCCTACAGTGTTTAAGAAAAGATTGAATGTGGCACTTAGTGCCATTGCTTAGCTGATGCAGTGGTGGTCAGTCATAGGTTGGACTCAACGATCTCAAAGTTCTTTTCCATCATAATTGATTCTGAGATTCTGTGATTCTATCCTGGTCAATGGAAAGTTGAACTGAGTCAGTAGTGTCCTGGCAGCCAGGAGGGCCAGCCCTGTCCTGGGGGGCATCAGGCACAGCATGGCCAGCCAGGCAAGGGAGGGAATTGTCCTGCTCTGCTCTGAGCTGGGGCAGCCTCACCTCGAGTGCTGGGGGAAGTTTTGGATGCCACAACATAAGAAATTAAACTACTAAAGAGCATCCAAAGAATGGCCATAAAGACAGTGAAGGGTCTGGAGGGGAAGTCATGTGAGGTCACTTGGTTTTTCAGCCTGGAGAACAGGAAACTGAGGGGACATTGCAGTAGATAGCTTCCTTCTGTGGGAAGAAGAGGGGCAGGCACTGAGCTCTTTTCTCTTGTGAACAGGATTGAAGGAAAAAGCATGAAACTGTGTGAAGAGAGGTTTAGGCTGGATATTAGAAAAAGCTTCTCATCTGAAGAGTGACTCGGCCCTGGAAAAGGCTCCCTGGGGAAGTAGTCACAGCCTGAGAGAGTTCAAGAAATGTTTGGACAGCACTCTCAGGTACATGGTGTGACTCTGGGGTGATCCTGTGTACAGACAGAATTCAAAGATTGTAGGTCCCTGTCAACTCAGGATATTCCATGATGAGTCTGTGGTTCTGATTTTGCAATGTTTCTGCTGTTGCCTCTGTGATCTGTGACAGAAGTCCTTTTAAAATTCACTTTGAAGAACATGTTTAATGATCGAGACAGTAGTCAGAATTGATCATTTGCTCTCTGAAAGACACTTAACTTCCTCATTAACATAAAACCACAAGAAACACAAAATGCGCAAGTCCAGAGGGATTACAGAGAAAGCATGATATAAAATAATCAGTGTTCATCTCTGTAAATTCCAAGATGTTTTTCTTGAGAACTTAATTTATGTTATGTTATCATTTTTTCATGTGCTGGAGAGCCCATATAATGCACATTTCTCTGTTCCTGCTAAATCTCACAAAAATTTTTGGACTCTGTGTAGTGAATGAGGACATATTTTCATATAGTGTCATTGTTTTACTACTTCCCATGTTTATTTGAACAGATTCATAGCACTGGGTAGAAAATGTATTGGTTGGCAACTTCAGTTTTGGAAGAGAAAGTAAACACATGGTGATTAGCAAACACTGAACTCTACTGTGTTTAATTTTTGGCTTAACAAAAATTAGAAACACATACATACAAATGCATGAACCAGGGACCCTTTTCTGTTTTGTTCCAAGCAGGAGCATTTGTCTGTACACTGCTTCCTAATCCTTCTTTGGAGAATTTCCAAGATTATACTTTTTTGCCTTTTCTTTAAATATGTTTACTAACACCGACTTCACATGCCAATAAGGCACTAGTTAACAAAAGAAATTTGCCTCTGAGATGTAATTGAAATCACTAAACTAACAAATTAAACACAGTTTAAAAACAAAACAAAACCAAAAAAAAATTGAAAAATTATGCGTACTGCTGTTAAATGAAAGGTCACAAGAGTCATTTATAAAAGAGAAAAAATTTTGGAAAGATACTCAATGAATTTCAAGGCTAAAGATAAATACACAACAACCATCTAACCTCCCAGTTGTCATTGTTTTTCTTTTAGTGCTTCCATTGTTCTTTTTAGTCCTTGAATTACCTACCCTGAAAGTTGGGGGGGTTTAAGGCATTTACTTTTACTACTTGCAAATGTGCTGTCTTTTTAGCGATTATGACAGACCCCTTTAAGTGGAGTTAATTGCTCAGAGCAGAAAAATAGGAGCATGAAGTCATACAGCCTATTTCCAGAGAACCATTGAATCCCTAGCATCACTTCAGGCAAGAAATTTTTTTTTTCTGTGCTTAGTTTCATCTTATTGTTTCCATGTTTCTCAGATTCAAAGAAGAGTTGGTTGTTTTACTTACACCTATAAAACAGCCTCAGAAAGAGCGCAAGTCAACCATGCTCTCAGAATTCGTTATCTCATCTCCCTTGCCACACTTTTCTAACTACTTGGAAAATATTTTTCCTGAAGACAGAATAACCTCAGAGCCACAGGTTGTTATGAGGCATATAGCAACACACAGAAAAGCCTTTTACATGCTTGCCACATGCAATGCACAAAGTAATCACTGAGCAACTTTCCATACTCCATAAAGATGAAAAGCATTTCCTTCCACCAAGCCCTGCAGCAGAGGGCCGCATCCGCCAGAGCCATTCGGTTGATTTCAAACAAAGGTAGGAAGTGGCTGTATCCTAATGCTTCATTGTGGTCCCATGAGTCAGTGCTTTGGAACTCAGTACCTATTCTTCACTCTTTTACCAGAAGAAGGAAAAAAAAAAAAAAAAAGCCCACCCAGAAAAGAAGCAGATAAACAGAAACAGCAAGGGTGTTCAGATAAATGCTTTGCTCAAGAGAGAGCTCCTGGTCCTTAACTTTTCTTTTCAATTCCTAATCTCCAGCTCTGCAATAACATTTACTCACCAGCAGGAAATCACTAGTGGTGAACAGTTTTTCTATGCTATGATGGCCCAGCACTGAACTGACCTGTCAAAGCCATGTTATCGGGGAGAAAGACAGAAGTTCTACAGGCTGAGAAGGTGACTCAGTAACCCTTCTGAGTGGAAAACCACTCTTGCAAACACAAACATAGGAAGGTTATTCACAATAGTAACTAAGGTAGCCAAGCCACAAAAAGAAAATTTTCACTTACTGGTTAGCATATTTTTTTCGGGGTTAAGAGATACCTTTTACTGAAAGCATAAGCATGAAGGAACAACAGAAGTGTTGCCAAAACCACATCACAAAGCGTTGACCATGCTATTCTTCCTAGCTGACAAAACTGCTTATGATGTGGATGACCAGATTAACATTACAAGTGCTGTGGTTCTGCATGCTGATATGGTATGCTACTGGGCAAACACCACAGCATTTTAAAAATTCCTACAAAAAAAGGTATTGAAAACTTCGCTATTTTTTTATACCACTAGAAATCATGTTTCATACCACTAGAAATATTGTTTTATACCACTATAAACAGATATGCAGCTGCCTCTGAGGTGAACAGTGACAAATACTTAACAGTGAAATTAAAAATACTCAGTATATCCAAAGCTCAGTATCTCAGACATAATTCAAGCTGAGTATAACAAATCTCTGCACTTACAAACATTCACAATTAATATAATCTTATCTTCTCAAAGGTATGTATGGTGACTGCAAGATCCTGCACAATCAATACTACCACGTAATGATTACATGGATAAGACACAGGACAGCGACCTCATTCAGGTAGGGGGGAACTTTACTGTTCAAATGGAGACACCAGTTACATGATCTGTTAGAGAACAGCATTAAAAAGCAAAAAAAAGGAAAAGACTAAAAGGTGAAAAAAATAGTTCAGCTAAAATGCATTATACCCTTTTTAAGATTACTAAAAGACATTACTGTATATTTTATAACTTGAGAAGTTATAGCATAGGCTCAATGTTGTTTTATATGACTATTTCAAAATGTAAAAATAATGTATTTGTTCTTCTGTTGAAGAGATAAAATTTCAACCTATAAACGTATGGCTAGTTTGTAGATAGAAATACTATACTTTTTGAGATTTCCATAACATTCACTAAATTTTAGAGGTTTTGAATTTTATGAAAAAAGTACTCCAGTTCTCCCTATACAAAGCAGAAGACTAAATCTTGTTTTTCATAGAACACCTTGATCCAACTGTTGTTAAGGTATGTCATTCCATATCCTCTGTCTCTCATACTGATAATTGTCTTTTTGCTCATTTAAAAGATATAAGAAATGCCCCTTTGTTTTCTTGGTTTTTGGGGGTTTTTTTTGCTAACATCTAACAATAAAATTCTATTCATATTTTTAGTATATTTTAGGGACTCAGGCTGACCATATTACCAAAACTGTATGGAGTGCATAACGCCATATAACTATGAGTAATCTGCATGAAGTTCCCTTGTACTTTGCCAACATATCAGATAGTCAGAACTGTTTACAGAGGTACAAAAACCATGGAGAGCACAGTTTATAAAGCAAAAAAAGGAAATGTACTCTATGCAACAGGAAAATTAAAACACATTAACAGCACTATCTTGTTAGAAACACTTGGCAGCATGTCTAAAGCATCATGGTCAAAGGCATGATGCAGTATGTGCTGTGTTCCAGTCAGAAGCATTCCCAAACTCCAAAACTCTAGCCATCATCACCACCTCATTTGGCAGTGGCTCCAAAAACTCAGTTCATCTAGTCTAAATTTACTCCACATGAAATAGACACAAACTTACTAGATTGATCTGTGTTGTGTTCATGGGAAAAAAAAAACAAAAGGAACATTGGCAAACAGCAATACAGCATAAAGCTGGGCAGCTAAAAAGACATTTGCACTGTGTCATGAAAGGCCTCATCTACATCATGTCCACATCCTGTTTTTATTTTAAATTTTCAGTGACACTTCTCTTTGTCTTCCTTTCTAAGTCCTTCAGTTTCTCAGCTCCATGTTTTTTTTCCATGTTGCTGCTGCTGCTGCTCTGGACACAGAACCAATGTGTTCAGAATAGATAACAAGCAGCGTTTTGAGTGGATAAAAAGGCGAAAGGACGCCAAAAAAAGAACTGACATCTCTTTGATTAGAAGCTGAGCTACAAAAACTCTGAAGATTGTATTCCACCTTTCTAGGAGTTATTAACCAAAATTATTTTCTCAGATTCTCTATAAAAGCCCAGCAAAGGAAATTAATACATTCAGCCACATTGAATTCACATTACTGTGAATTCCATATTTCTGCTGCGTTTCTTAAAACAAACATGCATAAACTGAAAGGGGTCTTTTAAAGCAGCTTTGAGGATTGAGAGATTTGTTTTTCAGCACACTTTGTCATTAGTGTGTCACTACTCAGACGAGTGAGGACAAGAAACAATCTCAAAGACAGACTGGTTAATACCAGAGACTATGCAGAAGACACAAGCTAATCTATCTAAAAGCAGAGGTGTTAAGGTAAACAAAAATATTTCTTTTTATGTTTCTATTTTTCAAACTATCTTGAAGACAACAAACAGGCAAATTTTTCTAATATCTATTAAAATCCCTTTAAAACATACTGAGTATATGGTTCCTTTTCAGTTCTTTCTTATGAGTTTTCAGACAGAAAAAAACCAAGAATGGATGGCTGTATTCCCAAAACTTGTTACTGAAAGGCTTCAATCATGAAATTGCAGTACAAGCTCCCAGCCAAATTCCAGGACAAAACATGATGCAGCTCTATAAAAAAGAGGAAAGTGGAAGAAGCACCATTTTGTCTTCTTATTTTAGAAGGATTGAAACATGAACCTTACTTGAAATTTACAGACTAAATCCTAGACTTCTTCAAAAAGAAGGAAAAAGTGTTTTAATTGGCATGTGTCAGTACCTTCATAGGGAGAAAATAACAGATCATAAAGACATCATCATTGTGTGTGAATGACACAGCAAGAGCTTCACAGTGAACCTAAACAACCTCAATTTAGCACCAGCAAGAATGACAAAGCATTGGAACAAACAAGAAAGCTACCAAATTTTAAGACATGTTTTTTGTCCAGAAGAGTAATTTATTTCCTATATCTAAACTTTGAAAATAAAATTCGTGCATAGAAGCATCTCTCCTTTATTAAAGTAATTAGAGATATTATTTGAGCCAAGGACAGTAGCACTCCTGTAGCCTATAATTCTTCCTCTTTCAAGAGATGTGACCCTGATTAACTCACTTTGCACTTCTACCTTAATGTCTTCATCTGTAAAATGGAGATAACACTACTTATTTACATATCTCAGTGCATAATGTGAATTAACTAATGTTTTAAACTGACAAAAAGATGAAAGCCAACTTTAAGCATAGTTTGATTAACAGAATCATTCATATCATCTGCAAATTAATAAAAAAATTCCTTTACAGATTTCTTGCAAAGATAATAATAGTTATACTAACCAGGGAGTACAGATATTAATCACTTAAAGGTTGTTCTGTCATATTCATGAATGTCACAGAAGTATCAGTGCAGCTTCTAAAAAGTGACTGAGAGTGGCCCCTCTGAAAGCAAAGAGTTCAGGAGTTCAGGCCTGAAGTCCTCCCACCATCACATAAATTCTGTGGCCATCATGAGCCTTTCTCCTGTTCGATACATCAGATACGTCTGTTTGTAGGAAAAAAAAAAAAAAAAAAACAACCAACCAAACAAAAAAATTAAGAAAGCCAAGTTTTAATTTAGAATTTAATAAAAATTGATTAAGCATCACAGAGCACAAACAAAGCTGCTCCATAAACCTCTCAGCTCTTTTTATGCAGGAATGAAAGAAAACACTGTCTGCTGAAGCAGATGACAGATGCTGGCTTAAAGATAAGTATTATTTATACTTCTGTACCAGATTTCTTCTTATGCATATCTTATCATGCATGGATATACAATCAACAAAGCAATTATTCTGTATCAGTCAAAGACCTTACAACATAATTTTTCTCCATGGGAATTTATTTTATACAATTCATTGTTCAATAAAAAATAGAGAAAAAAAATTTAAGCATTTCAAGAAAATGTTTAAATTATATCTGAAATACTCTTTCCTGCTGAAGTGCTTAAATGAGGCAATTAAAAAGTCTATAAACTGTCATGTTCAGAAATTCACTGAGGCTTTGCAAATCACCGAGGAAAGGTCTAATATCAGCAAATATCTGAAATCAGGAAATTTTAAATAAAATTAGCTAATGCAGGTGATTTTTCCTCAGACTAGTCCAACAGACTCTTTCCCCACTGCAAAATGTGGAGTGCACAGCTACAGTCCATGGTAGCAAGTTTTAGCATTATCATGGGTATGAACATATATTTTTGATTCACAAGCAAAATTAAATATCATTTCCACGCTATATTTTCTTCCTTTTCTTATGCTTTTCCTTTCCCCTTCCCCTATGAACACTCATTTAGTAGTAGTTCACTGTAACACTGTATTTGTCTGGCTTAATAATCTAAAAGAAAAGAGAGAAAAGGATACAATAATCTAAGTGGCTGAAGAAACCTTCCTGCAATGATCTACTCTAATTTGTCTAAGACCAGATTTTGAGTAATGGAGATATAAACAGCATGTTTCTGCCATGATATGCAGGCACCTCCATCATAATCACAAAAAAATTGTTCTGAGAGAATTCAAGGGATAATTCCTCAGAATTACACTGGCAAAGAAATTAGCTTCTAGCCACTTTCTTTAATTGAATACAGTTGTGTCTTGAGACTCAGAAATTTATAACTAAAATATGTTACATAAATCAGCACTTATGCTACAACATAGAATTAATTTTTCTTTTTGAATTATGCAGAAATACACAATAGGAGGATATAGAGGATGATCATCAATTAGAGGATGGTAAGTCTTCATGGGTTTCTAGAATACTATTTTTCCCTATAAAGATACTCCACACAGGAAAGTGTATCTGGGTAAGTAAGAAGTTCTATTTTCAAATCTGGCTAATAATATCCATCAAAAGTATCTTGACAACCTGTAATATGATTAAGATTGAAGTAAATTAGGAGCTTTAGTGCACATGTATATCTTACCTCTGTATGAACAGTGTGCTTTTTCATTCAGTATGAATGACACTAAAAAGCTAGCTACTTGCTACTAGCTACTGTATTTATGGGATTTAAACAGTTTTGCATTCTTCCTTTTAATTAAAAATCCTAAAATTTTTTGCCATGCCTGAACCCTTCAAAGTGAATATGTGTTTGTGCTAGAGGTTATTTACAATGACTGGCCAGTCCACTGATCAGACATTGTCTGTCAGGCAGACATTTGAACTAATTATGACCTAAACCAAAGAGGCTTAAGAAGAAGGTTACTTAAAGTTTTAGAAAATAGGAGGAGAAATGCTTCTGAAAGAAGCACCAAAATACATTCATTTTAAGTGGTCTAAAGTAGTTCCCAAATTGCCACTCACTGACTGGACTGTTGAGGGCAATATCTTATAAATCAGTGGAGTCCATTATTTTCACAGCAGAGGATAGGAAAGTGAAACATAAATGGAGTTTTCCAAAATATTTAAATGGAAACCTTCCAAAGGTATCCTCAGAATGTAATTTTATTTTTTAATTTCTCCACCTACCATTTCCTTAAGAGGTAGGAAAATAATTTTCAAATACAGCCAATCTGAATATACAATACAGCTAACTTGTATCGTAACAAAGGCAAAAGTATGCCAGTGCATGCAACATATACAGATTTGACACTGTGTCTACATATGTAACAGATGAAATACAAAGACACAAAATAATAAGCTTTTATGTTTCTCATAATTGTCAGAGATGAAAATGTCATACAAATTTCCACCCACTTCAGAAGAATCTGGCTTAGCTCCTCTGAACCATAATAATAACATAGGAAACTCCTTTTTTGAAAATTTAGAAATTTATCTAAAAATGTCAGTGGCATGTTTTATATTGTTATTGACTTTAAGACAAATTTGTCTCGGAAAAAAATCTCTATCAAGCAAAATACTACACAAAATAGCCACTGAAAAAAATATCTATTCTACAGACCTAATTTTAGCACTTTCTCTTTTGTGGGACAGTACTTAACTGTATTTCCACCAAGTCACCTGATAAACAGGCCTCTTGTTAATATACCCTTTCTTGTTTAAATTTATGACTTATTCATTGCACTTCTAATAGTCAACAGTCAGTCTTCTGTTTATGACAATCATGTTTTCAAAATAATTCACAAATATAACTCTCCCTCTATGCTGAATATCCCACTTTTTTCTTCTTTTTTTCCCATGGAGAACACATCAAAATTTTTATTGAAAGTAATATATCTGAGATTGTCTGTCACAATAAATACTAAATGTTCTGAGCCTTTCAAAGGGTTGACTTTTCTTTTGTCTGTCTTTCCTCTGGGAATTTCTGTAGTATAGCAACTTAGCAATGCTGAGAAACTAGTAGAATGTAACATTTCGCTAATAATGAAACAAACCTTAGAAACTCCAAAGAAAAACAAATCTACAGGCATTTCTCTGAAAATTGGCAAGAAAGGCATTAGGGAAGCAAAAAACCAAACAAGAAAAGGAAACTCCTGCTCCTTAAGACTAAAATATATAACAAGTGAGAAAAAGAAGTGGCATCCCTAGTCAACAAAGTACTCTCTGGCACCCATTCTTCAAAGGGAAGCACTGTAAGGGCTGAGCTGCTAAACAGTTAATCTTCAGTAACTCCACTAAAGAGCAGTAGTGGCAGGCTGCCCGTCATTCTCTTAGACAGAGCTTGTCAGAGAAAGTAGGGCAGCTTGTCCAGCCCAGCAGTCAACTGATTACTAGGGAGCTCAATGGGGCTGCCGGCCAACTCCTGAGGCTGCTGCCAGCCCCTTGGGTATTCAAAGGCCAGGATCCAGTGTGGCTCACTTTGCCAGAATCACATGATGTCAGTGCTGTTTTCTCCAGACCAGAATAACCAGTCATTCAGGTTCCTGCAAATGGTATGCAAACAAATGTCATAAGCTCAGCAAGGCTTGCACCTGCAAAACTTCCAGGGGTTACAGGCACAGGTCGGTCCTCACCTCTGCAGAGTTCTTCTGAGATCCAGATGGGCACAGAGTGGTGTCCATTCAGGCCTTCTGCATTAGCTATAGTTTAAAAAATTGCTACAGTAGTTTCACTGATCAAATCCCACTCTGGAAACTACATTTCTAAATTTTTTTTTAAAAAAAAGATGACACCAGGGAGTTGGGTCTGGTAGAGCTGAACAGAAACCAGCTAGGTATTTACAGTAAGATGTATGGAATGGAAACAAAACTCCTAAAGTGTCTAAGAAGAAAATGTGTATTCATTTCATATTTAAGGAAATTCAAACTAAAAAAAATTAAACCGATTTCTAAGCAGTATATTTTTCATAAAGATTTCTCTCCCTGCAAATTTCACCCAAACCAATACACAGACTTGTCAACTTCTTGTCTGATATACTCAATAGTAAATAATACTATATACTATTAGTATATAATACTATATACTATATACAATGCTATATAATACTATATACTACTAATATATAATACTGTAAATGTGTAAATGATTTGCAAAGTGAAATGCAGTGATGGCATTAAAAAAAGAACAAAATTTCTTTTCTACTTCAAAAGTTTGCAGGTTTGTCAAGCTCACAAGCTGCATGGGTGTAGTTAGGGTTCTGAACTCTGAGTCTGACTAAGTGAAGAAAAAACAGGCAGCCCGTTCCCTGCAGGGTTTGTTTGGGTTTGGGGGTTTCTGTTGCAGGTTCTGTTACCTGTACCAGTGCAGGAAGCCCAGATAAATATCCCAAAGGTATTAAGTGGTGCTGCACCTGGGTCAACACAGACTAGGGAACGAACAGATTGAAAGCAGACCTTCAGAGAAAGACTTTGCAGTGGATGAAAGGCTGGACACGACCCAGCCATGGGCACTCACAGCCCAGAAAGCCAAACATGTCCTGGGCTGCATCCAAAGCAGCGTGGGCAGCAGGGCCAGGGAGGGGATTCTGTCCCTCTGCTCTGGTCTGCTGAGACTCCACCTGCAGTGCTGCATCCAGTACAGAAAGGACAAGGACCTGTTCAAGTGAGTCCACAGAAGGCCACCAAGTTATCAGAGGGAGGGAGCACCTCTTGTATGCCAAAAGGCTGAGAGAATTTTGATTTTTCTGTCTGGAGAAGAGAAGGCTTTAGGGTGACCCAGTGATGGCAGCCACCTAGTACCTGAAGCGAACTTACAGGAAAGATAGGGCAAGACTGTTACAAGAGAATGCAGTGACAGGACAAAGGGTAGTGGGTTCAAAGTTACTTTATGTTTAATTTAGGTATTAGAAATACATCTGTGAGGATGGTGAGACATTGATTGCCAGAGGAGGCTGTGGATGCCCATCCCTGGCAGTGTATAAGGCCATGTTGGAAAGGGCTCCAAGCAACCTGGTCTTGTTGAAGGTATCCCTGGTCATGGCAGGGGATTCAGAATGAAATGGTCTTCAGGATCCCCTTCCAAACCAAACCATTCTATGATTCTATTTTTAGGAAAGTTCTCTGGACTTCATGGAGAATAACCACTAAGAGTGGAAACTATGAGGACAGGAGGAGATCCTGAAGAGTACGTCTGGCACCCTTACAACTTTAAAAATAAATAAAAAAGTGATGGAGTTAACACTAGTTTTCACAATGCCAAATTCTACTGATTTTGACCACTTTTAGGTAGTATCTTTGTGTCTAAAACAAAAGAAGCAGTGATGCAAGATACAAACCAACGGAAGTGTTGTAGAAAAATTGCCTTTAAACACTGAGCTAGAGCCTCAGGCCCAACACATCTGCCCAGAATACTTGAGGAAGCCAAGAATTCTAACAACACAGACAGACTTGGGAACAAAAAAAACCTCTAGCTGACAAAGTAAGCATGTCAGGATGGCCTGGTGACAAAAGCAGATGGGGTTGAAATGCAGTCCCAAACCCCTTTGGCTCAAATGTCTGTATCTGGAGATGTGTGCCAGTATCTGCCTGCAAAAATGCAGGGACTCCTTTTAATCTGGAGGATCGCTGCCAATTTCCAAAGTCAATCCAATAGTAACATCTCAGCTTTTGACTTGTCCTTGTTCACTCTAGTGTCTATCTGTTGCAGAATTATGAATTAGAGTTAAATCACACATAACTTTAAACCTCAGCCAATTATCAGCAGAAGCATTGCACTCTGAAACAACAACAGGTGTGTGTTTCTCACATTTTCTTGGCATTAGCAACATCCCTGCCCCTCCAGCATCTGAGACTTCTGACAAGTGGCCCTTCTGTCTCTTCCCTAGTTTAACCAGAAAGGATATACAGTTGCACCTATGACAGCCATTTCTATCAATGTGAAGAAGCAGCTATGACCATAAAATGAAAAATAATGTCTAATTACAGAAGTTAGAAAAGCAGTGCTCCCATAATAACCAAGAGAGGTTAAAACTGCCACTCATTTCATTTTCAAGACAGAATAACAAAAGTAACACATGATTTGTTCAATTTGGAGGACAGATATATTTTTTGTCATTCAGACTCGATACCCTTCCACCTGGTGGCAATTAGGCTTGTAGTGTATATTATTCTAAATCCTAGAATAAAGACACACCTACCACACAGTATCAGAGATCAAATTACAGTGCATGTTTTTCAGAGTAATGTCACTTATTCTTGGGAAAAACACAATACAATAGCTTCACTATGTACAAACTAAGCAAAAACATGATTGATGACTCACAAATTAAATCCAAGCACTTCATGTAAATCTTTTGGAAATGTGAATATCCAGGATGGAAAGCAAGAAGCTAGCATTAGTATTACAGCATTCTCTCAAAATCTATTTAATATAAGTGTTGTGCCATATGAGCCTCACCTCCTATGAGCCTGGTAAATATATAAGGCAAATTCGTCTCTGAAAAATGTGTGTTTCTAATGAACTGTGATCTTCACTGCCATTAACAACTAGTTCTATGACTTCATTTGGTCTCCTTTGCTATGAAATATCTCAATATATTATACAATCTGTCATTTTGATGTCTCCCTCTTACTACTTATATCCTCTGTTGTCAATCCCAAAGATAAAATTTATTTAATTAGAGGTATAATACTGGGAGTCAAATTCAGATTTCAAGGTCACTCTAGTTTTGGTTCCTCTAGTTACTCATTTCTAACAGAATTGTATTCAAGATTCGCATTTCATACAAAGACTGCATACTGTTACTAAATACTCTGTTATTCTCAGATTTTAAGAGTTAGAGGCATGCCACATGATGAGCCCTTTGATTCATTTTTTTTCTTTATCATCTGGTGGGTTTTTTTCCTCCCACATTCCAACCTTAAGTTCATTAAATTGAACTTAAGATTAAGGAAATGGTGATGGAAACATGATTTCATATTTTGCTTAAAAGAGAGAGCTACAACATGGTCTTACACTTGCAATTTGCTGTAATGTATTTTACTGTCACTGAGTACATACGTCAAGTATTAAGGTGTAGTGAAGTATCAGTCAAATATCCCATTCATATCAGCACGCCAAAAAGCAGTTAATTATCATTTTCACCATGATAATAGTTGTTCGCTCACAACCGAAAAATCTGAAAATAAGGATGGAAAAGCTGTCTGAAAACTCTACTCAATGGTCACAAATCACAGGAATGGAGTTTGCAGCAAGTTTTTGTGCTTTTACAGAGCAGGTCATTTCTTTAACTGACCTGTCTCTAAGGTACAGTGAAACTGAAAGTTAAAAAATAAGGGAAAGAAGTCATCTTATCATACAATGAAGAGACAGCCAGACTGGTCTGAAATAATCCTGTCTGGTAAACACCCTGGCCTTTGGTGTTTCAGTAAGTCAAGCAGCATCCTGGGTCCATGTCCTCATGCCCTCACAAGGCTGACACAAGCCGAGTCACCACCTTGTCCTGTAAGCAGGAACACAGAATCAAGCCTGGGGGACTTGGGCACAGTCCCTAAGCCACTGCAGTTAGGGGAGGTGGGAGACCCAGGAGTTCTCAGCAAGTTCTCAGCGGCCACTGAGGAGCACAGCACGTTGTAGAAACAAAGCAGTTTTTCTTGCCCATGCCTTAAAGAAATTCCCCACATTTTTTCTAAGTTTTCCACGGCAGGCTTTTACACGATTGCATGAAAAACACACCCAGAGGTGGCAGGCAGCTGAATTGCCTTAGAGCTCTGCATTTTTTTAACCCATTTATCTTTTTAAGTCTACTGTGTGTTTTTTGGAAAGCTGATGGAGAGCAGAACTTTTGGGCACTCTCACTCTCACTTTGGAGAGGGGCATAATTTGACACTGCAAGCCTCATCTTACTGAACAGGAAAAAAAAAAAGCCTGAAGAGCAGCCTGCTCTCTTGAAATTCTTCTTTGAAAGTAAATGGATTCCAAGCATATTAAATTACAGTCTTTAATGAGACAATTTAGTCAGAGCCTCTCAAGTTCATAATTTTTCATTTGTCTATACACTTTGCTGAGATGAGGCACCTGCCTCTACAGGAGTTATCCTTCCTTCCCTTCCTTCCCCCCTTACACATACCACTGCAAATGTGAAGGGATATTTCAATCACCACTTTGATAAAGAAGATCATTTTGGCATATAGGTGATCTCCTAACAGATTAAGGATATTTACTTTCTTCCTGATGGATCATTCCCAGAGATACCAGCACAACACAACCTACGCAATTAGTTTTCACAGGTGGCTGTTTTGCCTCCAGTAAAACTGCTTTCTTTCTCCTCCTGCAAGTCATAGCAGAGCAAATGTATATAAAAACATTTCAGATATGAAATAAACACTTTCATAAAAGCAGCTGTGATGCAATGCATCATTTCTGTGTGACCTGAGCTATGGAATGAACTTTTGTTGCCAGAATCAAAGATGGTAAGGAGAGAGTGGAGGACAGAGTCCAGGACTGGGCTGGGGGAAGATCAGGGCTCAGAATAGCACAGTGTAAAATGACCTCAAAACACTCAAAGGGTAAAATGCCTGTTTGGTGCAAGCACACACTCTCTATGTACTCTGCTGCACAATCTGCGCAAACAGGCTCATGCTGCCATGCAAGAAAAACCAAGACAGTTATCTACAACTGAGAGTTAGGAAAGGCAAGCCCCTCACATATTGTGTGCCACAGGCAGCAGTGGATTTCCTCAGGTGCAGTAAAAAGCACACCTTCACATCCTTTAACTGGTCACTGTCTAGGAAAGTATAAAAGAAAAACTTCCTAAAACGGCTGTCTGACATTTTCAAGATACTACAATGTCAATGTGAAAATCTCAGACAAAATATCTATTAAGAATTTCCCCATGAAAAGAATCTCAAACTCTTACACAGTAGGGATTCAATTGAATTTTTTGACAAGTTCCTTTAGGACTACTCCACATAGGAATCTGGCTATACTATTTAAACATCTGTGAAGCTTATTTGGAAGTGATTTTTTTTCAGTGTTCAAAGCAGAAAACATAGGAGAAAAATCTTATTCATTTTTGTGAATATTTTCTTTATATGGTCATTGCAGGGAGCCTACAAAGATATTAGAACATTCAGGCTCTACAACTGATATGGGTTTTTTACACTTCCTAAGCACAGAGTGGAAACCTAAGCCTGGTGTATCAGGTCTCACTTTTAACTGGTGCCACCAACTTACTCATGTTGGAGTAAAAGGGCCAGTTCAGCAAGAAAGTTGCTGCTATTTTTTTTTTCTGGAATTTTGGTTTTCTCTCAAAGATGCAATGCATACAGCAATGTTTTAATGCTGGGGGGAAAGACAGAAAGAAAGTTTTTGATAACTCTTTCAGTTTAGTGATTTTGGTGAACAATTACAATTTTTTTTCCAGCTAATTTTATGCACCATAGCACAGCAAGTGAGAAGTCTCATCAGAAGCTTCAATCTTTTTCAGAGCAGAATCTTTTAGCATTTTCAGAAACACCCAGAAAAATTAAAAAAAATTAAAAAAAGGAAATGAGTAAGTAACTGTGATTATAATTGTGATGATCTTTCATGTAAAAGTTTGAGTTTGGTATTGATTACTAGGTAGGAACATACACCACAGCAGTTTCATCCTCAAATTCAGTGCACAAAATATATGTAGCAAAAGCCTAGAGCTCCCCTAAGAAAAACTGTTACTGATTCATGAATACTTGGGATTGTAGTTCAACCAATAATTAAAGTTTTTCATGTAGCTCACTGAGATCTTATAAGGATGAACTGTATCTGTGGGGATAAACTATTGTAGATTTATGTATACTACATAATTAACTGCAAAAAGGTCAAAGGCCCAAATCTGTCATTCTTCATGCAAATTAGTAATAAAAGCATTTTCTTCTATAGATACAAGAACTGACCAAAAGATTTTCTTGTGTAATCCAAATATAAAATTCAGAGTGATAATCTGAAGAAATATGAATAACTGCAAAAATGTGGTCAAATTTTTGAAAATACATATACTTAGTAATATGAACACATTTTTTCTTAGTCTGTAAAAAAATGTTTCATTAGATTAATTGGTGAGTGATGGACACTGGAGTGGGGATTCACCTTCAAAAGGGCAGAAAGTAATTTTTAAAAAACTTTGAAAAGACCAATATGAAAATTTGTAAAAACAAGTGATAAGTTCATTATTAAAACACCAGCAACATGTTTATCCAGGGCCAACCTACTCATTTTGGAAATTAAAGAAGACTTTTATGAAGAGCTATATAGTCAAGAGAGCATGAGAAATAAATTCTAGCCTTCTATTAGAACTACATTTGTTTATTAACATTACACACCTGTACAGACTGACTCAAGGCAAAAGTGCAATTGAGGATATAATTTGGCATTGGTAGAATATTTTTTACATGAGAAGGTGCAAGCCCCATATAGCTGAAACACACTCTGGGTAAGTTTGTAAGTTGATAGGGTGGAAAACAAAAATTATTTACACTGTATTGCTCAGACACAAACAGAGAACTCTCCTTTCTCAGGCTGTCGTTTAGAGTTCCTGCACACTGCCATATCAGCCTCTTTACATAAATTAATACCATCATTCACAGGAAGCCTCTAAGGAAACCTAAACTACCTCAACTTCCATGATGTGTTCAAAACACTTTGAAGAAATTAGGGTCTGATTTTGTGCTACTAGGTAGCTTATTTTTCTTCATATCTTTGCTATTGAAAGTCCCTTGCCACAGAAAAGAACCAGCAACTTCTGACTGTCTAATGACTAATGGCTGCTGACCACACCAGTATCAGATCTGAAAAATGCTTCACAGCTCAGTGGCTTCATGGTTTCACAAGCATTTGTATTTCCAAGAAGAAATAAATAATGCCAAAGAGGCAAGGAGAAATAGCTGAGGTTTGTTCATTCCCTCCATTCACTACTGCCATGTCAGCAAGCCAAAAATTAATTCTTGTTCCTTACTTGAAATGATCCTAAAAAGACATATTTTCTAAAGCTGTGTCATTTCCATTAATTAATCAATTATCATTACATTATATTTTAAACAGTATAATGTGTACCAGTAATGTGTTCTTATTTATCCTAGGTTTTTACCATTCTACTTCTGAGAAGAAACTCCTTGTTCCCACTATATTAAAAACCAACAGCTTTTCCCCTCACTTGCCTACTTGATGAAGAAATGAGACAAGAAGAGGGGACATATTCCTCTATTTAAATCCAAAGAGGACCTCAAGAACTGTAGCAAAAGCTGCAGAACTGTTCCTGAGCTGGAAATGCTCAAAGCACTCAGCACCCTAAAATGGATTTTGCTGCCAAAATCTGATGTGACTGTAAGCTAATATGCAAACTGAATGTTTGCAAGGACTTACAACTTTGCCACATTCAGGTCTTTTTTTCAGAACAGCAACAGGAATACCCTGACACCACAATGACCTCTATGCCAAATTTCAAGAATTTGCTCAATAGTAGGGAGAAGGCAAAGCTTGTCAACAAAACAGCTGTAAGATACATTTATTACAATCAAACATACTTTTTGTTGATGTCATTTTTAGGAATGTCTAGCCCAGTTTTGCTGAAACTTTTTAATAAAGGTCAGTCCCAGGTACATTCTGCATGGCAAAGTCAAAAGTTCAAAGAAGAGAAGCTTAACTGATTTATAAACAAAGGGAAGCACCCTTGTAATGGGAAGATCCTGCCCACCTCAACTCTCAATAGTGTTACCAAACCCACTTAGCATAACAAGAAATAATGAAAATTTAAAACAAAAAATAGTAACCAATTGCACCTCTAATGCAGACATTTTAGAATTGTAATAAAATGAATATAGGAAAAGTCTGTGTTTAGGAGCTGAAAATATCTTTCCAGGTTGCTGCCAAAAAGACAATGAATACTAGCCAAGCTCTTCATAAAATATGGATCTTCATGGGGTATAGCGACAGCATTTAGCCTCATCAGGGATTTGTCTTTAAAAATATCCCGGATTAAAAAATTCTGGGTCCAAAAGGTGTTGACCAGTCTACTATTCTATCCAGCTGCTTTAAGCAGAAGTCTAAGTCACCCTTCTTAGCCCATGAGACACTGCATATTCACTGTTTTTAAGGAACTTTTTGGGTTCAGAACAACGCCTAGCTGAAAAACGGTTGCATCTGTCTCTCTGCCTACCTTCTTCATAGCAATATGGAAAGGACAAGGTCAGACTTTTAAGATTTCCATGATGAATGGAGGCTTTGCTTCCCAGCTTAGATACATTGTAAAAAAGCCCTTCATTAGAGAAATACAAAACATCCTCTGCCCCTTTAGAAGGAAGGCTCCTTTGTGACTCCTTCCACTGCTGTGGTTAGGAAATCACCTTTCTCCAATAAAATCTACCCAGTGTCATGCCAAGTAAGAAGACCACACAGAAATCTTGTTTTCATAAGCCCATCAAGTCTTCAGAAACAGGGAGCAGACTTGACTTCCTTAGGTGATTTACCTCAGTAAATGTACTTTTGAAAATTCTGGTAAGGAGACAACTACATGGTATTAACATGATATAAAATAGGTGTAAAGAGAACAATGTACAGTAAAAATTTGTGAAATCACACAAGCCAGTAATACAAACACACAGACAAGAGAAGCTTTCTCTTTAGCAAATATAAAAGAAAGAATTCATACACCGACATTCTAGATCATAAATACAGAGATTCATATTAAACTGTCAAAGTACTGCCTCTGTCAGGGGATTTGTCTGACTTCAAGAGACTTGTAGCCTCTTTCAGAGGATTCTGCTCCTTGGAAACACTGAAGACCTCAGATATTCTAGCTCCACTAAGTACTTTGTATACTGGAATTCTGGATAAATTTGTGTCTCTGGATTCTTGTAATTTATGAAGCAGTTCATCTTGGCATGGGATAACAGAGTTTTTGCTCCTCTTCCAGCTTTATGTACAGTAAAACAGAGGATGCAGCTTCACCTTTAGTTATGTTAGTTAGGACAGAATGGCTGCTGAAATAGCATTTTGGGAAAGGATTGAGGCTAAGCATTTTGAAATGCCTAGATATTAGTTATTTGCCAATTCACAAATTTTAATAAGTTAATACAGTTAAAATCTCAATACCCATGCATTATTATAAAGAGAAATAAAGTAGTTTAAAGCTTCTACAGTGAATGTATGGGTCAAAACCCCAAAGCTTTCCCTATAGATGGTAATGACACTGCACAAAGTTAACTGTTCACTCCTTTGAAATAACACTGATACATGATGCTTATAAAAGTACAATATTTTGTGGCTATCAAAAACTGCCAGTGTTGCTGTTATTATATTCTGTGTTCTTTTGCAAAAACTAATTCAGTTGATTGCACGTCAACTTTTCTTTGCTAAAAAATAAAGTCATGGAACACAGTATTCACTTTTCTGAACTTACAGACTTATTAACCTAGGGAAATGCCACAGAACAACAGATGACTACAACACAAACATTTCTGCAGCTGAATTGAGCACAGACTACAGTTTTACTGAAAAATCTCACAGCGTCTAGCCAGCATTATTCAACTGGTAGAAGCTTTTATTTTATATCTGGCCCTTGCCTCATAAGAAGATATTTCACAAAATGTTGGACTAAAAATCTTACGAGATCAAGCCAATACTTTCTTTCCCCAGCTGAAGCATAAATAGTGTAAAAATTGACTGACTTGCTGTATTTCAACATTTCTGATCCCAGATGGAACCAGGAACTAGAAAAAAAAAAGTAAGTGAGAATCTTGTTTACTCTTTTACGTCCTTAAAAATACATCTGATTCAAGGTTGGCTTTAGCTAGCTGTTAGACGGTAGCTAGCTCAAGCAGCTCAAGCATTCATAAAGAATTTTTCTTCTTGAAGCTCATATGTTAGAGCAGCACCTAGTATAAGTAACTGTGTCTGCCAAAATTACAGCCATTTGCCTAGGATTTTCCTGTTTACATATAAGTGATTCACATTTGTTGCCACGTTCATATTATTGTCTATTATCCATTACTCTTCAAAGTCGCTGTTACTCATATTTGTGTGATTATTATTCTTTGCTCTATGGAGTTTTATTTTTGGACAGTCCTGAACTAAACCATAGTGACTGCAATGTGAGTGATTTTTTGCTATGGCATTTCATCTTTCCTTTTGTATCTTCAATTTTTGTCACTGAAGAAACTTTGGGCCTTGTGTGAAATATGTCAGAAACACCATAGGAAAAAGATATTGACATCAGAGAAGAGTCTCCATTGATTACCAACTCCATATGCTATTATTTTAATTGTTGACATCTATTACTGGGATGATTACAGCCATCTTGTATAAACAGAATAACATTTAATGAAATTAAGTTGGACTTTTATATGCGAAGAGACTTTTTATTTCACATTCACTTTTACCTCTCTTGGATTTTTTCTCCTTACAAGAGTGCTGAGAGATTAGATTGGTGCCCTAGGGACTGTTAAACTTATTTTAATGTATCTTAAACGTCTTTCAACTTTTTTTTCTTTTCCCTGAATCTGACACATGGTGCATCTGGGAAATCGAAAGATCATCAGGAAAACAAGAAACCATTCTGCAAATACACAGTTAAACGTTCAGTGTTTTAGAAAGAGTAAACGAAAGTAAGCAACTAGTGTCTTCTTTTTTTAATGTTCATTTGGTTCCTCTTCAGACAAAATTATCACCAACTTCAATATAGGCAATATGATTAAAAGGTCAGAAGGAAATTGTAAGAGGCCCTTAGCAGCAAAGTTTTTAGTATATATCCTTTGCAGGCTGATGTTCTTTGTGACCTAGCACATCTGCAAACTTTTTTTTTTTTTCCTATTGCTAGATATATGATTTTGAGGGTGGTTTGTGTTTTCTGCCTTTTTTTTTTTTAAGACAATTCTTAATCCTATCCATGCAGCTGAATGAAATATTAAAATAGTGCCATTTTGGAGAAGAGTTAAGGACCAACATCTTAATGTTTACTGGTCAATCAAGGGAGAAAAACTAGGTATGAAATGGAACTAATGTCTGAAGGTAAGGAATAATATATGAATTCCTACAACATCAGCTTCCTGGTGCTACATGAAAAGGTAGAAAATGCAATATTTCCAGGTTAGTCTGGCCACCATATGAAGATGTATAGAGGCTGTGCTTTGCTGTTCTCCCCTAAAGGAATTTAATTGTATGTGTTTTGAAATGTTGCTGCATTATGTTCTCTTCTTTTTAAACTGTATTATACCAGACCCCTTTGCTATAGAAATCCTAAAAGGATAAGGTAAGCAGGTCAGCAAGAGTCCATGGACTTGCTGAAGGATCACCATGAAAAATAACACTTTTAAAATTAAGGAAAAAAATTCTTAGGCCAATGCATCAAGGAGTTTCATTCATTCATGAGAGAAAAAATGAATCTTTGATTTTAGGATACCACTTTGCTGTCTCGTGAAGCAAGTAAACGTACTGTGTTCAGACTGGAAAATCAAATCTGAGCTAGTAAAAAGAACATTGTGGTAAATAACATCTTAGTTTGAGCTTTTATGAATCTTACAATACTTACTGAAGAAGACTAACAAAGTTTACAAGTTGAACTTAACTGTGCATATTTGTATCAAATATAAAGATGTGCTTTAAGCTTGCTGACCTTTTAAAAACAGTATTAACTACATTTTAAACTGCAATGAAATTTCAAATGTCTTGTACATCTTGTCAGGTACCAGTAAATTTCCATGGTCAAAGAGACTGTAGGAACAATTTCCCTGTAAGTACCATATCAGTCTGCAAAAGACTCAGCAAACTATCAATGCAGATAACAAATAAAACATAAAGGCATATTACTCAGAACATCTTCTTTTACCAAGTGCAGTCACCTGGATCTTGTGATATTTTTATGTTGTATTTGGTATAACAAGCATCTATTTCTTTTAAGCCATTTATACTAAACACACATACAAGCTATTGATTTCTGCCAACAAAGGGATTTTCCTTCTCCACAGAACTACAGTCTATGCATATACAGATTTGAAAGATACGATGGAAGCTCCAAGTGTTTTAATAGCCCATTATCAAAAATTATCCCTTGGCAGTAAAAGCCCAGACCACTGGCTTGAGATCAAGTCAATGAAAAATGAGATTATAAAATTTTATCAAGAGAGGAAGAGGGACAGAGAAATGTGTTTTAAAAAAGCCTAGGATCACAGAGGGGGAAAAATCCGGAGACAGTAAAAGAGAGATCAGCTCCATTTTCAACACAATCTACTTGTCTCTCACATATAAATCCTCCAGATTTTGTAAGTGGTTTTGTTTGGTTTTTTCTTTTAAAAGAATAAAAATGTACTAATGTTTTGCATTTGTTATTTTTTAATAAAGAAGAAAAAATCTCACTAGGAAAAAAAAACAAAACAAGAGGTGACAGGAAAAAAAACAGCATTTTGTCTTAAATTTGCACAACCTAATTTATAGTAATAAAGCAGAACCTAAGAGTTCTGGTAAATGTCAGTGCAGTCATGTTCATTACATATGTTGATAGGTATGAAGCAAAGTCTCTGTAGGCCCTTCAAAAAATTGCACACAGCCGATTTAATGCAAACCAGAAGTCACTGACTGCTGGACGAACATTTGGTTTCATTCCCACATGGATATTAAGACAAAGCAGAGGGAGGGGGCTTCCTCCACATTTATTTACAGTTAAAGGGTGGGTCTTGAGGAATGAACATGATGCCAGTGAAGAATGGATTTGGTTTATGGGAAGACACCTCCCAGCCTCCCATTCTGCAGCCACCGCAGCGAAAGCGACTGGGTTGTGTGTAACCTCCTCCCTCCCCCATCTCGCATCTGCCTTGCCCAATCTCGTCTGGGCCCGCTCCAATAACAACATCTGCTTGGCAGCTTTTCAAACCCATGGATAGTTATCTAACTGAGGCTTTTGTGCTGCACTGTTTATTCTATGTGAAGAAATGCCTCCTTAGTTGAAAGAGTACTTTAGAAAAGCTGGGCAGCTATTAGCAAGTGAAGCACAAGGCTAATAACCCCCACCTGCTCATCAAATTAATTATGACATCTGAGTCATTATAACTCAGAACACATGACTGCAGACTTGTCACACGTAGAAATAAAAACACTCCGCATTAGAGGAGAGCAATATATGTGGGGGGGTGGGGGAAGTGGGGGGCAGATAGTGCAGGAAGAAAAAAATCTAACCTTCCCAATTCAGTCATTAAAAATGTGCCTGACTAACTGCCCAAAGGCAAAAACTGAAGGAGAGAGGATAGGAGTGGCTAGAATTTGCCTGCAGAACGCATCTCTACCCCTCTGTGTGGGCTTTAAAAAAAGAAGAAAAACATATTAACAGATTGATCTTCACAGAATGATTGTAAATCTGCATGTTTTGTGAGAAATCTTGTCTCCATAAGATTTCATAGTAACCTGGTAATTCTTATCTCTTCTTTCCCTCCCCAATTCAGTTATTCCAAATGTAACACACATATCTTAAGTAAAGATATGCTCAGACTTGATGAGGACTAGAGTAAGGAAAATTAAGGGGAATTTAAAAAGTAAGGGAAAAACAAAAAAAACTCTAATATATCGGCAAAACTTTACTTATAAAATAGCAAAAGAAATAAAATACTCAATAAGTAAAATATCTGCAAGGCAGATTTCTCCTAGTTCAGACTGCAAAGAACAAAACATTGCCACACTTTGTATGCACATGTTGCCTACAAATTTGATTACTGAAGCCACTTTGCCATAATTCATGCAGATAATAAGTTCCTTTCTTTCAAACACAGGTATGAACTCAACTAAAATGCTTAAACCATACATTTGTTGCTACACTTCTAAATGTCTCCAGCATTCAGAGAAAAGATATGTTTTTCCTGTACTTTGCAACACTTTTCTGAAAATCATAACAATTTTCCACTGTGAAAGTCAGCCCTGCACCTCATCCTGTACTTCAATCTCAAAAGTGGTTCTTAAATGCAAACTGTAATTGATGGCTAATTAATTTTAAATAATTCTCAGACTCTTATCAAAATCAGAGATAGGTAAAACAAACCATTAATATGTTCATATACAATGTGTTTTAGTTCAGTGAATAAAAATAAATTGGGCAGTAAATACATTATTGTTGGAAAAAATACATTATTGTTGGAAAAGTGTTTTGTCTCTCATTAGTCCCAACTTATTTACTGTCAATAGTGCTTCCTCCAAAACAGAACACAGAGTTTCTGAGTAACATCTCTGTTACAAAGAGCATATCTCCAAGAAATGTTTCTATCAGAGGCAAGGCTTTTTAATCAGTTACAGAAATAAAAAACATTTTCTAAGTCAGTCACAAAACACAACCCAAAAAGCAGACAGGAAATTACTTGCTACAGATCATCTTCATCTACACCATTGCTCCTATTTGTGCATATTTTTCACTGTGTTAGTAGCAAATACCACCCGTTGCAAGTAAAGACCTCCAGTGCTATTTCTGGTGAAAAAAATGTTGTAGAATTAGCTTTCAAACAAGATGATACTGGTTCTCTGGCTTCTTCATATTTCTCAAGTAATATGTATGCAAATTACTGAGAAAACCATGTCAAAATATGACTTTACCTATTCTTTTTTATTTGGCTATACTTCAATTATTTTTGCTACTTGAAGGAAAATTTTGGTTGATTTATACAACATTTTCATTTAGCCCAAAGTTGAGTGGCATAAAAAGAAAGTAAATACTAAAGAGGAAGTCCCAGCTTTGCTTTTGCCAAATAAGACTGCTACGTATCCTAGAAAACAAATTACTATCACTTGAATGTGTCAGTGCCGTAGAACCAGAATAAAGAAAAAAAAGGAAATGTATTAATCACATAGGCAGGCTGTTCTGCACAGATTTTTATGCCTGCTAGGATGAGCCTCACATTCTGTCTTCTCAAAAGCTCCACTTTTGGAGAAATTCTCTTTAAAGGGGATTTGATGCGTTGGTATTGAAACCTATGGCTTCCTCTACAGTATGATTAGGTTAGTAGGCAGAAAAATTACCCTGCTCCTCGCTGCTACGCTCATACTCCCTGCCACAGAGCTGTTTACAGTGCCCTTCCCACAATCTGTTCCTGCCCTGGCTGATCCATAGGTACATATTGCTCCTTCACATCACAGAAAGCAGCACGAAAACAGTGAAGAAACAAAGCAAGGAAGAACATGGTGCATTCAGGATTCTCACTGACTTTAGTTAAATGGATTATTTGATAAAAAGGATATACAGTTTTTATCCACTGATAAAAGCACGGGTAATTCAATTTGCAGGAATGTACTGCTTCTGTTCTTACTGTAAGAACACACAAATTATATATTGCTCTAGGACATGTTGCCCTGCAGAAGCACTTAAGCATAGCGATAAACCACACTGAATCTGGCCTTGAGCTAATATGTTTAGAGAGTTCTAACAGGAAAGAAAAGGAATTTTTTTTTCTCAGCTGCTAACTGAATCTACAAGAAAGCACACAACCCAAGTTTGAGTGGAACCATCAATTTAAAAAATGCCTAGTGAATCTAAATTTCATCTGAAGGTTCTACGTATTTTTCCCAAAATATTATCTCAGAATCAGAAATTAAATAAGTAGAGACATAGAATTCATGAGTCTAAATTTAAATCCAGACTACTGTTTGCAAATACAATATCCAAGTGGAAAGAGTTTATGCTAAACTGGTCTAAACATTTTTTAAGTTATTTTTTCATAACCAGTTCCCACAGTTAAGGAATTCCTTTACCATGATGAATGATAAATATGTATTCCAGAAAAAATGCAGCTAGAGCATGAAAGCTTGTGCACCCACACACAGACACATGTACTGCATACACATTATGTATGCTAAAGTGCATGAAGGGAACATTATCGAAAAAGTGTGATCTGTGATAACTACATATGAAAAACAATTCTACACAAAATTTTCTGACAGGTTGCTAGTTTTAACAACATTGTCATTGAACTGTTAAAAATGCTAAAAGACACGGCAGTTAAGGGTGCGTATTTCTCCAAATTCTGCAGTTCCTGGATCTTTACAAAGCATATTGCTTCTCATATCCACATAATCTCTGCATACATCTCCACCCTTGCTTCCTTCCCAATGGTACGTGGTCTTGAAAATACAAATGTTCAAGTTTCCTGGAGCTGAGTGAAAGAGGAAAAGTCACACTCCCCAGGGGCAAAACTAAAGGTTCTCAGCCTCCCCTGAAGTTGTTAACTACAATACAACATAATGTGTCACTTCACCATAATTAGTAAGAGGGAAACAGCCTTTTTTTCACCTCCAATGGCATTAACGAGATAAGACAAGGAATTCCAGATCATATCTGAAGGCACAAAAGTGTCTGATCAAGAAAGTGCTTATATGGGCAAGGAGTGACATTTTGTGCAACAAGCAGGAAACAAAAACAAAACACTAAAAAAAAAGAAAAAAAATCACAGCAGCACAAATCTTCTCAAAACTAGGAAAAGACTCCTCAGATTACTTCTTTGTCTTCAGTTTTTTTCTTGGTAAGGGTGTTCTGCATTATTTCTCCTAATTTTGTAAATGCTGTCCTCCTCCTTCATGTGGATATATCTTTTCTGAGCAAGCCACTTTGGGTATACAAAATGGTTTACTCTGAAAGGCTTAATTTTCCAGCCTTTTGTAACGAACACAAATTACTTTATTTTGTTTGTTCATCCATCTTTCACTCCTGCACCGTAAGTAACTTTCAAAGTTAAGAACCAGAAATGGTACTGCTAACTTTTACTTTTCTGCAGCTATTCATCCTGGAACTTGTATATACATATTCCAGTATTTTAAGGCTTCTACAACAGTTTTTGATCTTATAAGAAAGGGTAGGATGTACTATGTGCCTCACTTGTTCAGGTTTAGACATGGAGGAGGGGTGTAATACACAAGTAAAAGTAGCACATAAAACTGGCCAACTGATGGCTCAAATCCCCCAACTACAGAGAAAATCACACATAAAAAGGGACAGTGGTTTCCTCACATGGATCTATCAATGTGCCTTAATGATTTTCTAGAGTAACCACATCAAAGAGAGCAACAATTGCTCAGTAAACCATGCCTATTCATTCTCAGGTTTCTCTTCTGAGATCACCAACCATTTAAATAATGCTTTTCTATAAAACAGTCACCAGTTCACCAGAAACAAGACTAAATCCTCAGTTTTCTATCTGAGTAAGACCACATTCTTCAGCAGGGACTTCTGACAATAATTTTATTCCTGACTTTTACTGGTTAATCACAGTAGCAGCTACAAGTCTCTTGAGGGCAGTTTTTACCGTTTTCAGACTGAGATTTGTCCATGTTCAAGAATCATCAATTAGTGTGCGCTCCAACCACAGCAGCACTTGGAAAGAACACTGCAGCAGACAACCCTACCACAGACCTCCTCTGAATAGCAGGATAGCAGACAAAAGGACATCCAGCACCAGGACAGACTAAAAAGGAAAAAATATTATGTTTGGGGGCTTGAGTTTTGAAATTTGTATTTGTTGGGGGGCGGGGGGGTGTTCATATTTTCATATATTTTTCCTTTGATTCAGCATCCTTCACTACCAAAGACAAGGAGTTATTGTAAAACCATTCCACCACTGCTAGATAAATAGCAGCCAAATGTGTTGTCCTGCCTTCAACTACACTTTCCGTTTCTGTTCTAAACCATGCTCAATTACAGATTATACCAACAGAGTGTATGTTTCTAGAGCTGGCTGCCAAAATTATTTTAAAAAGCAGTGCAGTACTGTGATTAAGCCAAACCAAAACTCTCATCAGTGCCAGATGTGGCACTACAGCCAACTGTTAAACTATACCACCCATTGTGGGATCATTCTTGCTCTCTATCTGTGCAATGAAGTGGCTGGACTTTGTTCTCCCCGAGTGACACACCAGTGCTTTATTCAGAAATGCAAACTCATTTTTTGACAAAAAAGAAGCCTTTCTCCCCCTCCCCCACCACCCCAAGATGACAATGTACTTATGAGATGTTGAACATAATTGAGGACACAAAACTAAAGTTTTTAAACTGGACTTATATTTTGACAATGAAGATCTTAAAAATGAAGGTTTTATTATTTTATATAAGAACACAACTTCATCTCTTTTGTGGTTCTATTAGAGTGCCCAAATTTTCATTTTAATTTTACAGACTTCAGGGAAAAGGTTTGGGGTTTTTTCCCCCTCAGCATAAAATTAATATTGTAAGGATAAAATTTGAAAAACTTGCCCCCAGTCATCAAGCCAAAATAGAACACGGAATACTCAAAAACCTGGTCCAGAGATTTTGGATTCTTATATATACTCCTTATCAGGACTTATCAACAGTTCCAAAACCACAACCTGTGAAATGCCACAGTCATTTCCTGGTTTAGAAACAAGGTAATACAGCAGTCTCCAAGACAGCACAATGCAATAACCATGGAGAATTGCTGATTTTATATTGATAAGCACTGCACTGCTTTTTATCCAAGTGCTTCAAAGTGTCTTACAAATATGATTTTGCCTGACCATGACTGAGAGATAGGCAAACATGTTAAGAGTTTCAGTCTAAGAGCAGAGAAGCTGAAGCACCTAGCAATATCCAAATGAGCTTTGCCTTTTAACTTCATTCAGGCAGAAATCAAGGAGAAGCTCACTAATGAAACTGAAGAACCTGATCTAAATTCCCAGAGAATTCAAGTTCCTGGCCATTGTTTGACAGGGGCTAAGACAATTTACAATCTGAATGGGTGCATACAAAAGGAAAATGGAGATTTGAAATTTTTGACAAATCTATATGCAGGTTCAAAAACATATGCTGGAAAACTTTAGTTAAACCAAGATCTAATCTTCTGTATCATTTTAATAGAAACATTACAGGAAATTAATTTCCTGTCTTAGGGATATATAAAGATAGTATTCATTATACTGGATGCATTTTTGTGTTCCTACAACTGCAGAATAACATTCATTGTAACATTCATTTTAATGTTATTTTTCATATACTTTTTTCCACAAACTTCTAATCTCTATTCTACTGATGATGAATTGTTAGTCTAACAAAAGTAGCTACAGGAACTTTTTTTTCTATTAAAAGCTACAAGAAGCAAAGAATTGCTAGATATGAACTGTATATGATGAATTCTCTCTTCAGCAGCCTATCCACACCAGTTGCACAGGAAAATATGGTAGCTTCCAAGATGTATTTCATTTAATAGTCTGTCTACACTGGGCAATCATTGCAGCATTGTCCAGAGTTAGCAATGCCATCATATTTCTAAACTCTGCCAATGCAATAAATTTTCCTGCACAAAGGCACTCAGCACAAGCTAAGAATGTTCACACCAAGAGCTGGTACAAAGCTTTCACTGGAGTGCAGAAGAGAGTAGCTGAGTTTGCAGCTGTGCTTATTTAGCTTACTTTTAAAAGGCTTTCCATACAGAGAGAAAACTCTAAACCCATTTGAAGAATATTTATTATACCACACTACTGTCCTAAAATTTCTCTATTGTTTGGAGGAGGCAAAAGGGTGGAAGAGAAGAATGAAGAATAGTGGCAGTTAGGTTGGAATCTCCAACCACAACAAGAAAGTACACAAATGGAAAGATTTTTGTCAAAAGTTTTGAGATTAATAAATCAGTCCTGAACTACTAAACCACAGTTTCCCTCATAGAAGCAAAAAAATGTTTACCTATACTAACTCAAATTTTCCTCACACCGCCTGATTTAAGCTCACTCCAGACTTCAGCTGAAGCAACTGCTAACAGGTCTCATCCTTCTTACAAGTAGAGATGTGTTTAAAAACTGCCTTCAAAACAGTGAGTACAATTGTTAATGAGTCTTTTTGTTCCATACCAAGTCTTTAAGAAATGTAATGCAGAATACATCTGTGATGCTTTGCATATCTGATACATGCTTAACTTAATGCAGTAAGTTTAAAGTAAGTATGAAGGAAGAAGTCTCATTTCCTTCTTTTTTACCTGTTAAGGAAAGGCTTAATGCCCCATGGCATATGCAATGAATGAAGTCTTCTTCCAAGAAGAAACACCTTTTAATGCCGAGTGAACTGGGTGTAGCTAGCCAGGAGCTGGCACTGGAGGGATGCAGGGCTGGCCTCTGTGGAATAGTGTCTGCCTGGCCCCAGCAGACTCCAACAGAGCCACCACAGGGCAAAGCCGAGACCCTCCGCCAAGATGGAGGTGCCCCTAGGAAAATGTATGCAACAAAAGGCAAAACAATGAGAACTGAAGGAAAAGGGTGATAAACAACCCTAAAATACTGAGCTCACAGGAGAAGGATAGGGAGGAGGTGCTCCAGCACTGTGGCGGAACACATATTTCCCTGCAGCGTGTGGAAAGGACCAAGCCAGAATTGCAGAATGAGTAAGTTTCGAAGGGAGCACTGGAGGTGATATGGTCCGACCTCCTTGCTCAAGCAGACTCCCCTAGAGTATGTCATTTAGACCTGTGTCCAGTCAGCTTTTGGGTATCTCTGCATAAGGTAGACTCCACAACCTTTTTGGAAAACCAGTTTACCCACACAGTAAAGTTTCTCCTCATGTTCAGATGTCCACACTGTAGATAGTGGAGGACTCCACATTGGAGCAGGTTAATATTTCCTAAAGGACTCCATGTAGAAGATGCACACTGGAACACAGGAAAAGGGTGAAGGAGATGCAGAGAGTTGCTGTTCTGAACTGACCAAAACCCTAGGTCCCTGTCTTCCTGCACCACTAGGGCCCAGGACAGAGGATGGTTGAAGAGTCAGGAATGAAGGTGTAAAGTTGATCCTGTAAAAAGGCAGGAGGTGGGAGAAAGGTGCCTATGTTTTTCCTGTGTTTTTCACAATCTAACTCTATTTTAGTTGACAATAAATTAGATCAATTTTCCCCAAATTGAGTGTGTTTACCAGTGAGGGCAATCTGTAAGTGACCTCCCTGTCTTTATCTCAACCCACCAGCTTTATGTCCTTATTTTCTCCCCTGTTCTGCTGAGCAGGCAGAGTGAGACAGCAGCTGGGTGGGCATGTGGCAGCCAGCCAAGGTCAACCTACCACAGTAAAAAAAGACAAAACAGGCTCTGTCTTTTTCTTGTTGCAACAGAATATGCTGTGCTTGCCTGTCTCTCCTAGTAGTGTCCAGACTAAAAGCCAGAATCTCATGTCATGACATAAGTTGTCTTTCACCACTCTCTATTCATCAAGAAAATAAATACAATGGTATTTTTCTATTTACAGCTGTGAGGTGACAATATTTCCACATCAAAGGTTTTAAAAACTAAGAAAATTCAGAATTCTCTCGGTTTTTATACAATGTCAGTCATTGTTCTGATGAAAGATGGACATAAGTATGCACCAAAGTACAGATCCACCTACCTCACTTTTAGGCACATACAGTATGCAATCATAAAAAAGGCTTGTTCACAAAAGATTTGTCCAAAACAACAGATTTACAGGACAGCTATTCTGGAATAATACACTACCACTTTGGAAAACTTGCCTTGGAACTAAAGTATCTTTTCCTCTTCTAAAGGATCTTTTTTCACTTCTAAACATTTGCAGCTTAAACAGCAATTTATAGTGAAATACTTCCAACAGAATACACTTTTTAAAATTTTCTATTTTTACATCTAGAGTGACAAAGAAGCATGAGAGAAATGAGATTACTGTTTTAAAGCTAACTGGAAAACTCACACCCCTTCAAAAAATGAAATGGGTGCTTACTCTTGAGCTGTGTTTCATTGCATTATATTTCAAAGCATCAAATCATTACATCTGCTTTTTGTTAATACAGTATTTTAAACCAATGAGTTTCCAAACTAAATTCATGCTCTGATTACCTAAACACTTCCCACCAGCATGAAATAGAGGGCAAAGAGAAGAGACAACCAACCAGCAGTTTCAGGGCAAGAGAAGGCTTCTGTGGGAAGCTGTAGGGAGATGATAGCCAGAGGGGAATATGGATGACTTCTTTAAAAAAAGACGCTGAAGTCATCTCACCTGTTTCATGGAGTTGTACCCTTAAATTTATCTGGACATTTGAAACACTTCACTATGAAATAAAAGATGTGTCTAAGACCCTAAAGAGTCTAACATGTGGAGAAGTGGTTACTAAAGGAAGAAAAAGACTGATTTCCTGATTAGATAATTTATTTTATGGAAAAGGTTTCTATTCTAGCTTTGAAGTCTCTAAGCAGTGGTCATACCCTATTTTTAAAAATTCGACAGAAAGAGAGGGAAGAAATAGCAGAAAACAAAGTGGGAGGGGAGGGAAGCAATTCTGACTAAGAAATACTCTTCAACACCTGTCCATTCTGTGTAGACTGCCTCTGTGAATTTTCTCTTAGTGAAAACAACACCATTTCTCACAAACACACAAACACACAGACAAACAATAACAACAACCACCACAAAAAAAGCCCACATCTAGGACTCCTGGTAAATTAGTAGGGATACATAATCATCATATCCCAAATTCAAACATAACACTTAGCTTTCTGGCGGAGTTCATGCTTAACTCCTCCAGACACTCAGCACATGCACACAGGCAAACATTATAGAATTTTTGAATCAGTAAGTCATTTGGAAGCACCTCCAGAAGTGCGCCGAGGCATGCTTCTGGTGCTGTGCCAAATTATGTGCTTCTGTTTGTGGCTTTCATATATAGATTAGACAGATGCACAAGCATGTACTATTTGGCAAGTAGTGACAATAGCCTATTCTGAATTTAGCAATTCAAACTTTACTGAAGTTTTACTAGGTGAAAGAAAAAAAATAATGACATAATGTTTGGGCTCTGCCTTCATATTTTTTGGCATCTTCCTGCTCACTTACAAAAGACAAGAAGCCCAGTAATTCCAGAATGTCCTCTTTAGATCATTCTAGTGCAGGAATTTCAAGTTAAAGGTTGAAATGTCAAGTGCAATTAAAATGGAGCTCACATTAATTCGCTCTTATTCTAAAACCTCTCAAAATTTCCTAAGATTTCACTGTGTAAGTACCTAATACTTCAATTTCTGGCCACAGATCCACCTGGAAATTAGTTAAAGGCCCAATTATCCAGTCTTGTGACCTGACCGTGCCATAGGTAAATACAGACTTTCTTATAATACATACCATTGGTTCATAGGCTTAATAACCACAGAGCTCTTCCTTCCTCCTTCCTCCAGAGCACTTACCACAATGAGGTTGAATGACATACCTGGGGCAATGCTTCTTGATTCTCTACACTTCAGAGCTTGAAACACCGGAATTTCAAACAAAGCTTTCTTCTAGATCCTGCAATCATTACAATGTTCTGCAAATAAGAGACTTTAATCTTCACTTTAATCTGAGTTTACCAGGAATATAAACACAAGTGCCATTGTCTTCTATAAATCACATATAAAATGTCGTGCAAGGTCAGTCCATTCACAGTCTGCCACTTGCCTCAGTTTATAGGTAAGAGTTAGACATGGAAAAATGTACAGAAACCAGGAAACTCCTTTTTAAATGATAGAAAGGATTAGATACTGAAAGTGGCTCATTGTTAATTGAGTCCCATGTGTGAAAGCTACAGGAAGATTAGTTTATACAGCTGCTGCTCTTTGTGAAAACATTGCTAACAAGGTACACATGTTAAATCTGCACATCTCCTTTCAGTCCCTAAAAAAGAATGACCACATTAAATCCCATGACAAATGTTAATTTAGAAAAAAATCACTGTTATTTCCTGGGGAATTCAACTATTTCAGACTGTTTTTATTTTATTATGATAATAAGCATTTTTAGGCAATCTTCCATCAAATGAAAACTAAGTGGAGAGCAGAGAGGTAGGAACAGAATGAAACTGAAGGTTAAATCCTAGTAATTTCTCCTCGGGGTCTTCAAATCTAAGTCTTCAAGGATTGTTTTGAAACAAAACAAAAAAGTAATGTTGCAGTCATTGCCAGCAGAAACAAGGACCTTTTAAATCCAAAGCCTTCATAACTCATTAAAAATAGTGTTCTGAAACTAATGTGAACTTAAAATTTATTCTGCTTTTTACAGTCTCAAAAAAAAAAATCAGAGGGACTTGAAATAGAAACAAATAAGGAAGCTCTTCAACAAGAAATCAGAGAAAGCAAAGCCTACAGCAAGCCTATCTCTCCATCCCTCCCTGCAAACTGTAAATAGGGAACCAGGCCTTCCTAAGAGGGAAGAGAGTTAGCTGGAGTCACTGCTGCTGCTGCTGAGCTAGGTCATGTTACAAGGGTGAGCTACATTGCTAAGCGGCAGCTGGGCACTTCAAAGGGAACCTCTAGAAGACAGTAGCTGCATCTGAAAAGCAACTGGCCTCACCATCCCCCTCCCAGACCACATGGCCTCCCTCATCCCTGTCACTTGAGCTAGAAGGGAGCTGTTTGTGAGGTCAGTGTGACCACTCCCCTGTTCACATTGCTATTACAAGTATGGGAGTATATTTGTAGGCAATGGAATGCAAGCCTTGACTGAGCCAGCTGGCCAGAACTGAGTGCCATGTAGTTGCTGCAATGTGCCTGGCGGGCTCAACATTGTAGGGAAAGTTTGTTAGGTCTGCTCACAAAATGCCGTATAAGTATGTTCCAATTTTGCTTCAATTTTCTTAACTACTGGCTAAACCACTTTAGCACAAAGCACTTTTCTAGAAGGTGAGCTCAGAGTTTTCTGTGTAAAAGTTAGGTTGTGACAAAAATGTCCTGCTATCACGTGCTTCGCAGCAGTGCCCAGAGATGTCCTTAAAAATATAATTGTGCTCTCCCTTCTAAAACTGGATGCCAATATGATGGTAGCACACCAGACTAACACAAGAGGAAGTTCAGTGGACTCTCAGGAAACCAAGAGGAAACATACTGATAAACGTCGGTAGGAAACCAGCCCTGGTTTTCAGCAGCTGAGAACCAGGTAATGTGGATCATTTGAACGGGCACAGGGACTGTACACTGGAGATCAGAATTTCCTTTTCAATTTAGCATGTATTATTTTTTTGGCCCAAGTAAAGTTGCTTAATGCACTGAATGAAGAAAGTTTCTATTAACTTCAGACCTCTCGCTACCTGTTATATTCAATTAGACCTTTCAGTATCTTCAGGTCACTTAGATCTAACTCTTGTTTTCCATATTTGGCTAAACATTTTTCATCATATAGATTATGAAAGATTTGCATCTTTTCACGTGGTGATACTAGTGATGTTCAGGAAATTAAATATTTCTTGTGTTGAATTCAAGTTTGCCTCAGTAAGAAAATAATATTTAAATACATGCATGATTATGGCAGGAAGAAAAAATAAAAACATGAGCCACAACAATTAAGCTATATTCTACATACAGAGTATTCAAATTTAGCTGCCAAAATATCAAAAAATTATTATACATATAAATACTTCTGTGCAAATGAGTTGTATCCTTAGATGCTAAGACGTCCATTATTAGAGAATACCTCTTGCTTATTAGTCTTAATTATACTAATTTCAACCTTAGAGGCAGCTGCCTCATTTAAATATGTTTAACAAATGTGAGCAAGCAGTAGAGAGTAGTGGCTGTGACATTTCCCAGTTAAACTCTGATGTATGTGTTCTAACCTTGCTTATGTAATTCCACCACTAAAGGTAAAAACTGCACAGATTCCACACAGCACAAAGCCAGGTTACTGTAGAAAGTCATTATCTGGAATTTACAATTTTGCTGACCAAATGGAAGAAGTGGCAAATAAGTACAACAAGAAGATTTTCACAAAACAGGTAATTTAAACTCTCTTTGAGTGTTCACATATATGGACAGTGGTAAACTCTCTCAAAACCAAATTTAAGTAACAGCTATCATTAAACCAAAAGAATGCATAGCAATGACTTCACTCTGTAATTCTTTCTTGATGTACTGCACCAATGGCATACCTTAACTTCACTTTCCTAATTTACTGCTAAGCTATGAACATGGAAGTAATCACAGTGGCTGGCTTCTAACTCTCTCTGTAAACCATGGAGAGATGAACTGTTGTTACTGCACATACACCCTACAAATAATCATGTTTTAACAATACAGGTAAAGGATAAAAAAAATCAGAAGAACACCAAAAGGAAAGCTAATGACAGCAATCATAAAGATCGTGGTAGAAAGCATTTCAAGGTCACTTATGGCACATACTAATTTGCTCCAGGCCAAAGGTTCATTCCATTCACATGAACAAATGCATTCATATTTTAAAGCAGAGGCCTCTCAAAAGTCTGGAGTTGTTTAGAAGCCTCAGATTTCTCACTTTTCAACAAATGTATAAGAAAACTACCTGTCACTTTCAAATATTTACTTTGTGTAGGAAATAATAAATTTCTGCAACTTATAAAGTCTGTAAGACACTTATTATTTTGATATTATTATCTAGATGAGTGCTACACCAGAGTCACAATTTTGTGGTTTCCAAGATGAACCTTTCAAGTCTTCTGACAGAAATATGCTATTGTATTGTGTAATTTCTTTTCATTCCTTCTACAGAGAGTCTTCAAAAGAACTGCCCAGGCTATCCAAATACTTTTTATCACTGAAGACTGTACTAATGATCTTCACCATTTCTTATGAACTATCATGAACTTTTGACATTAAACATTTAATTTAAAAGGGTATTTAACACACTTCAGTATGAGTCTGTGGACAGGGAGCAGATTACTTTAATGGGTAATCTGTAGACTACAGAGTGAAACACACTCCTTCTGAAGCTTATGTATTTATACATGCCAACAGTCAAAACCAAAAAATATAGCTGTGTCTGAGGAGTTTTGAAATTCAAATACAGAGAAAGAAATATTGTAATTTTAAAAACACTATGAATTCATTAATGAAATTTAAATAAATGCTTGATCCAAAGAGAAATCATAGCAGCATATGGCATGGTCCTACACTTTCATAGGGTTAGAAATGTTTATAGATTACCTTATTTGCTTCAACAGCAATGACAGCATCACAAGAAGTATCAGCTACTGATCTTTCAAAAAGTATCAGGCCATTCCAAAATAATCCAGTAGATGAACTCATCCTTTATATTTTTACATATGTTTAGTTTCTTTATTTTCTTTTGAACTTGTGAAATTTCATCAAAAGCTATTTCATTTCTTTCTTAGCAATGTTTAAAGCATAATTGTGTTTATTTACAGTGTGTCCTATTTGGTTTGGTGTATTGAGATTTTGTAACAGCTATAAAGATTAGGAAATATGTTTACAATATAATTAACTGAAATTTGTTTTTATATGACAAAATTTTAGCTGCCTTCCAGAGTTTCCTTTACTGACAGGCATTTTAACAACTATCAAAGGAAAAAAAAAAGTTAAAAAACCTAAGCATTCATAAGCATCAGACCACTATTTCTCCTTTGACTTTAGATTTTATTGTTAGAGATAAGATATGCAAACACAATAGTTGTTGTAAAGAACATGATGTAAAACATACTTACTGATTTATGCTTGTGAAAAACTATTTTCTTATTCAGAGAATTTAATTTCAGAATACAGTACCACAATGAGTATCAGAAATTAACAAACCCAACCAGTTTAATGATTTGTTTTATCTAGCAATAAGAAAGTGCTAAGAATCACAGCCTGCAGGCTGGAATGCAGCTATACCATGCTGAGTACTGCTTTAGCACAGAATTCCACACTAAGCATTTCAAATACCACTGTGCACCACAATCTCAACAGAGCTGAAGATCCTGCTGCGCTTGGTGCTGAGCTGAGGCACAGAAGGATGTGGATCTCAAATACCTGCATTCCTTCTCCACTCAGACACTCAGCTGCAAGTCTGTGTAAAGCATTTCTAGAAGCAGCAACAAAAAGGTAGTATGTTTATATGAACAGTTGTCATTTCTTAGATAGGAGATGGCATTTCAAAAGGAAAATACTACAAAACTCTTTTGCCTTCCAAAGGTGTTCGCCTTCAGCAAGAGCCCCATAACATAGCACAATGACAGGAGATCCTGTTATCTTAATGACTTAACAAGGTACATTGGTTCTGATGAAGAAGAATATTATTTCTCCTGAGATACAGAGAGAGAAATATAGAAAACTATGGAGAATGAGACAAGGAACCACTTGTTACAAGTAGTCTTCTGAAAATAAACAATGAACTATTCAAAACTAACTGATTGGCTTCCTTCTTGTTCAGAATCAGTTCTACTTTCTTCCCATGTAGTCACAACATTCTGTTAATGTATTTGCAAATTCTGGCAAAGATTGATTCAAAATATCAGAACAAATTTCAAACCAGAACAAAGTCCTATTTTAAATTTAAAAGAGCCCCAAATGTTTGTTACATTATTTAGATTAAATGTTACACAAACAAAAGACAAATTCAGACCCTAAAGAATTTACATTTCTTGGGAGTTGAGACAGGGGAGGCAAATTAAATAGTGTGCACAACTGTATTTCAGCAAGCTTGATCTTATACACTTACTATTTTGAAAATACTAATTCTGTATAGCTTAAAAAAAGAAGAAAAAAATTATGCTAATTGAACTAATTACCACTAGCATATGAAGATGACAATATCTCAATATAGAAAATTAATATAAGTGCTTGCTTGATATTTTCATGATATAAAAAAACTTCTAGAGATTTTCCATGCCTTTCTTTTTTCCAGAATCTTTCCTATTAGTATATATGAAAACAAATGTGTAAATTCTTTTTCTCTTAGTCTCAAGGCCTGTTTCCTAGAAGTGAACATTTTGTAATTTCAGTTGATGTTCATCCCCATTCTGCTTTTTTAAGCATAGTATGATAGATTTATGTTGCGTATTTAGCATAGGTCTGATCTTCCACAGAGCTCAACAAAAAATCTAGAAAATACTCCCTAAAGCATATTGTTTGCTTCTCAAAAGCAATTACTTCTAAGTAAACTGGTACATTTAAACTCACATTAAAAACAATTAAGAGTATAACTCCTAATCATTTCCTAAAAACATGAGGGAAAATATAGGTCTATGACAGAGAAGGAGGAATTGTGATAACCACAGTGCAGAGATCCAGGTGACATAGTAGAAAAACCTATAGTAAACACAAGAAAAGTATGCTTAATTATGAATCTTGCACACTGAAGGAAACTTGACTCATAAGAATCAGAAAAGATAGGGAGACAAAAAGATGCTGTAAAGTTACATCTTATAAATAAAAGCATCACCTTTAAACATGTGACTTTCTCAAGTAACTGCACAGAAACTTTACTTTTATTCTAACTTTTGCACATCTGTTAAATACGGGTTCCTCAAGCCTTGCCTATTAGACTTCGAACATTATTTCATTCATTTTACAGAGATAAAAGTATAATCATTAGATTATACTTTAGCAGGAAATTTTACAAGAATTTGCAATCATGTAAAGGAATAACATGCCTCTGGTCCACCAACCCTGCAGTTGCTGACAGCAACCTAGCACTGTAGGCATATTTGAAATCTTACTCCTTTTTTCCCACTGATCCCATGAAATGAGTAACAGTAGCTTATTGTCCATTACATGGCTCACAGAAATCCCAGGCCACTGTCCTTGTCATGCGCAGACTGGATGTAAATTTTAAGTGCAGGGCATCCAAAGCATGAATAGAGTGCTAGAACTATTGTGCATGCACTTCATTATTGATAGAGACTCCCTTTGCTTTTGGACTTCAGAGAGATCCTTAACTCCGATGCATAACAGCCCAACTAACCTGCCCAGATCTTTCACTATTCTTTCCTACAGGTATTTTACTATAACTTCTGTGCTACAAGGGACAATGAATGATACTACACAGCCCAAGGAACGTTCTTAAAGGAAAGCAAAGGAACTGGACTTTGCTCTTCCCAATGTAACCACCATCTGCTTTTTGCTGTTCATTTTTAGCTGCTTGCAGTATTACCTATTGACCATCCATGCTTCTACAGTGAGCGACAAGTGCACTCTTCGACTGTAATACTTCAGTTAATTCAGCCAAAGTAGCACAGACTTGAAATGCAAGACCCAAAACACCTTAAAATTTTACTGAAGACATTTATTTCTCTGTTTCCAAAACTCCAAAAGACAATGATAGTCTTTACCTATGTGCCAAAAGCCTCCTTCAGTATCTAAGCATATCTGAACATCTGCAGTCTGGTTCACAAACTTCATACAACATGGGTGTGGGACAGTAGCAAGCATACATAGCTAGACATAGCATTTTCCCTAGAGTAAACAAAAATATTTAAGAAGGGAAAAGAGAGACAGCATATAATGAGAGTTGCTTTTGGTAATAATCCACTTTATAGCAACAGATAACAGTGTTACTATTTTGCTGTTTTCTTTTAGTCCAGATAAAATGTTTCCTCAGAGTTTTCTTTAACAGTCATGAGATTATCACAGTTGGTGCAACAGATGTTGGTCCCTAGGAAGAATGGCCTGATCCTGTAAAACCTGCTTTCTCATGTGCAGGCCCTTTGAAATCAGTGGGATTTATGTAAATAGGGATTTGCAGGATTAGGTTTACAGTCTAGGGAGTCTGCAGTACTTCAGTCATACGTGTTCTAGTTTTGTTGCCTGGGAACTCAATGAACCAGAATAGCTTCTGAACAGGCCTTTAAAGAACGTCCTTTACGAAAGAAGTATGAATATGAACACAGTCTTTTCAATATTAATTCAGCATTAGGACTTTGAATTACTGTAAAACAGCCAAATAAGATTCAAAGAGATCAGACGAGATCCATATTAACCTACAAAATACAAGAAGAATGTCCCTCCAATTTACAAATGTGAGGAAGGGGAGGAAGATAAATCAGAGATTCTTTTTTCCTTTCTTTGTTTTTCTCATTGTCCCTAAATAGAACACAACATTCCATATGTATATTTTCTTCTTCCAGCACCAAAATCCAGAGCTACAAACATTCTGTATACAGTAACCTTGGGTTACCAAGGAGACAGAAGAAGAGAGATTACTATTCAGAAATCAACAGACCTGTCTAGTGCAGGGGTTGCAAAACTGGTGCTGTTGGCAACAGAGATGGCATCTTCCACCACTCCCTACTCACACACACTCTGGGGCTGTCCTCACGCAGCCCCTGCCCACTCCTCCCTAGCCCCACACCCTCTCTCCTCCCTCACCTCATCCATTCTCCACATCCGTACAAGTTGTGGCAGGAGTTGGGTTACTGCTGCAGTTTTCATTGGCAAGGAGGCACAAACAGCTCAGAGCCACCAAGCACTCAAAGAGTGACAGAATCCAAAAAAAGCTGATGAGTGTGAACTGTCTGCGAAAACACTCTCTGAAGATAGGAAATGCTGGCATATTTATTCATCACAGATGATGTCCAGAGAAGCAGTTACTCTGCCACTCAGCCGTCTGCCCCTCAGACAATGAGAAATATGTCGGCATGGCACTGGTGGGGCCTCACCTTGAATCTTGTGTTCAGTTTTGGGCTACTATGGCAAAACTGGCACTACTTTGAGGTGCTGAAGCAAATCCAGGAAAAGAGCAAGAGAGATTGCAAAAAGCCTAGAGAAAAACTTCCATGAGGAGCAGTTCAGAGAGTTGGTATTCTTTAGCCTGGAAGTAAAAAGGAGAGTCACCTCCTGAGAGGAGACTTTGGCGCTCTCTCTGTAACTATCTGAAAGGAGATTGTGGCCAGTGGTTGTCAGCCTCTTCTCCCAAGTAACAGGACACAGGGCAAGAAGAAATGGCCTCAAGTACCACCAGGGGAGGTTTAAATTGATTATTAGGATATAAATTGATTACCAAAAGAGGTGTCAAGCATTGGAACAAGCTGCCTAGGGAAGCAGTTGACCTGCTATCCCTGGAGGCAATGAAAAGAGGAGTAGATGTGGCACTCAGGGATTAGTGGTGAACTTGGCATTGCTAGTTTCCTGGTTGGATTTGATTATTTTAGAGGTCTTTTCCAACTTAAGTGACTCTAGGATTCCATGTGCAACTTTCAAAGAGGTCATGTGTTACCAGTGACAAAGAAATCAGCAAAAAAAACCAAAGGCACTTTTGTAAATAAGATGCAAAATAACTAGGATGTGTACCAAACAGCAAGCACTCAGACTGGAAACTACACATCAAACACCTCATGATAGACACAGTCATATGCATACATTATTATTGGAAAATAAAACACATGTATAAGAGAGACAAGTTCTGTGTTGTAAAAATTAATATGTTATTAATAATGTTATAGTTAATATATGTTAATATGTTATTAATTAATTAATATGTTATAGTTACTCCAATGGGCAAATTTTTCCAGAGTAGATTGACATCATCCTCTAGGGAAGCCAAAGGAGTTTACATGAAAGCACATGAAGATGCCATATGAATGCAATTTTGCTGCTTTCAGGACCCACATGACCTTCCTCAGACCTCACCATGATGTTTCATCACTATATTGTTATAATGCATAGGCAAACTTTGGCAGAATGAAATTTAAAAACTGTAGAGTCTTTTTGCAGCTATTTTACCATGTGTACATTAATCACTAAATTCTGTTCCATTCATTTTGATACCTGTTTCCAGGGCATTATCCATATGACCTAATACTGCCACTTCATAATGTCTCAACTGTACTTTTCGGTCTCTGAGGAGGGTGCTTATCAATGGCAAGAGAAGTGTCATGAGCACAGAGAAGACAGGATCTCATTATACTGTAACATGGAATTTAAGAAAAAAATCTATGTATAGCACTCTCTGTAGGTTCCTCACCAGATGGAATAGGGAGTTCTGTGTTAATGCGCATCCTACTGTGAAACACGTCAGCAAGCCCAAGTTACCAATAATATGACTTGAATTCTGACAAGGTCAAACTGGCTGGACTATATTTAAAACACTTTTATCTTAGGGGAATAGGATAATGTGTTCTAAGACTATATACCAGAGGAACATAAGACTCTTCTGCTGATTTAACCTAGTCTCAGAAGCTTATGCTCTATACCGTGCTTCAGGTCAATTACAGCTGAACAATGCAGAAGTACAGCACAGGACTCTAACACAGCACGAAGTGAATTAGTGTGGCCTTCTGATCAGAGACTAAGCAGACTTTGTCCAGAAAATCAACTTAAAGACTGCAAAAATTGGAGAGAAATTTTGTGTGATTTTAGTTGCTCATTGTTTGTGAAGTCAAAGCTCAGAAAAGGAAGAAATTTGACTACTGTATTAACACCACTGTACCCTGAAATTAGAAAGAATATCAAGTGATCACCTGAACCACTTCTCTGCTAGATCAGGTTTAGGTATGTTGTCTTAGTAGATGCTCCCTAAACCTATCCCTGATTAAAAAAACACTGTTCTCATCATTAGAAAGATCCTTAATTTTTTTCTTGAGCATATTCATAACTGATGAAATGCTGTGTCTTTACTTCTTGACCTACCTATAAGAAAGGCTAATCATAAAATTAGAAAGTTTCTGGCTACCTCCAAATAATTCAGACTTTTTTCCTCATGTACATAGAGCAACCAAAACTAGACAGCATTGAAAACCATCACTAGTTCATTCAGTTGGATGCAATTAGTAGTGTGTGAGTCCTTCCAACAATTATTGCAACTTCATTCTAGGACTTGGTTCACACTACTGAATGATCAATGTAAGTATTTGACTCTATGATGATCCTCATCCTGAACCTGAATTACATCTTTGAATGCACATTCTTTATGTCACACAAATATTGAAGGACAAACAACAGATTAATTGCTGGCCCTAATGCTGTGTTTGTGAGTGCTAAGAAGCCATTCCAAATGTTCCAAAAAGGATTAATGCAGTATAACAAGTCTATTTAATTACTGAAAGACCAGTGATCCTCATTTTACTATAAGCAGCTTTTCCTTTATTTGGAGGTGGTAAATAGAACAGAAATCACTACAGGACAACTATAATTCTTGTCCCAGAATATTCAAGTTATATCCACAATATAGCGAAAAAGTGTATGAACAGCCAGGAAGGACTACATACATACACTGCATTTGTGAATGATAAAGCAAGATCAGCATATGTTTTAAAATACACCAGAACTTCTCACTATAAAGTTCAAAAAACAATTTCATGCTCTAAGTAACAATTTTATATGTTTTCTTAACTTAAAAAAAAAAAGGCAGCAATTAAGCCAGTTAAAGTAATTATACATAGCTTTAAAACAAATTCCCTTGAGTTTAATAAAACCAACTAAGGCTGTGGCTCCTACAACATAAGCCTCTACAAGTCACCACTGCAGGCTGAACTCACCCACTGAACTCACATATGAATGCATATATGGCAAAATCACAACCTGATATCCTTTAAATTCTATATCTGAATCCAAAAGGCCTATCAATTTTTCAATTCTCTTTTCTGCACAAGCTGGTTATTCTTTAACTGGAAGTTAAACAACAGAATAAGCTTTGATGTTAACCCTTATTTTGCTGTAAACTGCACTGCTTCAGTATAAGCTGGAAAAATGCATGGACACACTTTGTTTTTGAAAAGTATTGCTACTTCCCACTCTGATAAGCAGATGCAGTAATTTTGTAGGTGTTGGTATGGCTAGCTCATTACCAAACCTAAAATATCATCATAAAGGAAGAAATGAGGACAGCAGTGACTGAAGGAGTAAAAGTAGATGGCATACTCGGTCCAAAAAGCACAGTTTACTAATTACTTAGGAGCGTTTCAACACAAGCACTTGGGACTTCAGGCAAAGCTAGGCATGCTAAGACTCAATCCTGGACTAAGCCCCTACAGACCAATGTTGTCCCCATCAGCTGCCTCACATATCAGACTTCTCCAAGTCTGGGAGATGAAACAGGATGGCCAGCATATTCCAGATATAGGCACACTGTTACATTAGCTTGGGTTTCTCACCAAATTCCTGACCATCCATCCTGAGCATGGGACTGTGGTGCAGGAACTTTAGTGTTCAAGTGGCCCACTTGACTGAAAACCTGTGATGAGAGCAGAGAGAAGGACTGAGCTCATAGCCTACCCTGCAGGCACTGCAGATGCCTCCTTTGTGGCTGAATGTTGATGAATATCCATACAATTGTCCCATAATGAGTACTTCTTTTATCTTTCTGTCTGAGTATATTTTTGCTTTACTGTAACAGGGCAGGGAAACTCTGAGAGCTGTCTGTGCCACATCCCATCCCCAAGGGCCAGCCCTGCCCGGATCTCCTGCTGAACGAAGCAGGAGTGACTCAAGGAGTGCTGCTCCCACAGCCCCAGTCCTCTGTGATGGGCCAGCCCTGCTGTGTGGTTTCGTTCCGACACCCTCTCCTATGGAGCAGTACCACCGCAGGGCTTACAGGCAAGGAATGCTTTGTGCCGGCCCTCCCTGCTTGGGCAAGTTCCTTCTGTCTGGGCACGAGAAAACTGGGTACAACATTTCTTTATGATACAGAGCCCTCTTGGGGGCTGGGCACCAGCACATGGGTTTTGCTTGCAGTGGAATACAGGAACTTTTTAGCCAGTACTTATCTCAGTATTTATCACAATCCTCACTGGGCCAACACTGAAGCAAGAGGTGTTCTCTCTCCCCGGGTCCAGAGACACAGAGATGCTAATTAACTTGCCTGCAGTCACCTGGTGAGACAACGGCAGGGTTGGGGACCAGGGACAAGGATTTTTAAGTCCTTGCAACTAAACATTGAGTCATACTTTACATTGTCATCACAGTCATAGAATTCAAGTTCCTCTTACACCAGCATTCCCACCCTCTTCCTTCAGAGGAACTACGTAACTGCAATTAGAAATCACACCTAGCTTGAAGAGTTTCACACAGAAAGAAAATGTTTCATCATACACAAGTGCACAGGAATGCTATATGTAAACATACCATCAGATTTCTTTTTCAAGAAGCAAAAAAGAATAAGTTTACAAAGAAATCAGGTGTACTGCAGAAATACAAACCTGCTCATGTGCTGTGAAAGTCAGTGCACAGTGGTGTGAAAGAATATGGGGTTTAAACTCTGTCAACTCAATTGAATAAATCCACTCATGTGAGCATAGTCTAAGGCTAAGGACTTAAAAAAAGAGCATACCGATTATCTGATGACCACAGGATCACAGGATACAAATGCGGAATACAAATTTACTTGCTTTATAATGGTATCTACTAGCCTATGAGCTTTCTTAAACCAGCCACAGTTTTTTTACAGATCCAGCCCCTGATTTTGAAAGGCTCTACTTCCTAAAACAATGTCACAATGCAGCACATGATTAGATGTAATACACATTTCTACAATGTAAACTGTCCTAACAGTTAAATTGTTGGTAATTATGGGAAGCACAAAGTCTACATCAAGAAGCTGACATTAGCATTTGAGATACTGACAGTCGACAGCCTGTCAGGGTAAGTGGCCAGTGACTGCCCCCCACCAAGAATAATTCTTAACGACAAGTAGTTTCCACTAGAAAAAATGTATTCCACTTTTTTTTTTTTTTACAGAAGTCAAATAAAGATTGTTCTTTCTCCCTTTTACTAAGATTAGATACTGCATCAAGCATAGTGTTTGAAGTCCTTTGCTTTAGAAACCATGACTGCTGTTAAATACAAGGCAGGTCTTTAGAAATCGATGTTTTGGTATTAAAATGGTCATAGCCACTTATGACATTGACAGAAAACACTCCTCCATTTCACTCCAAAAAACTATTTTGATCACTCTTGTGTCCTAAAAATTGAAATAGTGTGCATACTCAATTAGATTTTCATCACAAAATAGTTTCAAAGCAGAACATTCTTCCCAGCACATCCCCCTCAAACAAAGCTCACAGCGAAATGGGATTGACTAAGACAGATTGTGTTTCCCCTTGAAAAATGTAGTGACCCCATGCATCCCAACATAACAGAAATGCACAGCAGCCTGAGAGGGGATGGAGTTTTCCTCCAGCTCCCAGAAATTCCCTCACTACCTCTTCTACTATGAAGAGCTGTCAATTTGTCCCCCTAACTGTCAGCAGACAATAGGTGGTGACATCAGAAGCACTTCCAAAGGGGGATACAGATGCTCTGGAGGGACACTGAAAACCCACTGGGGTGTAAATTCAGGGGCGAGGTCTTCTTGTCAGCAACCACCACAAAGAAGTGGAGGAAGTGGCATGGCCACTGAACAATGGAGAGGTCAAGCAGTTCACAGCCATTTCATGACCCAGACAAATGAAGGTCAAGAGATTCAGGTAGCAACTTGGCATGGGCATGAGTTACAGCACAAATGAATTGTTTTAACAAATCAGCTTTGGTCAATTAAATCTAACAAGATGTGCTGCATCACATAGCTGGGTTCTTGACACTAAGGCCAGGAGCTGAGGCCAGCCTCGTAAAACACATCTTTTAACATGGCATAACAAATTTAAGGTAATCCATCTAGAAACTGCAGATGTCAGAGTAAGTTGTCTTGATTAGGAGAAATTTTCACACTTTTAAATCTAGGACATTGGAGTGGAGTTATCCCTTCAAAAAGTCTGGCATCATCTTCAATGGCATTACTCAGGCAATGGAAAGCTGATGCTGCACAAAGTTTTTTATTTGCTATCTCTCAGACACAATGCACATCTGTAATAATCTTCTAAACATTTTTCTGTTAGTCACTTCATAAAAAGGGCTGAAAATGGTTTGGCATTTTAGCCCAATGCAATTCAAAAGCAAAAATATATATTGTAATTTCATTCAATTTCTAAAGGCATAGAGTTTGTAATTACTGAATTCTAAAGCATGTACATTGTTTTGTTTCTATTTTAAAGAAAAATATGTAAATCTGACACCTCAGAAGACAACTCATGAGGGATATGGCAAGGAAATTGACTGGAGATTAAAATACAATGCTAGATTTAAGATAAATAGATAACCATCTTTCAGTTGCTTAAATTGATCCTTTATGAAAAGATGTGTAGTAACTCAGATTAATATTGCTTGGAGATCAGGAAGTCAAATACATAAGCAATATTATCAAAACATAGATACTTTAAATTATCAATTTTTAAATAATTCCAAACAATACAGAATATACTTAACTGTGCACACCATTTGTCTCCAACAAACAATCACAGCATTTTTTCCCTAATTTCTCAACAACCACACCAAGTTTCTCAGAGTTCACTACCTGTTCATTTTTGCGTTTGGCTTTCCTGTTCACTTTCTAAGGAAGAAAATGGGAACTGTTTTGATCAATTTCCATATGTATTTTATTCAGAGGGGAAATAATAAAAGCCCACTTAAAGCCACTGAGATGTCTTTAGTGAACGTGCCTTTATGCAAGGACACTGGAAAACTTGACATGTCCCTTCTACTTTGGAGATGAGCAGTTACTTAATAAAAAGTGCAAGGTTTTGCTGAGAGAAAAGAACACAATGATTGAAGGGAATTCAGCTAAGCTTTCACACCATTTTGCATCACAGTAACTTCTCCTTATTTCAATACTATTTCTTGGAGTAAAAACAAACAAACATGCATGTTGTTTAAAAATTCCAAACACCACAGGCACTTAGGAGCAAATTAAGGTTAAAATTACTCCAGGGTCTCCAAAATTTTAAGTCACCTTTCTGACTTGAAGAGGGGTCTCATTTGAAGTAACACACAAGAGTCATAGGGCATGTAGGCAAAAGCTCTGGTCCTCAGCCAATTTAAAAACATTTGAAACACTATGATTGATAAACACACTTTAGACTATCAGCCCTCTCTGAAAATGCCTCCAAACACCAAGACTGAAGTGCCCATCTCCCACTACTCTTTTTGGGGGTGGGGATGGGATGGGATGGGATGGGATGGGATGGGATGGGATGGGATGGGATGGGATGGGATGGGATGGGATGGGATGGGGGGAGGGGGCAGGAGGACTAGAATAATTCACATTCCAATGTTGATGTTCCCAAGAAAAGCTAAAGAAATATATTTATTTAAAATTTTAAAAGCACAATATACTTCAGAAAAGGAAAGAACCCTCTCAGAGAAGAACTGATGGGGAGAGCACAAGTAATTTTTTTGTCAATAAAAAGATGGTGGGGGGAAATATAAACAACTGTTCTAGAAGAATGCTTCCAGGTTCTCACACACCTCACTGCTACAAGACAGTACAATAGACACACGAAATTGAACCCTGCTTTCTCTAAGACAAAGCTAATAATATGAGATTTACTTCCCTTTTACTAGCTTCTGAGACTTTCAAAAACTCTTCTAATCCGGGTTTCAATGCCCTGAGCCAGAGTTTTAGCAAAAACTTCTAAAAATTCCACCAGAGTTTGAAACTACAGAAATTAAAAAGAGATACATGAAACCTCCCTACAATGACATCTTGTTTGACATCTGTCAAGCAAAATTAATAGTATCAGAGACTTTCTTCCCTTTTCACATTGACTTAGTATCTGTAAAGCAGCTCCTCATAGGGAGCCTTCTTCTTCACCACACAATGGAAGGAGCAACCCTATTCAGTTAAGATTGCCATTTACTTGATCTTAATACCATCCTAGTCCCAGCAATTACATCAAAGAAACATTTCACCTTGCTGTTGAGACTGGAGAGTAACACTTCAGGAAACCTCTTGAGTTACAGTGTTTGGCATTGCAGACCTCCATTTCAGAGGGCCACCTGTCCTTGATATGACTATGTTACTACACTAGCAGCAGGGAAGAGGAGAAGGAGGAAACACAGGGGAAAAAAAAGAAACCTAGATAAAGTGGACTTGACAGCAACCTCATGCAATTAACTTTAAAATCCAACCTGCGGTGGCATTTAGCATTTAATTATCTTAATGAAGTTTTCACAGTTACAGTGAATTCAAATATGCATGAAAATTTAAGAAATTTAAAACATAAAATTCTGCTTTAAATTGAGGCATTTCCTTTATTAATGAGTGGTCTTGTATATAATTTAGAATAATCCTTTTTTTTCACAGTATTCTGTCTGAAACTACCACAAAGCAAGAATTTTCTGATACGTTTTCCATTCTTTACTTTATCACTTCTTGTTTTGAACTAAATGTCATTCATAAATTAACACAGACCTCTACGTTTTCAAGTAGCTGAACAGAATTTATTGAAACTTAATTTTCTTTTATCTTAAACACAATTGATGTTATTAACCTTGTGAAAATTACTCCTCTTAGTGTATCAGGTAAAAAAAATCAGAATGAGGTAAATGTCCCTTCCTGAAATGCTCATAAATTTAATTCCTGTTAATAATAATACTAAATAGTGCTAAATAGTGTAAAATTTCCTTTTATTTTTCATGAACCTGTCAAATGACCTGCATTCCATCTCTAAGGAAAACTTTTTTTACATTAAAAAGAAAAAATGAAACATTTTGCATTCTGCAGACTTACTATCTGAATGCTAGCTCACACATCAATGTTTTGAAAAAATGAAAATTGCTAAGTGGCTTTTCAAAATGTTTCAGTATCCTATATCTTCATAAACAAAGTAACTATAATAATCAATTGAAAAATATCATTATATCCATATATAGACTGAATTAAGAATTAACCTCCATTTCCTAATGGAAAATGTTTTTTTTGCCTATAATTTTCAGTACAATAGAGACAGTCAACAACGAAATAGTTATCCAAAATTTTACATTAGAAAACTGGAAAATAATAGTGTCTTTTTCAGTTGACATAAAAAAGTTTTTTTAAAAAATTGCATTCTCTTCACACCTCAACAGACTGGAATTGTTCAGAGCAATTCAGTTTTAAAAAGGTTGATTATTCCCTATAAGATTTTTAAACTACTAAAAGCTCTTCTCATACTAGAGCAGACAATATATAAACTCCTGGTTCTGTACTGGCTTTCCAATTCAAAATTGAGATTTACAGCAGGGGATCACATGCCATTTCACTGTGCAAGAAACAAGGTCCTGGAGCATATAGAAGCCTGTTGGTACAGGCAGTAATAAACTCTATTTCCTGCTGTTCCTGCTGTAACTCATCATTTGCTGTGTAAACTCCCAACAAATCACCTTGCACTTTGATATAACCTTCTGCAAAACAGGTAAAATGTTCTATTGTGTGTTCCCAGGTAAAGTATTCAGAAGGAGGCAAATCATTAAGGTGAAAGGAAGTAGAAACAATCAGCAAATGTTTGATTCATCTAAGCCCATTGCTTTTTTATTAATTGTATGTGGGAACATCAGTGCACACAAAAAATGCCAACCCTCATCCAAAATTTATCTAGGTGGTGTGGTATTTAGTCATATGACCATAATATGACTTAACCAGGAGCTGCTTAAATCATTATTTTGAGTGTGATTTTAAGTGGAAAGTTTATGTAGTCACAGCGAACTAACCAAAATAATTTTATTATCATTTTAAAATATTAACAGAATGACTACACAATAAATTTTCTCTACTTACAGAATGAAAACTCAAATGTAACATGAAACTACTATGCAAATCTCTTTCAAAATTTAAGCTCCCTATAGATATAAACTCACAAAATTCAAAAAGCTTTAAAAAAGAATAAGCCATTGATAAACCCACCCACTCCTGCATTTCAGACATATCTTGTTTAAAAAAGAATTACAATTCCTTCTGGAAGAGGGCACGTTTTCCAAGTAAGACAAGACACACATGTTGCCAAGACTGTCTGAATTGGGAAAGCGATATCCCTACTTGGCTGGGGATTGCCAGTTTGCTGGCATTAAGCTAAGGGCAAAAGCATTTCGGCTCAATGCGGCGGCAGCACCCTGCACCCCAGCTGAGGTTATCGGCAAGCATCCTCTTTAGGAGTGTGGGCACCACACCGAGGTGTGCCCATGCCCCTTCCTACGCCCCCCCCACAGCGGGGCATGGCACAGCAGGGCACTGCCAACCTCCCCAGCACAGGGCCAGCTCAGCACAAGAGCACTGCACACAAAATTCTCCCCTTGGCCGGCCAGTGCCCTTGCTCTTCTCTCATCTTTCTCCTGCTTTTTTCCTCTTTTTCCCTGGCTCAGTAGCCCCCCCTCCAATCCTCAAGAGACAGGACTCAGTCTAGCAACTCAGGGACTCATATAGGCCAGGTTTCCTTCTGAGCAGCCCTTTGGGTAGAGCTGCTAATCCTTCTTATTAATTAACGAGATAATAGCAGTTAACTGGAAAGAAATATTAATGTTAACTATCTAAGAAACTTCCAACAGAAATGATTTATTCTTTTTGCCAATTTCCTGGTAACAAAGTTGCACAGCTGGAGCTGTGGTAGCATCTTGATGGTGTAAGAAGTTAAAAAACAGAGAGTGCCTGAACACTACGGGACTAATGACATCTGCATCTATTTTCTTCCCCACTCCCTTGATAGTTTAAAAGTGCCTCTCCTCCTTTGACTCCAGTTTATTAACAGCTGGGAACATGGGCTCCCCCAATTATATCACCCTTACATAAGAACAAAGGAGAGCATAAACAGTAACATGACTGATCAGAGAAATGTACTCTGAGAGACACATGCACTAAAAACACTTAAAAACCTTAACATTTACATGTAGCCCTGCTACAGTTCTTTAAACTCTCAAACTCCCAAGTTGTACTATGCTTCATTCAGTATATGCTGAATTACCTAACATCAAGTTTGCATTTTATTCATGCTGCAAAAAAAAAGTAGTGGAGATGATGAGGGAATTCAGAATGCTGCAGACAAGGCACATTGCTATAGATTTTTTTAAGTTTTAGAAAAAAAATAAGGCAATTTCTAGCTTTTTTATTTAATTAGTCACTGTGAGAGTAAGTAAAACATCTATCTGAAGGATAAATTTATATTATCTTGGTTCTGTTGCAGCAAACAAGTACTGCAGCTTTCATTCACTGATTGTCAAAAACTTTCCAATGTGCCCACTGCAATGCGGATGCCAACCAACGAATCAAAGGCATTCAGCAACTAGACAAAGAGGGTCTGATGCCAACCTCGGTGCCACTGGCAACCATTATTGGCATCAAGCACATTGTCTGCCTTTTTTTCCCCTCTCCTGGCACTCAACAAACAAAATGGCGGTTCTTGTAGCAACGGGAACACAGCATAAGCACTGCGCTGAATTAAATACCATCAAATGATTTTATGGACTGAAATGCATTTCATACCAAATGACAGACACTTTCTGATGCTGACAGGAAAAAAAAGGAAAGGACAATTCTGTCAATAGAAACAACGTTCACACCATTTTCAAGTTTGATTTTTATAAACTATCTGTGTGGGACACACGCATGCCCCCGATACACTCAGCAAGCAGAGCCCCATAGAAGCATGTTGTAACTAAAAATTATTTTAATGTTAAACATTGATCACAGTGTATACTTCCCATTTTCTTCCTCTTTTTCAGTCAAAGGAGCAGCATTGCAACCTACATCAATCCTCTTTTTTTCTTTTTTTTTCTTTTATTTAAGAGGATAGCAGAAAGTGAATAGAGGGGAAAAAAGATGCTGAATTTTGAGATGAGCAAAAAGTAGCATCTGATGAAGTTCATCAATGATAGAACTTCATAGATCAGTCCTTATTTCTTCTTTCAAGGCAGACATGGAAGTAGAAGCTCTTTTTGTTAAGAACTGAAAACATTATTGACACTTCTAGATCTGGAAATTGTCAATATATTGTAACATTACTCTGTGCTGCAATGCGGATGCCAACCAACAAATCACAGACATCCTAGGCTAAACAAAGAAGGTCTGATGCCAATCCTGGTGCCACTGGCAACCATCACTGGCACTCGAACTATCCTTCCTCCTCTTTTTTCCCTAATCTTTTATTTTAAAGCAACAAAAAAAGCAAACTACTTGGCCCCTTTTTTCATTTTGTGTGCTAATTCCTTTTTCATATTTTGTTCAGAGATTTAATTTTTTCTGTGTTTCCACTTAGTTTTTACATGGCGCTATTAGGTGTTTATATGTTCTGAAAGATAAATAAAAAGCACATCACCATATGTATAATGCAACATTTTTGGTTAACTTCATGCATATCTTTCACAGAGCCTGGCACTCTTAATCAAGTACACTACAAAGTGCCACAATTAACCTGTTTTCAATGAATATAGAGAATCAAAGTTTGATAAAATGGAAAAGAAATTACATAGACAACTTAATATGACTTCTTCAAGAAGAGAGCCAACAAACGTTAATGGAATACTTACAGTAAAGCAGCAAAATACGAAAGACATGCAGTTAGCAATAAACAAAAGGGTCTTCTAAGAGTGACTTGGTATATAGAAATTAGCCAGCTTCATTTTCAGTATATTCTCAAAGTAGCATTGTGTAACTTTGAAAGTTATAATATTACAGCATGCTTAACTTCCTCATTTCCAATTAGACAAAAGTGTTTTAAATAAACTTATATTCTCAACACATTTAAATCAACAAAATCAGCTATGCTCTGCAATTCCTTCTCCCACTTCAAGTTACTGCCTTTCAACAACTTATAAGTCAATAGTGTGTTAAGAGTACTCTGACCCCAGTTTCTTTGCCTCAAGAGGTACTTAAACTGTTTTGCCTCCCTTTGTAGTTTTGACTTCTAGAGAAAGGTAAATCCATAGAATTAATTAGTAAGTTATGACTTACGCTACATGCATTCATAATATAATTTGGATTTTTTTTCCACAAAAGGAGTTTAAAGGTAAAAATTATTTGTAATTAAGTTATTTTGTTTAATGTTGTCAAAGAAATTTTTTCCTATATTATTTGGGATCTGATTTACCAGACTCCACAGCTACTTAAAGTCACTGTAAAATACCTAAATGTGTCTACTGCTGTGGAGAGACAAAAAACCCAAAAAAATACCCAGGGGAAGGGGGGGGAGGTGCGAGAGTGGGGGGGAGGAGGGTAGCTAATATTTTTTCATAACTAATAATATATATGTTCACAAAAACAATTTTTCACTTGCATGAGTAAATGCTAAAAGAGAATTACTTAAAACAAAAATATTTCACTCCTCTATATTACTCTCTCTATATTACTATATTACTATATTACTATATTACTATATTACTATATTACTCTCCTCTTAAAAAACGAGTATACACCAAACCTAGCCATGCAATTTTACTTTTTTGTTACTAACAAAATCAATTCAATTTGTTTTCCAGTTAAATCCCATAGTTATTTACCAAGCATCAGATAACAGCCTGCCATCTGCCCTTCTGCAGGCCATTTCTACCTACTACCAGGCCAAGTTGTGAAATGGCCCACCATCTGCAGATGGTCGAACTTTCCCTAGTTGAGATCTGTGGCTAAAAAAGAAATACATTATTACTGCTGATCAGCCAGCATTACAAAGACACGTAGGAGACAGTATCATTATCAGAAATGACCAAAATTACCCTAACAGAAAGAAGAGTATTTCAGAAGACTTACTATCAGAGGAAAAAAAAAAAAAAAAGAGAAAAAAACAACAACACCTTTATCTACTTACAGCCATTTACAGTTTTAGGGAACCTGCCTAAGGGTATTGTTATTCAATATCCAATATATGAAATATGGCTAGTAGGTTTTTCCCCTGACACATGATTGTCAGAAGTCCTCTTTTTATTTTCATTCTGTAATATTAAGAAGCTTTTCCATAGAGCTCTTGCAATTTTCCACATTTCAATTACCTGCCAAATAAAAGTATATGAGTGTGACTATGAAAATATACTCTTCATAAAAATTTCTCAAAATAATATGACCTGGATCTTTGTTTTAAAGCTCAAATAGATAAGATGAGCTACTGATGTAAAATATTAATAGAACATTACATATTGTATGCTGCAATTCTGATTCTATTTGGCTTTTACATGAACTACAACTATGATAAAGTATTTTCAAGCTTTGTTTTATAGGTATGAGAAAGTCTACAATTGCTCTTCAATGAGAGGATTTTTTCAACAGTTTAAGGATTACTTCTTGATTAATTATAACAACAAAGACAGTAATAAATATTTGTAGTATTTATTGTGACTGTGCAATTGGATATACCTGCATCTGTTCTTAATAGTACTAGGGTGGGGGTTTTTGTTTTGTTTTTCTTTAAAAACACAACTTGAAAATAGGGATGTTTTCTGAAGTCACAACTATGTATTGCCACTTAATCACAAAAAATAAAAGGCAACTTCAGTGGAATGAAAGTACTGCCTTGGTATGTGTCTCTCTCGCTCTTGGAAGAGGCACGCATGTCAAATATACATGTCACACAGGTCTGCAGGAATATTTGTGTGTTTAAGTATATATGTATTTATGCTGATTTGCAAATGGATATGTAGCCACACGACATCTATGGACCACAGAACAAAGTTTCACTGGAAGCCAACCCACAGGGGAAACAGGGCTACTTGGTGTCAGAGTCTGACATACTAACACAGAAACATGACAGTCTGCTTCCTACCTTGCTCCTGCACGTAGTATGCCAAAAACAAATCAAGCTCCTTGACTGATACTGTTATGTGATGTGGCTGGACGCAAAGTGCTGGATTTGTGCAATGTGGGGATTTCATGAGACGTTCTCCATCCGTACTTTCCAAGGGGATGCCTTTGAACAGGATCACCATGACTAGATCCAGACGCCAGACTTTGTCAGCCTGTCGCAGGCAATCAATTCTCCTAATCTTGCCCTTCTGGTCAGGATTGGACAATACACAGCATGGGTGCTTCTTCCCAGTAACTGTGAGCACAAAATCCTCCCGGAACTCTTGGCGAATATCTTTGCGCAGCTTTGCCAGGAGCCTGGATGCCCACTTCTGTTTAATTTCAGGCTTTTCACTAAGTAGCTCATCCTTGACTGCTCTTTCCTCATCCTTTGACATTCGTTTCTCATGTTTTTTAAAGTACTTGCGTTTTCGAGCCTGAAGATTGAACCAAGTATAGGCAATTGCACGGACATGTGGAAGAAGTGCCTCAATGAACGGGTGAAATTCATCCTGTGAAAAGAAGTGAAGGAAAAAAAAGAAGAAGAGAACAAGAAAACTCAAAGTCAGCAAGTTCTCACAACCAAAGCAGCATCAAGAAACGTTTCTGAAAATCTTTAAGTGAAATACGAGATGAAGAGAATAAACACTTAAAATTTACACAAATTTTATGTTTCATTCTTTGAAAGAACTATGTGAAAATTTTATTTTGTACTCCTCCCCTCACTTCATCCCACAGCACTGCAGAGACAACATAATTTAAGAGAGGCTACCAAGATGTTTTGTTCCTAAAATTTAAATATTTGAGTGAACAGCTAACATCAAGAAAAGTACCATTGCACAAAGAGAACACTGCACGGTTTTAAAAAATCTGAGCAGAAATGTTCAGAAGGCTGAGGCAAATGCCACAGTTCATTTCTCTTCTCTGTGGCAAAGAAACACAAAGCATATACATGCTCAGTGTAATGCCACACAGTTCCCGCTTTTGGAGCATGCTCTCAGCAAGAGACTGCTGGTGGCACAAAGAGCATGCGCCATTAAACTTGATCCATTTTCTTATCAAACGTCCAACATTCCAGCACTGAAACAGCACCATTCCAGTGGTGGTAACTAGAGAAACCAGTATACAGTAAGGAAAAGCAGGCAAAAGACACACGTCATATATAAATCCTGAACAGAAGCTTCTGTACTTTCAGGTCTTCTCACTTCCCTCTCTCCACCCCAAAGCTCTGTAAAATTAAGATTTTATGAAGGTGAGAACAAAAATTACATTTATGTCCTTCCAGCAGTTCCACTGTGAATTTTGAAGCCCCACAGAGTCAGTTAATTTGCTAACTGATCACATGAGTGTGGCAATTATTCCAAACCCCTTAAAAATCAATCTGAGGTGTACAGTGAAAAATGGCAACTTGGCACAAACTTTGCATTCTTTGTGTTTCTACATGCTGTGGCAAAGACATTATGGGTCCACCGCTGGTCCAATGCTGCTTTTGTGAAATCCATGTCATTTATTTACAGTTTCAAAATATCCCTTTCTGTTGTCTGGCTTCACCTGCAAGTTCTTATCTTCTGCCTAGCAGCAATATGGATTGCATTAAGGAGGTAATGCTTAGTTGTTGTCTACAGGCACATCCTATAGCAATTGAATTAATTTCATTTGTCTGCTTAAAGTACCATCCTACACATCCATGTTAATATCTAAATAGACCTTCCCCAAAAACTTATTTTTCATTAACAAGTCTGCTGTTTAAAACACTGCAATCTGCTTATCTAATGTTATTATATATTGGGTTGAAAGGGAGAACTTAGGGGAGGTATCTTTCTTCCTGTGTGTAGGGATATTTAGTTTTAAATACCACGCAGATTGCTCATCATACTTAGTGGCACAGTGCAATCAAACTAAAACTGAACCTTTTTTTATGCGATTATATTCAAGAATACAATTAACAAACTACTATTTTAGTTATGCTGCTAGACAAGGAATGAATTATGTTTAATCAATAGGCGGATTAACTCCATTAGGTAAAAATGATGAAAGTATAACTAATGGTCTCAATTATAGAGTGCAGAATCCCATTGCAGAAGCTTCAGGCAAAGAATTCCATATTTAAATCTTTGAATTTCAAACAAACTTCAAAATTTCCTGAATGTTGCAAAACCCACTAGATCTAGTTACCTCTCTTCTCTAACTATCCTTAAATCAAACAGCAAACAACAGAAAATTTACAAGCAGTTCACCTATAATCATGTTATCTTCATAGGAAAAAAAAAACAAATTAAACAAAAGGAGGACAAAAAAGGAAAAAAAGAACACAGAGGCAATATAGGAAGATATTTCAGGACATAAACAATTTCATTACAGTATGATGCTTGACAAAGACCTACAAAGGCAACAATTAAACTGATTAGTAGTTTCCAGCAGAGATTTGAACAATTCTGTTACTATACTGGCACATAAAACTAGGCCGTGGAAAGAGTTAAACCACAATCTGTTCTTTGTGTGGGAAGGCAGTACTGCTCTGAGCAACCACAGCCCATGATAAGACTTCCCTATCTTCATATGCTTTCTGATGCCGCGCTTTTTTCCCTTTCAATTATAACTACTAAAGAAAGTTTATTTTCTCCTACAGAAGTCATCTTAATTGAAGTATTGAGTGGTTTTTTTTTTTTTTAATTAGTGGAAGCATAACGACCGTACTGTGTTAAGTCCTCACAATTCATTTTAGGCTGAATAAAACAGATATACTACAGATTTTGAAAATTCTAACAGCTGGGCCTAAAGGTAGGGTGATGGCAGGTGGCTGAAGAGCTTTGGGAGAAATTAATTTCTGCCTCAATACAATGATTTCTCCTACATCTAAACAGACTTTGGCATTTATAACTTAAAATGGCAATAAAATAAACATGGACATATTCTACACTAGCAGAATATTGCACATCTAGTTTTTATTTTGAAGAAGAGCATTTTACATTATTAAATTATTTCAGACTGACTATGCCTTGAAGTAATGCATATAGTATTAACAATAATAACCCATAGCACTTCACAGCTATGAAAATTTTATAGAGAATTTCACTAATTAAATTCCAGTCTGTAGTAGCTGAATGTTTCCTTTTCAAAAATAGGGAGGGAAAAACCCACAAAAACATATGCAACAGAAGCTCCAACCTTTTAAAAACTGTATTCAGGTTTTTCTTTCATAGTACTGTTAAGTTCTAAAGATATACATATAGGTGACAAGTGTCGAGAAGAAACACAGCAAAGAACATCCTGTTTGAAAGGAATTTTATCAGATTTTTTGAGCTATTCATTGTGCACCTGGAGTATTTTCAAATGAAAATACTACTTGACATGGGGAAGTGCCCATAAAAATGATCCTAAATTGACATTTTCAATTAATCTCCAAATTCTCCTTAAAAGATATCAACAGAATTTTATTTTTCCTCCTTAATATTCACATAGACAATAGTGAATTTTTTTTTTGTTTTTCTGTGGGACTTGCTCATGTGCCACAGTTGCTCTTGCAATGAAGTGATTTATAAAGGTAAGATTCTCAAATGTCATATAAAATAGCTAAGGTGAACCATTGTGCAGTGGCAATTTAAATTAAAATGGAAGTTACTGTACAACATTTATGTTGCTTGTAAATAAAGAAAAAAATAGCGGTCATCTAACAACAATAGGTAGGCCAAGTTTTCTTTATTGAAAAGATAAAGAGGATATGCAGTGCTCTTCTCCTATCTTTCACTTTTAAACTTTATAGCAGCCCATGAAAGCTCAATTTGAGGACTATACAATAAATACACTGGGCAGAATTATGGAAATTTTATACAGAAATCTTCATCTACTCAACTTCCCTGCATGGATTTTCTCATGCCTAGTGAAGTAACATATAGGCGCAAAAGAAAATACTACATATTCTGAGATTTTGGACTACTGTAACATAATAAGCCACGGCAAAAATATCGCAAGAGAGCCAGCACTAAAAGGCATGCAGTAACTGCATCCTATTCATGCCTCAGCAGGAGAGATAAATGCAGTTTCCAGTCATTCCAAAACATAGAGAAAGAGGTATATGGGAAAGAGAGGGAGGGAGCGCGCAAAATTAAATTGCATTTGTTAAGTTTTCTTCTACCTTGGAGTTATTTTCACCCACCAAATTTTTAGTGATAGAGTGATGGGTAACAGTCAAATCCACAAGGTTTGTCTTAAAGCTGTACTTTGGATTTTAGACTTGTTATTAAAAAGTGCTTCAGCTCCATCTCAGCACAAACTGAACTACCACTTTCATAAGTAGTTCCAGCCAAACAGGTGTTTTGTGTTTACTTTTACCAAAATATTTTCTTCTGAACATATACTACCACAGTCAATGTGCATTGCAAGAGTCCCAGAGACAGAGAATACAATAGAGAGAACAATTGCGGCAGTAATGCTTTAATGCAGTTCTACTCAAAGTGAGATAAATCAATCTTTTGCCTTAAACAAATAAAGAAAACAAGGTTTAAGTTCTCATTACTGGTGTAATTTTAATTTTTAATTTATAGAGAAAAAAAAAATCATTTATAAACTTCTCTTATCATTCCAAGCAGGTTGAAAAAGATTCCAAACTAAAATCCATTTGCTGCAACTGTGTCTCATGTCTGTATCACCAAATGGGAACTGTCCCTACATGGCACATGGTAGAACATGATTGTAAAATATTATGGATAAACTATCAATGCACAAAAGCCAGGAACTGCTTTCTTGGATTAATGGCAGTAGAAGTACAATGTAGCATTTTTTTGTACACCTGAGTGCAGTATTTTAACGCAAATTTGTAAAGAATGAGAAAACTTTACATCAATGAGTCCAAAAAGAAAATTTATTTTTTAAAAAGTCATTAGAGAAGGAAACAAGATCATTAATTACCACTGTAAAAGAGGTGGTTGTGAAAACCTGTGTCTCAAATGCAAAAACTGCTTTCTTAAGTTGTACTGTCAGGTTTATATTCTGATGCAGAGGTCTTATTGCCCACCAATAATTTCACACGGTGGACAGCCTACACAGAATTAATTTTGCTAACCACAGATTCCATGCTAAGTAGTTATTTCTATGTGTGTACCTGCAAGCGTGTTCATCTCTGTTACACAAAATGCTTCCTATGCTTCTCTTTCGAAGAAGAAATATCTCAATTACACTTTTTTCCAGCTTTCATCCACTGCAGCTCACGTTTACTTACTGAAAATATCCATATCTAAGTGAATCACACTTAGATGCCAAACAAAATATAAACAATAAAAAATGTGTCAGCCAAAAAAACTGCAGGACTGTGTCCAATCACTGAATAAGCCTTATCATTGTTTCCATCTTCAATCACAATTTATGAATACTTTGGTCCTTTCGAATTACAATGGTTTGTAACTGCAGAGTAACTTAAATCATACTTATTTATTCACGGTGCAACTGTAAGCGCATCGTTGGCCTCTCTGCAGCAGCCTTGCAGCAGACATTTCTTTCGCACATTTTCTGCTTCTTTAGCTATTTGTTGCACCAATGTAGAAGCAAGCAGTTATCGCTTAATCAGTTTACATCACATCCTCCTAAGACAGACTTTCACGAAAGCTGAAAACTATCCCTGGGCTTTGCAGACACGGTTTACCGTCCGAAAAAGGCTCCGGTGCCCGGACGCTTGCTCGCCGATACCGTACGCCGGCCGAGGACGCTCCAGGGGCACCCGGGGAGCTTCCCAAACATGCTTCCGAAACCCCTCAGGTTTCAAAATCTGCGCTTTGCCGCGGCGCGGACCCCCGCTCGGACTGCCCCCCGCCCTCCGCGCCCCGCACCGCGGCCCCGCTCCGCAGCGCGCCGACCGCCGCTCCCCTCCCGCCGTCCCGGTGACAGTCGCCGCTCGGGATCGAATAGCGGCCGAAAGCGCGGCTGTAAAAAAAGGGTCGGTCTTTCCCCGTGCTGGGGAGAGGGCACGCTCCTCCGCCAGCACCACACTTTAGCGGGGAGGGGGAAAACGACGTGCCCTTGTATAACCAAACGAGAAAATACTGCACAGCTTGGTCATCCCTGCTCACATCTCCCTCATTGTTGGCAGCCTGCATATTATTAATTAAGCATAAGACGGGATTACTTCGCACCGGCCAGTGGCCGTGTTTTGTCAAAAAAAACCCACTTTTCCTTTCAAACCTTTCATTAGGCTGTGTGCAAACAGGCGAGCTGAAAAGAGTGCAAATCGTTTGATTCAAATCAAATCAATACTTCTCAAACACTTTTTTTAGCATAATTATGCTCATTTCCAGTTTGTTAACTTTTGACTTCTTATGCACCAACAATTAACAGTATTTGTCCACGGGTGACACTTTGAATGGATCTCCCCAAAACAATGGCGTGGTACAGTTTATTCTTTAATATTCCCTCCTGAGAGAGGAGTTTGGATCTGACAAACAGTTAAGACTGTGCTTTAACCCGTTACAACTACTAGCAATGACTCATTAACAACCCACATACAAATAATTAAAAAAAAATCCCAACAAACACGTGAAAATAAATAAACTAACAAATAAATTAAATAAAAGAGTCTATACCTGAGTGAGACAGATTGGAGAATACATCATGACTTCGCTTTGAGAACACGCTGCCCGGAGAGCCCCTAAGAAAAGCCTCAAAAAGGAATAATTTCATCTATTCATTTTACAGTCATCTGAGACTCAAGGAAGATGAAATCAATCAGGACGGGGCTCTGCTCTGGATCACCACAACTTCACAACAAACCCCAGTCCTCCTTAAATAGCCAAAGATTCAAGTTCACTCCGTGTGCTAGATTTCCCGGGGTGAAATCCAATCTACACTTTTAACCCTCTTGTAGTCGGCGGCGCAGGAGTCTTGCTTTTGCTGCTGCTGCTGCTGCTGGTTGTTTTGCAGATGAGGGGGGAAGGACTCGGGGGGGTTGGGGGTGGGCGGGAGGATTTTTTTCTTTTTTTTTTTTGTCCTTTTTTTTCTTTTTTTTTTCTTTTTTTTTTTTTTTGGGGGGGGGGGGGTGGGGGCGGTGTTTTTTCTTTCTTCAGAAGTTGGTGGTGCTGCCGTAATAACACGACACTGTCACCACACTTTCGAAAGTTCAAGGTTACAGCCCAGAGCGGAGCAAGAGGCTCCCGGAGAGCGACGGCAAGCGAAACTTCGCCGGGCGGTCGGGACTGTGCCGCGGGGGCGCGCCGAGGCGGGGGCGCGCTCGGGCGGGCAGAGCGGGCGGTGCGGCCTGTGGGCTCCTCCGGCAGCCTCTGGTCGCCCGCCCGTCCTCTCTGGCGGGCAATGGAGAGAGACTGCGTTCCAAACGGCCACCGTAATAAAAATGATCTCCTGAAAATTCAAACGATAAATCTCTCCCTGGCGCTCCCACCCGATTTGCTCTCAACGTGTCCGTGAGTGTGTCCCCCCTACCCCGCCCCTGACTCTGCAAAACTTGGAAGTTGAAAAATTCACCAGTTACACCCTGTGGACCCTATTCCAGCTCTCTCCCCAAATGAGACTTAAGTATTTTTGTTTAGTTATTTAATTACACAATCACCGTTTACACTCCTCCTCCTCCTCCTCCTGCAAACACATTCCTTCTCCACCAGATCCCCTTCCTCTGCCCTCCCTCTGCATTCATTACCACCGAACGCTGCAGAAGGAACGAGCACGTTTCGCAAACATCCCTCCCTCATTTTCCCGCTCTTCTGGTGGGAGAAAGTTGCGGGGGCGAAGGGGAGGGGGGTGGGGGGCTGCCATCTGCGAGAGGCTTCTTTTTTTTCTTTCGGGGTACGGCTTTGCCAGCTGCGGCGGGGCTCAGGCACCCCCGCTTCCCCCCACCCTCGGCGGGGGACACGGGGGAGGGCAGTACCCTCCCCCCCCATCCCCCCCCTCCGGACGGGGGGAGCCTGTCCCGCACCGCCGGAGACTGATGTCGCCGCCTTCGCAGGCTGCGGCCGGGGACTGCGAAGGGGACCCGGCTCCCGGGCGGCAACAGTGTGCCAGGGTCTGGTTTCATTCTCCGGGGGCAGCTTTAACCAGGGGAGCTGAGAAAGGGGGGAAAACAGTGAGCGAAAATTATTTCTGCTCCTGTGAGGCGGGCTGCGATGCTGTGCCCAGCTCAGGGGGCGTCCGGTGTGTGCGGACCCCATCCCCAGCACCGCCGCTGCGGGCAGGGGAGGCCGAGCGCCACCGGCGCTCTCTCCCGCTGGCCTTGCGCAGCCCCCGGCGGCGTGCCGGAGGGACCGCTGACTTCCTCTTTGCCCAAAGTGAGAGTTTATTCACGTCAGGCATTTCACAACGACACATCAAGGAAAGTAAGCAGGTTCAAGTCAACCATGAAATGGTCACTTTTTAACCCCGTCCTGTCCTCATTAGGGAAATGCTCAAACACAGCCCATTTTCAAAGAGGGCTCTTAATGAGGGGAGCTTGCCAAGGCTACCAGCTGCAACTCCCACAAATTTACAAACCAAAAGAAGCAGAGGGATGACTGGGGGAAGCAGAGACCCCCGTACCAGATAGGTAATGCCAAAGGAAACAGCAAGAGCCCCTTTGCAGAATCCATGCCTCATCCCCACTGCTCGTTTTCTGGTTGGCTACTCTTGCCCTCAGATTTGCAGGGTTCAAACAACCACCGTGCATCTTCTCTTCTACAGACTATACTGATAAGAGAAGTTAAGGACATACATTTAGGCAAAGACAAATGACACAAACTTGTGGTTAACCATAATTAGCAAAACTTATTTTTATATCTGGTGTTAAATACCCCCGGAATCCTAATGTTTTTCCCTCTACCCAGACACAAAAAGCTGATAATGCCAGCTTTAAATTATGGAGTTTCCCTTTGAATAAGTATTCTATTTAACTGGAGTTAATTTACCATAAAAGACATTCCTCTTGGCACAAATGCACTGGTGTCCTTGAACACACCTCTTTGAGTGCTTGAACTCTTACACAACAAGCCATTATTGCGGACCTGATTTAAAACGACAATAACTCTCCTCTGTCCCCTTTATCACTCTCATCCCTCCATAAGGATCAGGGCAACCTAACCAAATCCATAACGCCACATCAGCAAGGCTGCCCCTGTGAGCTGCATAGATGTGAGAAGTCTCCCCTTTCCCAGGCAGGGCTTGCAGAAGGCCCCACTCCCTCCCACGGTATGGCCAAGGGGTTACAGTTGCACTAGGGTCCTGTGCACTAAAAGCAAGAACTGCCTGGCAGTCTGGCAAGCAGGAAAAAACAAATGTACTGAGGTGAGGGCTGAGAGAAACCAGTCACTTTCTACAGCCTTTGCTACTGCAAGGGATAGGGAGTCAGTGAGATGTTGTGTTTGCATCGCCACAAGAGCTGGCTGAGGGTGGGTTTGCATCTCTACCCAGAGGGCACAAAGTGGGAGATGAGCACAGACAGCCCTGCAGCATGTGCCCGTATCCTCCAGGATAGCACTGCTGCAGAGCAGGCAAAGCCAGATACGTCCACCCTCAGAGCCAGTCTGCTGGCCAGGATTGAGTAGGCCTCTCATATGAAAGCATCTTGGGGAAAATGGAACTGCCCAGCCAGCATGGTTCAAGCAGCATTTTGTCTTCTGTATGATCTACAGGGCATGGCAGGTGTGGTACATGTTGCCATTGGTTTGCCCATGGGTTTGACTCAAAGGCTCCCAGTGTATCACAGAAAGCAGGCTGTACTGGGCACCCAAATGTGTTTTGGCTCTGTTGCTCCTGGTTAATGCCAGTGGGAACCCATACAGTATGAAGGCTTTGTCCTGGGAGAACCCTGCTCAGAAACACATGTGCGCACACGCCTATGCCCCTCCCCCCCGTCCTCCTCCCTCCCACCCCAGCCCCTCAGCTCCTTAAAAAGAAAAAGCAAGCTAAAGATTATTTTCAGAATGGATAAAGAACTACATGCAAATCACAACAAAGTGTAAGTCCCTATCACTTTGCTGCAGAGGCATGTTAAAAAGGGTATGTAGTAACTGCGTTAGCCTGGAGAAATACGACATTAATGCAGCAAGGACACTAGGCACAGTGGCTGGCCCTTGGCATGCAGAGAGACCTTGTAAGGAAGTGGTTCGATTGCTTTTAAATTCTGACTTGCATTATTTCCTCAACCACCCCAAAACCCTTCTCTCCATCCCCACATACTAAAATCCCTGTGAATGCTGCAAGTTGTCCACCCTTGAAGCTCCAGAATGAAGGACAATTATTTTTTGTCTTTACTGCCAGAGCTATGCCACACTCATGCTGTATCTGGTAGTTAAATGAGCATTTCAATGTGGGCAACTAAGAAAAAAAAAGGCAGTATCTGACCTTGCCGGTGAGAGACACTGAGAGTGGTTCTCTGACACTAATCCTAGCCCATTGACTTCACAGGGCCAGGCTGGCCTAAGGGATCCTGCTCTCAGGTGGGATGCAGTATGAGAACTGATAACACTGCTTGGACACACACACACAGCTGGGCACTTGCACACGGCTGCCAGAAACCTTCATGTGACAAAAATGGACATTCAGGAAGAAAAGGCAGCTTTCACATTAGTAAGTGGCAGATACCAAAGCTGCGAGCAAGTAACCCTCACTGTGAGCCTGCACTCTCCAGACATGGGACCTGCTCCCATGCTCCCCCTGCCTCCCATTCAATTCTGGCAGGGTGGCTAGGATGGGAGGACATCCACCGCCAACACTGCATGATCTGAGATGCTCATCTCACAAGGAAGAACCAAAAAGGTTTTTTGGCACCATGGGCAGATGGGCTCACTCACCCATCCTAGTTCGCCAGGGCAGTTTTATGCCAGTGGTGCAGACCCTGGTATGCCAAAGTTGCACTGTAAGTGGAAAGGCCAGTTAGACTTATATCCCACCTAGACCAGAATTTCAGCTGTTGTCCTTTGGCTGGACAACTGCTTCAGTTTTTCAGTTTTTCAGTTTTTCAGTTTTTGGAGCACAAGACTATTAATGGAACAAAAATAAAGGAATCACTAATGCTGAAGTGTGAAGGTTAAGATAATCTCAGAATAAATGTAAGCAGTTTGGCCAAATATCTAAACATACACAGAACATACACAGTTTTCATGAAAATTCCAGTTGTCTCTTCATAAAGATCAGAAAGAAGTGATTCTGGCACGTGCCTTTTCATCTAAAGTATGGAATATCTGAGAACTAGCACACTAGCACCAAAACTCTTATGTAAGAGGTCTTTGTGATCCAAAACGCAAGTTTTTTATCCAATTTAATAATACCATTAACTCCTTTTTCACCCTTTATTAGAAAATGTCATTTCTACACATCCCTTCGATAAACAATTACTTGAGTACATGCATAAATACTGAGTAGCACAAATAGAGTATAGTTTATGTCACTTATGCATAACAAGTAATCTAAACTATATTATATTATATTGAATTGTTGTTACTTGATGGTGATTCTATCTGTATGATTCTATCATGGTGCCTTGCAAGTCTTCTTGTACAAGCATATTAACCTACAAAGTAAACCTTTGCATCTTTGGCATAACCAGAGCCTTGAACAGTTTTTTTTATGTGCAGGAATATTGTCTGTGCAGGGCGACATATAGGTACATATGTATATGCACAGAAATTCAGAGGAAAAAAAACACATAAACAGTTAAATAAGAAAACTGATAATATATTGGCTTGTAGGGCCTTGATATGCTTCACATGAGAGTGAATTTTAAGTTATTTTTGACTTAAAATGTAAACAACAGTCAGTACAACTTCTAAACCAGTACAGTATCATACAATAAAATTATGTATCTTAAAAATTACTAGCATTTTTTACTTGGTTTTGGGTGGGGGGAAGAAACATATACTGTACATAAACTATGTATATGCATGATCAAATAGAAAGTGTGCATATATACAATCAAAAGGAAAGAAACACACTACTTAACTACTTACTCTAAACAGAGGCACACATACATATGACGGTTGTGTGCGCTTGACCCCTGTCCACATATGGTTTGATGGGGACTATAATACTTGAGTTTCCCACAGCTCCCAGGCCAGCAAATAAAAACATCAAACCTCAAGTGTAAAGCTGTAAACCACAGCATTTTGGGTTACACAACTGTGCAGTTTTTGTCCTCGCTGCAGGTCACATCCTCGGCCTTACAAAACTATGAAACCTTCTCTTTCCGATATGGTAAATTCTTTAAAAATTCACATGTGCTGATTTCAAATGCCCTGGACTAAACAGCAATGACAACACCACAAATAAAATTTCAACACATTTCTTTTTTGGCAGTTTATATCACTTGCCAGATTTTGAGAATATTGGGATGGAGTGGGGGTAGGGGCAGCATCTAGAAGCTGGATTTAAATGTCTGCCTAAATTAAACTTATAGTAGTGCTTGATCTGTTTCTTGTGATTCAATGTTAAAATTGCAAGCGTTGCAGCTCAAAACCGCTTCAGAGAATGTTACGAGTTAATCCTGTGTGTTTTGGCGCCTTTTCCCTGCCAGCTACTGTACTTTAGAGAAAAAAAAAAAAAAAAGCTGGAAATCTTGTCTGTCCCATCACAAGCTGAATGGCAGCACTTTCCAGCAGCGGGAGGAGAAGATGGTTATGTTCACAGAACTAATAATAATTCAGATCACGCCACATCGGCATCTTGTGTCAGAGTCGAAACTGGCTTCCCCGCCCCCTTCAACCTGAGAGCTGCCAAGTCTTCACACACTCCGCATTCAACCACAACTTAATGGATGGGATATTGTGCATTAAAATGTGGCCCAGACACACAGGGGAAGAGAGGACAAGAGGGAAAGCAGACACACGCACACACACATACAAACAGACACGCAAGAGAAAGGAATGAATTAAAATACACACACAGGTCCTACAACAAAACAGCAGTAAAAAGGAAGGGGGGGGGGAGGGGGGCAAAGGAGCAAAAAGAAACCCTCCAGAGTAACTTTAAAAACAAGTCAGAAATGCCACCCTAACACTGCATCCTGCTATATGGCATGAAAGAGACCAGCACAAGCCCCCAACAATTTATGGAGCAGACATACACAGCAGCAATGCCATTTCCTCCACATGATACATTCAAATTGCAGTCCATTAACTACAAAAACCGCTAAAACAGCCAGAGAGAAAATATTATATTAAAATGTGAGCAAGGAAGCAATTTCTACTGCAACAAGAAAGAGAGAGAAAGATCTGTCTGTTAGGTACCAATGAAGTATCATTTGCATTAATCCTTTCCAGCATTTAACTGATAGTTGTCTGCCAGAGAAAAGGGGGGAGGGGGAAAAACTTGAAGCAGGAAACATGCCAAGTTCAGCACTTTTGGATGCAAACTCCCATCAACTGATTTCTGGCATAAAAGTGTGACCTATATGGAAAAGCTGCCAAAAAAAAAAAAAAAAAAAGCCATATACAAACAATCCACCACTTATATCTTATCCTGTAAAGTAGAAGTGGTATCAGCATTTAAGAATAGGGTATAACATCCACTTTGAAACCACAGAGACACAATCTCAGCCTGGAAGAATTACAAAAGAAGAGTCAATTGAACTAAAAATAATATATATATATATGTAAAAATACAAATAATTTAAGCACCATGTGCCATTGTGGTGTATTGTATTAAATAAATGAGATCTTGAAATCTGCAACATACCACTCAACCTTTGGCTTCATGTTTTCCTGGATGGATCTCAATTTTTTCAAGGACCTAGTGGTTTTGGGGTTTTTTTCCTTTGTTGTTTTTGTTTTAGTGGTTGCGCTTCTTGTTGTTGTTATTGGTATTTTGTTTGCATTTTTTTTCCCCAGAAATGACCTTTTACCTTTTGGGTAAAACCCCTTTGGTATGGGGTGTATGGTGTTTTTTTGTTCTGTTCGCTGTTGCTGGTTTGGGATGTTTTAGGGGATTTCTTAGGGGAAGAGGTGGGGATTATTTCTAGTGTTACTATTACTTTTACTATCATTATTTTCTCAGGTTGTCTACTGGCTTTGTTTTGGATTTATTTTGTTGCCAGCTTTTTTTTTTGCCTGACACCGAATGGGATGAAAATTCTCGGAGTGAGGGAAAAGCGTTAAAGTCACAGCCTGTGGGCAGAGCGCTCCTCCTCCTGCTCTTTCTCGTCTCCTTTCCTCTCTTGAGCTGCCAGGCTGGACAGCACGTTTCAGAGGCGTCTGACTTGAACCCGGCCCAAGAATTCCTCCCCCCCCACCCGCCCAGCCCAAATTTTAAACTCTCATATATCCACACACATACAGATGTGTATTTTTACGGCAGGGACGCCTCTCGAGTCCATGCCCGCCTTCCTCCTCCGCCCCGCATGCGAGCGCGGAGCGCAGCGGCCGGGCCGCCACGGCCTCCTTCCAGCGCGGGCTGCCGGGCCGCGGGCTGCCGGGCCGCGGGCTGCCGGGCCGCGGGCTGCCGGGCCGCGGGCTGCCGGGCCGCGGGCTGCCGGGCCGCGGGCTGCCGGGCCGCGGGCTGCCGGGCCGCGGGCTGCCGGGCCGCGGGCTGCCGGGCCGCGGGCTGCCGGGCCGCGGGCTGCCGGGCCGCGGGCTGCCGGGCCGCGGGCTGCCGGGCCGCGGGCTGCCGGGCCGCGGGCTGCCGGGCCGCGGGCTGCCGGGCCGCGGGCTGCTCGTCCTCCACCCCTGCCCGAGCTCCGCCGCCGGCCGCGGGAAGCGCAGCTCTCCGCTTCCGCCTGGCGGCTGCCGCACGCAGCGAGGCCACCGCGGTATTTCGCAGATTAGGGAGGAATAATATTTTAGTTTAGCCCTCTCAGGCCACGCTTGGCGAGTACGGTTCTTCGCACTTTTTTTTTTTTTTTTCCAGGAAGGTTTTTGCGCGCAGGTTGTGTAATTTCGTGGTTTCAGATGACGCCTTTTATAAGCTATCGCATCATGCTGCTCGCTCCCCGTAGGATTAACCCTGCTCCAGAGGAATTGTTCTCCAGTCCAAACCCGACGGCAGTAAGGCAAACTCACAGAGGAAAGATTTCGCATCTAAAACTTCCTACACAATTAAAGCACTTACAATGAAATAAATAAGAGAGCATGAGGTAAAAGTGTGTGAAGAGTTTCAATCAATCAGATAACAAACATATTCCTTCCTGTTAGAAATTGGCAAGTACAAACTGAAAAGAATCTTCATAATTACTTGGAGCCCATTGCTGGGAGTATGGGGGCCTCTCAGGAAGTTGGGTTTCTTTTGTTTGATTCGAGAAAAACAGTTTAAGTGTCTAAAAATGCAGCCTACTCTCAACATTAAGCAGAAATTGCCATGAAACAGGAAAAAAATTTGAAATATAAGTTTTCAGACTTCAGACAAATCACTGTAGAGCTTTGCTTTATTTTTCAGAGCTTGTCTTTTCTGATCCTTTTACAAGTAAGTCAAACCTAGAAAAAATGAGTTATGAATTTGTCTGTTCAGTGAGCAGGGGAAATGATTGTTCGTGCTATGTGTGGCAGATTTTGAAAACTTTACACCAGCCAGTCAGTTGAGTGGAGAGCAGACCTTTCCCAATGACAAAAAAAATCTGCAGGTGTTGATTTTTACATTGAAATGTTTTCCTTTTTTTTTACAGAATGAAAGTTTTATTTTTGAAAGTTACACACAATTAAAAATTTGTGCCAGTCATCAATTCTTAACAGAGTTTTTGCAAGAACTTTGGCAATATTTCATTTAAGCTTTTTTTTTTTTTTCTCCTTTTGTTTGATTTTGGTGTTGCTGTTGTGATTGCCAACAAAGATTCAATTTCTGGTAGACAATCCCATTACTCTCTGCAGCTTTCTCTGCTTTGTTGATTGGTTGGATTTTTTTTGTTGCATCCGTATATTTGCTAAGCCTAACTTTGCATGTGATTTAGCAAACAATTGCTAAATTGATTTATATCAAATGGCAGAAATAATGACATCAAGAAAGAAATAAGTATTTCAGTCCTTAAGAAAGAAAAATTGTATTACACAAAGTTGTCATACTCTATCAGTTTAGTTTAAACCTAGACGGTCATAAGCAACTTTCGTGAACATATTTTTAAGTTCAAAAATTTTGTTATGTATAATTTCCATTGCTTTTGATTTCTGAGTTCTATAGCACTAACATCTGTTGATTATGGCTTTCTTCTCCATAAATGTAATCAAGGGCTTATATATTTTGTAGCAGGTTGACCTTAAGTTCTGTTGATTCTGGAATATTTTTTTGGTTTTCTGAGGTTTTAATATCTATATACTTAATATTTTTTAGCATTCAGAATGGAATGCTACAGGAAAAGCCTGTAAATAGTTTTCTTCCATGGATAATTGTTACCAAGTCAGTTACCCATCTGTGGATGAACAGATAGCAAATCTGGAGGAAGACAGACTCACTTGCAGTATTTCCACTAAAACAAGTAACAAAGAATTATTTGACATCTTTATAACAGAATTTGTGAAAAAACCAAAATGTTTCAAGAGATGTTATTTTTGAAGATGCTGATGTAAATTTACTTTATTTAAATCTCTGTGTTTTCAAGGTTTACTTACTACCTGACAGGGCAGGAAAATTAAATGAGTGAAAGGGGACCTGGTGAATCAATGGTTCAACAGTCCAGTCTGTGAAGAAGTCCAGTCACAGGATAGACCGAGCAAACAAGGATCATGTTAGGCAACAATGCAGTAGGCAGGATCTCAGTACAGTTTGACTGTGTGGAATGGCATAAGCCACTCTTATTCATAACAGGACAGCTGAAAAGCCACATAGCTTTGGATGAATACATCATTTTGCACACGTGAAAAAATGTTCTTGCCCCACCAGCTTTCAAGTAGGATCTTCCCACTTTTTGTAGAAAGGCCACTGTAGTAAAAAGTTCCTGCTTCCTATTCCTGAAACAACCCTTTCAGGTTTGTCTGAGCAAGGCACCATGAAAACTCCATGATTTGCACATGTGCACAACACTTGCTCATTACTTCTGGAAGTTCATACTTTTGCCATGCTGCTCTTTACAGAACCCCAGCCCCACCGAGCCTCCTGCACAGTCTCCTAGCAACTAGGAGAATTATAACTCTCATTTTGGCACTGGAGAAATGATTCCTTCTGCTGCTTCCCCCAGGCAAGCACTCTGCAGTCCAGGGTGAAATGTACTGGGCAAAGAGATGGAGAGTACTGATCAGAAGGCTTGCAGAGGCTGATGTCTGTAATTCCCTGTGTTGCCAAGCAAAGCCTGGAGTTCCCGCCCGCTGGGGCAGGGTCAAGTGCCAGTTGTTTCCTGCTCTGCTCTGGCATATTAGGTAGGGGAGAATTCAAGCAGATACCATAAAATTTTTTCTAAATATTTGTGAATTCTGTAAGAAGTAGAAAGTTGTTACAGTAGATCAGATTTTTAGGTTTGGATAACTTCATTTTGGAAAGGAAATATGTCATATGGAGTTTTAAAGGGAGCAAGTCTCCCTTTACTTGTCCAGGAAATCAACTGCAGAATCCTCATGCACAGAGTTTCTTCCTGCATAATGAAATGTCTCATACTATGAACTTTTATTTGTTTAGACCTCCACTTCTACTAAAATATGGCAGAAACAGTATCGCAATATCACCACTTAACCGTATCATCACATCATCACCAAAATAAATTAAAAGATTAGGAGATAAGTGAAACACTGAAAGGTAGAAAATCTTGTGCATATTCCATAGAAGAGCCTTCAGCTCTTCAACTCTCCTTAATAATAGAGCAAAGTGTAATTTCTTCCTCCGCACCCTCGTTTCTCCCAATCCGCAGGATGCTAAGGAACTGTAACATCATTGTTTTGATTAGGGGGAAAAAAAAAAAAAGCTGAGGCTTAATGGTAACATTTAAATGGCATACAGAGCCCTTTGAGTTCACACCTCATTAAGGTGAACAGGAAGAGAAGTGTTGCACATCTTTGTTGTTACTTTTGCCTTGCAGCATTTTCAGCCAAGCTATGTGAACAGACCAGCAGCATATTAACTAACTTTGTAGCGGCTATATTTTTGTAGCAAGTTTGTTTTGTTTGGGTTTTTTGCTTTTTTTTAAGTTTGAAAATTGCAAAATATTGTGTGAAATGGAGCGAGGGCAGGCCCTTAAAGGAGAATTATTTTGGCTTCTTATTTTTTGCAGATTAAAATCTCTTCCCTTATCCAGTTTGGGGGGGTTCTTTTGACTAAACTTCACATGCCCTGCTATTACTGATATGTGCTCCATAGCACCAAAAATGACTTGGCACAGTGTTTCTTGCCCTGGGCACAAACATGCTTATCTGAGATGGCCAAATACATTTGTAAGTTTTCTGTTACATACTCCTGTAGCAAACTCTATGTTGCCGTTGCATAGGTGATTGGATTTGGCCCTAAAATACGTTTGGCACTGGGATCCCTCAGCAAGTTTGCTGACAACAGCAAGTTGTGTGGTAAGGTCAACAAGCTGGAGGACAGGGATACCATCCAGGGGGACCTTGACAAGCTTGAGAGGCTGGTATGTGCACACATCGTGAAGCAAGTCCAAGTACAAGGTCCTGCATCTGGAGTTGGAGTAATCCCAAGTAGAAATACAGGCTGGGCGGAGAATGGATTGAGAGCAGCCCTGGGGAGAAAGACTTGGATGTATTCATGGACAAGAAGGTCAACATGACCCAACTCCAGAGAGCCAGCCACATCCTCAGCTGCATTCAAAGCAGCAGAACCGGTAGGTCAAGGGAGGTGATTCTGCCTCTCTACTGTTCGCATCAGACCCCACCCAGCGTGCTGCATTCAGCTCTGGGGTTCAACATAACAAGGACATGGACCTGTTGGAATGAATACAGACCAGAGTCACTAAGTTGATCGCTGGACTGGAGCATCTGTCCTGTGAAGACAACGCTGAGAATTGGAGTTGTTCAGTCTGGTGAAGACAAGGCTTCAGGGAGACCTAACATTACCGTCCAGTACCTAAACAAGTCCACAAGAAAGCTGGAGAGGGACTTTTCACAAGGACAGGTGGTGATAAGATAGGGGTGAATGGCCTTAAGCTGAAGGAGAATAGGTTTAGATTAGAAATTCTCTGTTATAAAGATGGTGAGGCAGTGGCATATGTTGCTAAGAGAGGTTGTGGATTCTCCATACCTGGAGTCGGCTGGATGGGGCTCTTAGCAGTGTGGTCAAGTGGAAAGCTCCCTACCCATGGCAGGGAGATTGGAAAGAGATGATCTTAAAGGTCCCTTCCAACAAAAACTATTATATTATTCTATGATTTCTGACCATGTCTTCCAAGGCTTTAGCACTTATCAGCTTGAGAGCATGATTCAAAAGAGTCAGAGGAAGGACTTCTGTGCAAAAGTTCTTTTAGCCTGCTAACCCAGCTTCTCACTTTCATTTCTATCCTTTTCTGTTACATCAACTGACCACTGATCAACTGCTCCCAAATATTGCTTTACTGTTATCATAGCAGCAGAGATGAGGGATTGCAGTAAAGGTTATTTTCATGCAACTTTACACTGGGATGTCCAGGATAATGGAAGCAGAGCTTATTTTTGCTGGTGCAATCATCATCTGACAATCTGGCAGACGCTGACAGCACATGCCACAGTCATTGTGGGTTGTCCTGTAGGCACACCATCATGACAGCTTGTGCAAAAGAAATCTATTCTCTCAGCATGTGGTCTTGGGATATTTAACGTTTTGCATGAATAAGAAATATGCATGAGGATTGACCATAAAATTTCCTGCCTCCATCTCCAGGACCACCCAGCAGGGCAGATGTTTTTGTCCAAGCTGAATGGTTTTGACACTCGGTGGCTTTTTCATCCTGACTCCCACAGGTCTGTGTCATTTTGGTGTCATCAAGGCAGCTTAAGATCCTGTGGTAGAGAAGATTTTTACATGATTGATGATTTTATTCCTGTAGCTGGTGTGCTTAATAGCTAAGGTTTAGAGGAATGGACTTCACAAACTGCTCTGCAGACAGTGTTAGTACTGTGGATATATGGCACTTTACCAGTCCCATAGAACACCTAACCGTCTAAGCCTGAAAGACAATACAGGTTCTGGCACCCACAGAATAGAATGATGACCAGAATGCTACTTTCCCAGAGATGGCATTCACCAGCTTGAACAGCAGGGATCTTGCTTCCTCACAAGAGTATGAATATTGATAAGATGTGTATGTCATTTTAAGAAACACCTCTTCATGTACCCAACAGAAGATTCTCAGCTGGTGGAGAGTGGTAAAGTGTGAACTCAGCAGGCGAACCAAAAGGCAGTCCTTCTAACTGAGTAAATTCTGAATAAAAGTATGGCCAGTGCCATTTCTACTCCTGCCTTCTACAATGTCCTGCTCAAAGTCTCCAAGGAAGAGGACCTCCAAGGCTCTCCAACAGTTTTCAAGGCACAAAAGACATGCGATGGGTGGCTAGCCAGTGTGCTTGTCATCAGTGGGGCACAGTAAGCAGCAAAAGAACTAAATGAAAGCACTCTCTTCAGTGTTTTGTAAATATGCAAGAGAAAATTTCATACTATGGAAACAAAATGGGAGAAGACACTCTTCTCCAACACCCATGGATAGGTTTGCCATGGGTTTTTTGACTATCAGGAAACGGAATATGTTAGACTCTTCCTAATTTCTTCTTCCTTCCTGCACATTCACAAGCCTGGAGATACCTGTGAAGATTTTCTAACTGATTTATTAAATAATTCTTAAAATATTAGAATAGAAATGTTACAGATAATCTGTTATATAAGCCCTTTTAGAATCATCACAGGTATTCAGGCTTACAATAATGATTTTTAAAGATACAGATTTGCACTGCCAGTAAGTGCTGGCAGTAGTCACACTGGTGGTTGAGAATGATTTCTGAAGGATACTGTTTCCCTTTGACCACACACCAATGCACTCTGTGGGAGCGGAGCAAATGGTGAGCAGTACCTACTTCCAGATCTGGAAAAACTGAAAATCTTGTACTCTGTGGAGACAGCTCTAGCTGTGTGAGAAGACAGTGTGAAGGAGAGGACACCAGTGAAATATCTGGGCTGATTATATTCCAGGAGTAGGAGCTTTTGCCTTGGAAACCATGGAACAAGTCAATGCCCCTTTTTTGTCTTCAGTCTTGCTGTGGGCTGTTTGAGTCCTCGTCAGAGAGGTCACTTTACCCTGTTCCCTTCTCTTAGATTATTTCTTCTTTTTTTTCTTTTGTTTGGGATTTGTTGTTGTTGTTGTTGGCTGGTTGGTTTGGTTTGGTTTTGTTTGGTTTTGGTTTTGTTTTGGTTTTTTTTTTTGGGGGGGGTGGTTGTTTTGGGGGTTTTTTTGGTTTGGTTTTTTGTTGTTTTGTTTTGTTTTGTTTTGTTTTGTTTTTGTTAGGCATTGCTCCCTCACTTCACTGGTTTAAATGTTCATCCAACTGATGTCCAGAGTTGATGTGTATTTCATGCCCATATGAGCTCTTAATTATACTCTGTTGATTCTGCTTTGCTTATTGGCTCATTCTAAGGGGAGGAAAGTTTCTTCAGGAAAAATTATGAGCATATCTCTTGTCTTCAATTCAAAGAAAAGAAAACTATGTCCTTTGTATTCTGTGACCTGGTAAGACCACAGAGATCCTCCTTTATCCCTGAATTTTGGCCCGTATGTCATCTGCTAGCAACCAGGTTCCCAGTTCATGGGTGCATTATGGAGGGGATTTCAGGTTATTTTCATAAATCACTGGAAAGAGAAGTCAGGGAAAGTAGAGTAGGTGGTCATTCCAGAATGTTTGTAAGGAAAGATTACTGGTCAGAAGACAAGTAAGTTTCTTTTGTGTAAAAATCCACACCTGGCACCACATAAGCCACATAATGAAGAGCACAGCATGACAGAGACAGGGCTAGTGAGCTACAGGAAGTTTGTTCTGGCCAAGAAGCCTACTGAATGTTGATATATTATTCTTTAAATGCTAAAGGCAAGTACTGGAATCCTAGATAGGAGAGGGGGACTATTTAAGCAGGCATTGACACAAGACTAAGGTGAAAATTAGCCCAGACTGTCAAATTTATTCTCTTCTTCTCTCCTAGGATGTAAGGAATGGGCAGCCTCAAGGAAGGCAAATTCCACAGCCTTGGGTGGAGATTTTTGCAACATGCAATCACTGATGATCTATAATCTGGACTTGGAGACAATGTCTCAGGAGTATACCTCAGGAGTATGTTGTGGTGTGAATGACAGAGAGTGTTGTCTAGAGAAACAAGAAGCCAGAACAGCTAAATGAAAACTCATAGTTTCTTTAAAAAATGAAATATTTAGTTCAAAAGCAGATATTTTCAGCAGTCATGGGCTATTCAAGCTCACCATAGTCACAGCTGCACAGGTGTACAATGAAGTGTGTTGTTGTTGTATTTTGCTGCACTGGATTTATAATGGCACACTCTGAAATCATACAAAGCTTTCTTGTCTTCAACCTGGAACAAGCCCCACTAACAGTGTTAATTTTCCATGTAGCTACCAAAAGGAACTGTGAACCATGACAGTAACCAAACCCCTTGATGAGCTGGGTGTCACGACCTGGTTAACCTCGGCAGCATGTCCAAGGTGAGACTAGCATGTAAAAATGGAATGAGCTGCATGACAGGAGATTACATATGCATAAGCCACAGGTGACCACAGGTTATTTGTGTTGCATAGAGGTAAGCCACAATAAGGAAGAGGAGTGGAACAATATAGGCCCAGGGAACAGCACTGTAGCCCTGAAGAGCTACCTAAGAGTGGCATAACAGTTTTGAACTTTGCCAGGAGCCACTCACTATAGTCAGCCTCTCAGAGCCAGTTTTAGAATGAAACCCATATCCTGCCTGTAACCAACCCCTGGACAAGCAATCCTGTCTCTCAAGTGCATGTAAGTTCAGAGTGAAAAAAATAACTTGGAAATATATAAGCTAAAATATCAATCCTGCTTCATACTTTAAACATATAGTGACTTTCTGAAAGACTTGGTTTTGTGTTCAGAGGAAGACTTCCTGGAGCGTTAATATTTTTTACTAGACACAGGAAATTTGAGTTCCAAATGTGACACTTTCAGAACATTTTGAACATATGGAAAACAGGCTATAATGGAACTTCTCTGTAGCTTAATCATACACAATAGTTCTGTGAATACTCTAAATACAGAGATGCATGCTCTCAAGTTAATAAGGTAAGAGTATTAATCTTTTTGTTAATTGGCTTAACTGATTAATGAAGTAATATGTTTTGCAGCAGAATATGTACTACTGCAAGCAAGTGGCAAAGCAGGACACCATGGAGCTCTTGAGTAAAGGAAGTAGAGAAGTTCAAAAGAAGGTGTGACTGCCAGCAGCAGGAGGTGAGTTAGGCCAAGAACAGCTCGATTTGAGTAGAATGAGGAAAAGCAAGCCTTGTCACAAGAATGGTACTGATTGATAAGGTAAAACCAAATCAAAGCAAGTTTTACCTCTTTCATTATCCTCCTAGCCCTCAACATTTTAATCATAACTCCTCCCTGTCTTCCTTCTACTTCTTGCTGAGCCAAAGAAAAAAAGTATGTTTGAAAGTAGGAGGAGCTGAAGCAGCAGAAAGACATGTAAAGGGCCTGAAGATTAGTCTATTAGACTTCACAGTATGTGAACAGAAGTAATACATGAGCTCCTCCAAAGAGGCAAAATTAACTTACAGCCCTTAAGTAGAAATTTTTCAGTATATAATGTATTTTGCATATCTGCATCATAGTCTCTGTATAGAGATATATTAGAGGGAAAAAAAAGTAAGGAGTGCTTTTCCATTGGAATGTTATTTGGTGTTTTCTTCTGCACCAAAAAAACAAAATAATTTGTTTTTTCCTTTATGGTTTTACTTTCCCTCACTGAAACACATCCTCTCTTGTTTTCTGTGAAATTTTAAGAGATTAAGTTCTCTGAGACAAGACGAGTTTCTTTGTTTCTGGAATAAATTGTGCCTATAACTCTCATGGTCTCAATTCAGGTGTAGGATTTGTTTAAATGTCTTTTTTCTTTGCTACTCTCTTTTTAAGACTGAGCTGTGATAGTGGAATGGCAAATATTAGAAATAGGGCTTTTCCAGCACCAGCAAAGCTGCAGCTTGTCACAACACCAAGGATGAAGATTAGGGCAGGATAAACATTAAACCCAAACCACACCAAAAGGACCCAGCACCATCTTTAATGCAGCAGTGCCCACACAGAGAGGTCTGTCCTACCTAAATTACAGTTCAAACCAAGGTAATCCCAACCCCATCCTTGGAGCTGCCCCAGGGCCTAGGGCAGGCTACTGCGCCTATGGCAAGGACCACAGTGGTGCCCACTCTCTTTTAGCCCAGGGGAGTCAAGGCAACTGCAGTGGGAAAGGTCCCATGGCAGCCAGTGTGGGGCTACACTGCTATGACGCCTCCTCTCACCCCACACCTACCACCCCACATTGGGCAAGCAGAGGTGCCACAGCTGGAGGGGAGGTGGCTACAGAACAGAGAGACAGAGAAGAACATGACACTCTTGGGCTCCTTTCCTTCCCCTGCCAGGAGCACTTGCTCAGCATCTCTTTTTTTCCTTTCTTTGTTTTTTTTCTTTTCTTTTCCTTTCTTTTCTTTTTTTTTTTTTAATGTTTGTTTAAATTTTATTGTATTTCCTACAATGTGGGAGGGAGCTGCAGCCAAAAATAATGTTGCCAAGCCAAGAGGATTGGCACACACTGCTTGGAGTCTGCAGCAGGAGCAGAGGCTTTAAATAGACTGAGCTCTGGCTACATGCTGCTCCTGGAGGGCTGGCAGGCTAACCCCAGTGAGCAGAGACACCAACTGAGGGTGCAGGATAAGCTACACCTCTCTGTCCCTGTGCCTGTGGGGTATTTTACTCTCATCTGTGTTCAGCCCCCTCACCCCCCCTAGCTCCCTGCTTGCCCCAGGGCAGACTGCAGGGCTGCAAAGGCTGGCAGTGCAATCCATCCCCTGGAATTAACTCTACAGTTACTAGAAATCTGTCATCAGTAAAGCTGTGGTGGTCTGGTGGCAGCACATGTGCATGGTGGGGAAGCCTCTGCTCCAAGTATTACATATGTGAAATGCCAAATGTGGTGAGAGCTAGGCCAGTGAGGTGGAATTGGGATGGCTTCACAACCCTGCTGCCACAAAAGCTGTGCAGTATTGCTGTTTCATTACACATTGACCACTGGTGAATTTTTCGAGATAAAGCAGATACACAATTTCTATTTCATCATCCTTTCCCTGAACCAAAAGTAATGCTTGTAAACATCCTTCACCACTGCTAATTAAACAAAAACCTCAAAGCTTGGCAAACCCGGTCAACTCTCCCCCTTGGATGACAGTGCCACGGGGGCAGGGTGACGAGCTCCGTTTTTCAGCAATGCATGATCAAGCTGCCTCCTGCCCCTGTCGAAGACGTAGGAGGGTCCGGAAAGGAGCTTCTCTGAAGTCTACAGGGTTCTTCGGTGTTCGGAGTATCTCTTTTTGCTTTGCGCTTTACGTGCAAAGAAAGCTCGAACTCCTGCAAAGATGCACTGAAGGCTGAAGCGTCTTTTTGCGCCTTTGAATTTTCTCCTGTCTCTCAGTCCTTATTTTCCTCAGCACCCCGTATTTCTGTCTCACAGCAACTGCCGATGGCTTTGCTCTTCCGGGGAGAGAGGCCCCCTGCACCCTCCCCTCACTCCCTCCCCTCCCGGAGGCGCTGGGGCTGGGGCCGCCCGTCCTGGGGAGCTTGAGAGGGAGGCGGGTGGCCGCTCCGGGCAGCATCTTTCCGCACTGTTTTGCGGCCTCTCGCTGCTTCCGTTTCACACTCTCGCTGCAGGGCAGCTTGGCATGTCCTTCCCTGTGCTTTCAAAGGCTGCCTGCGCAACTGAAGTCACTTTCACCGCTTGCTAGTTTCATTCCCTAACTTCGGACCTGCTTCCTCTTCACAACCTCAATCTCCCAAATAGACGAACTCCAAAACTGGGTCGGTTTCTCCCTGTTTCACCCGGTATATGCACATTTCCTTGACTCCTTCTGTCGTTGTTATTCTGAACTGATATTGCTCCCCCCGAGAAAGGGTGGTATTTTCAGTCCAATACCAATTTCTTGCGTAGGATAAAGAGGACAGCAGTTAACGTGGATAAATACTTAGGATACAGCGGACATATGTTGGTCATTTCCTCTCTGGCATCCCAGTGTTACTTTTACGGCGACGGCAGCACCACTTAGGCGTGTTGCAGAGGCAGGATACTCTTTCTAAGAGAGTATCGTCTAAGACGACACAGAGCAGGTAGGGGGCCCGCTAACCCTCCTTTAAAGACACGACTGTTTATTTTTGTCTCTCCGATAGATACACAAAACACGGAGGGAACAAGGCAATGTTCAGACTCTTAGGCTTCACTAGATGGAAAAGGAACAAAAACAAAAACAAAAACACAAACAAACAAACAAAAAAACCCACAAAAAAAAAAAAAAAAAAAAAACAACCCAGAAAAACCCAAGCAAAACAAAGCAAGAAAAATCACCCTCCACTAGCGGCTTTAGCCGCATTAAGAAAGTTTCCTCTCACAATAGCAGCTGCAAAGTTGGCTGATAGATCGACTGGTATTTGTGGCTAAAATTCACATATTTAAAGCTGAAATAATGAATGCGCCGATTATTCTACCACCACCGCTCCGCTCCCGAAAAAATCCCACCCAAACAAACAGCGAACGGGCTCTGTCCGCCTCCGCGAAGCCCGAGCATAACCAGAGCATCGGCAGCAGCGGAGCGGGGCTTGGCTTTTGTCTCCCTACGCCTTCTTCCTTTCCTTCCAAACTTTTGGACGCTCTCTCCTAGCTGTATTTATAGACCTGGAGCACACGGCTGTATTTTTCCTTATGCCTCTTTTGGCTTGGGCTTAAGTCACCGGCGGGGAAAATAAAAAAAAAAAAAAAAAAAAAGGAGGCAGGCAGGCAGGCAGGCAGACAAACGGGAGGACAGAAGGGGGGAAAGCTGAAAGTCCCGCAGGCGGGACGCGAAGGGAGGCTGGGGCAGGCGGCCGGAGATGCGGGACTCCCTTGCTTCTAATAGGCGATAGAGAGGTAGGGGTGAAAGTCCGGCCCCGGCCTCCTGCGTGGGGAAAGGAAAGCCTCTTGCACCCGGGAAAGGGACAGGCCGGGACTGCCGCCCCATCCCGATGCAGAGGAGCCGAATGAAGAACTTGTGTTTGTGTCCGGAGGAGGGGAGTGGGCGGCGGGAGAAGGAGAGGGGGGCACACACGACACAAAGTTTGTGTCGTAGAACCAGATGAAAACCAGGTAAGTACGAGGGGAGCAAGGCTGCCGTCCAGTGCCGGCGAGACTGGAGAGCCGGAGCTCCGACCCGTCTGGCTGCGGCGGGCGGCGGCCCCGGGGGTTGGCCGCTGGCGGGGATGCTAGGGCTGGCGGGACGGCGTAGCTGAGCCGGGATGCTCGAGGGCTGTGGCCGGAGCCGCGGGGCAGAGTGGCAGCGTGCCCCGGCGCAGCGCAGCTCTTGGCGAGGACGGGCGCCGGGGAACAACGCTGCTCCGCTGGGCGACCGCCGGCTCTTGTTAATACGTCGTCTCTACAGTGCTTTAAAGATTCAAATCCAAAAACAAACCCCAAGCCGCTCACGAAAATAGGGAAGCACGCTTACTGGAAAAGAGGAAAGCTTCTCCTGCTTGCAGAAAAAGTGATTGAGGGATTAAAAACGTGGGTGTCAGGGGTTTTGATGTTGTTGTTTTGCTTTTATTTTCTCCTACAATCTGCAGCTAAAGAAGTTCTCTTTTCCCGCACGGTGGATGCTGAAAGTCTCTAACCAAATATCTCAGTAACGTGGATGGTGTAATTATCATGTTGTTAGGCATCCCCTTATTGACGTGCACCACACTTAGCGTCTGATCTCCCAAATATACGTCAAAGCAGTTTCTCAGTTTCTGACATGTTTAGAGAGCAGGTAAGTAAAGCATGAGGCTGTGGAAGGAGCTTGCTTTTGGGCTGAAAATGAGACTTTCACGTTTGGCTTCGAGTGGCAGAACGGCTGGAGCAGCATTACACTTGGCTGTGCAATTTGGCATTACCATGACCTAGTTCAAACACCATGTTCTGATGTGCCATGAGGAAGGTACAAAATTATTAAATCTCCTAATAACCCATCAAACCCCGTTCAGAGCCCCTGCTCTGGACTCTGTTTTTTTTTTGTTGGTGTTTTTGTTTTGTTTTTTTTTTTTTTTTTTTTTTTTTAAAGCACTGACAGTTTAGACAATTTTTTAAAGCACTGACAGTTTAGACATTTTCACCCCTCACCTCTCCGGTCAGATTTTTCTGTTTGATTATATTAATAATCTGATTTCTATTTGCCCTTCCAAATGTGAAAATCAACCCCCTTCCAACACTGGGAGGGGCTGTTATTTTTAGCTCGTTCCCTGGAACAAAATGTTCCAACATTCTCTGCTTTGAATCTCACTGCGGTTTGACTACTCTTTGATATATAAGACTGTTGGTTATCCTTGTCAAAGTACCTGTTACAGGAAATGGCTTCCTCAGCTTGGCAAGTCACTCTGAACTAAGTAGACAGCAGCATTTGCCTAACTAAAGAAACGTTTACAGTATTGTAGGAAAATACCCCAAATATTAAACATTAAAAATTTAAATATTAAAAACCATAAAAAATGGTAAACCTACTGTAGGTGCTACCTTTATGATGTTATTAATGGCGTGCCCAGCTATCAAAATAAGTAAGAGGTGAATAAAATATTCCTATGTTTTCTTGTCTCCTTAACAGGTATATTTTGTCCGCACTTGCTGAACAGTTTCAGGGAGTTCCGTATGCACTTGATAAACAGCACTAAAAATGTGAATCCGATTCAAACATCACTTCAAATAGCCCTATTCCCCCCTCTTCCCCCTCCTTACTCCTCCCTTCCCAGTTGCAGTTCTGCAGCCACTGTTGCGGTTACAGTGTACTGTAAAGTGCGTTTAAATGTTCTTCAACCCTGCCCCCTTCCATCCCGCGTCCGCCGAGGAGTTCCAGATGACGTTACTTCTGTGTACATTTTAAAAACCTGTCTCGGTATTTAGCTACAAACCGTCCAACCTAGATGCAAGTAATGTTATAAAGGGACATGACAAAGTAGAAGAGAAGGGAAGGGAAAGGGAGATAGGCACTTCTGTGAAATGATGCTTCCTTAAGAGAGAATTACATTGATCAAGACTTTAAAAGCTAGTATCCTTGAGGTCATAATGCTGTACACATTTCTGTGCATGCACGGGTATAGTCTGAGGTGTAGGAGTTATTACAGGAGTTTTGAATTTCCTGGCTGCAGATTTAGAAAGTTCTTTTATCAGTTGCGTCTGGACACACGAATGCATTAGCAAAACCACTGCATTGAATCAAGTGCCTGAACGTTGCGATCTTCTTCACAGGATTTTCTGTACCACCAGAGTATAGCCGGGCAGGATGCCCTCCTTGGCCAGAGGCCAGTGGCTGAACGAAGTCAAGTGAATAAAATAAGAGCAAAGTAGGGTTCTTTGCAAAACGAGGGTGAAATGTACGTACAGGGAGCATCTAGAAAAGAAAAAAATCCGAGTTTTGTAGCTCCAAATCATTACATTCTCAGCAACAGAACACCGTCATTATTCAGGAACGAAAGGGGAAAAATCCTGGTCATATAGTGATTATTGTTACGACAAGGACCAATAACGTCTTTGTTATAAAAACAGTGTTTGTTATGAAGAAATTGGCTGAGCAGCCATCCAGATAAATATGCCCTGTGCCTAACAAGCCTACTGTCTTCGTGATGTTTTGTGTGTTGCTAACTGCTCGTCCTTTTTCAACAGTTGTGGGGTTTTTTTCTTTTAATTATGCACATTGTTTCCCACTTACCCGGATTTCAGCACTAAGGCTCCGAAATTGTACAGAGAAGTAAAAGAAAGGTTATTTTTTTCCTGCTTGTGCACACAGATAAATTCGATACCGACTATTGCTGTGCAGTAACATCTTCGTGTGATTCTGTAGAGCCCACTCAAATATTAGAGCCTCTAATTCCTCTCTATTTTTAATTCATCTTAGAAGCTTTTTGATATTTTTAAGAACAGTGATCAATTATTTTTTACAGTGCAACACTGACGTTGTTCTTCAAGTTAGGCGCCTTTTCTTTGTATCTGTGTTTACTTCGCTGTTACAACATCCCGTGGGACCGGTGCATTTAAAACAAGAGGACGGGCACACGCCCAGGGAGCCACGGAGAGCACCGAGAGCTCAGGGGCAGCGGGGTCCCGCCGCGGCACCGTCCGAGTAGTAGCGGCAGCTCCGGCACAGACCACGGGCTGCAGCCTGGACCGGCGCGTCCCAGCGAGGGCAGCGCCGACGGGGGCACCAGGCAGCGCAGCGTTCCTCGCAGAGGCCGCCTCACTGGAACATAAAGCCCCCATAAAGAGGCTAGGTACAAAGCAAGGAGACCACAAACAGTTTGGGGATGATGGGTAGCGGGAAGACGCGCATCCGATGTTCACCACAGGAGCCTTCGGGAAGCTTGATTTCAACGCCGCGTCGTGCTCGCTGCCGATGACCCGAGTGCGGGCGGCCTGCTTTGGCCGGAGCGTCGGGCCCCGCGCACCTCCTCGCCATCGCCCTCTGCGCCTCCGCGACCACCTTTTCGCGCACGCACAACCTCCGCCTCTGGGAGCTTGGGGCAATCCTCCCTGACCTTACAGACCACTTCCCACCGACTCAGGCCGGCGGGATTCCTGCGGTCTCCGCCGCCGACCCGCCGGCGGGTCCGTCCGCCTCCGGGCACGGCGGGCATGGGGCTGTCGCGGGGCAGCAGCGCAGCCCTCCTGTTCATCCACGGACGGTCTCGAGGCTTTCCCGCGTTTATTCGTGCACGCCGGCGGAATCAGACCGCGCTGCCGAAGCCGGCGGGCGAGCGGCCGCAGTTTCCCGGCGGGGCCAGCGGCAGACGGTCCCTCCGCCGGGGCGGGAACGCCGGCCGCACGCGGGGTCTGCGCCGCACCCCTCCTCGCCCCCACCCCAAAACCCATCTGCCGCCTTCCCCAGCAGCGCCGTGACCGCCGGCGCGGCCTCGGCCGGCACTGCTTTTCGGACGCCCGAGACTTCCATTTCCCTTGGGAAAACAGCCCCCGATCTGGCCAGCGGCCCTCGGTGTCCCGCGGCTGCCTGCGACACCCCCGAGCCGCCTGGCGGGGCGAAGTCGCCCCCACAAGCCCCGGGCGCGGCACATGCGCGACCGCGCAGCGCTGCGCGGGCCCCGCGCGCCCCCTCGCGCCCGCGGCTCGCGGCTCCGCGCCGGGAGGGTCGGAATGCGCGGCCCTGGGGCCGCCCTGCCTCCCTGCCCGCCGGCCCTGCCTCCCTGCCCGCCGGCCCTGCCTCCCTGCCCGCAGGCCCTGCCTCCCTGCCCGCAGGCCCTGCCTCCCTAACCGCCGGCCCTGCCTCCCTGCCCGCCGGCCCTGCCTCCCTGCCCGCAGGCCCTGCCTCCCTGCCCGCCGGCCCTGCCTCCCTGCCCGCCGGCCCTGCCTCCCTGCCCGCCGGCCCTGCCTCCCTGCCCGCAGGCCCTGCCTCCCTGCCCGCCGCCCCGAGCCCGCTCGTGTGTTCCCGTGCCCCCGGGCCTCAACAGCTCCCCAAGGCAGCGGTGTGGGCTTTCCTTGTGGCGTCCCTGAAACGCTGGCTCGCCGGACTCCAGACCACAAGCCTCACTTTACGGAAGGGAAGCAATGGAAAAATTACTAAGTTTATAGGCTCTTTTGAAATAATTAAAATCTTGTTCTACTCTTGAGTGTTGCCGAGTACTGCACAATGACTATGGACACAAGTTTGTATTGAGGCTCCAGAATTCACGTTAGTTTTTAATTAACTGAGGCATGGTGAGAGCTTAAAACTGTTTACTGGGTATCGCTTCATGCTGCTTCTCCATTAAACTGAAGAATAATGTTCTGTGGAATCATTTTGGAAGGTTTTTCCAGAGATTTTGATGCCTGCAGAGATCCTTCTGCAGAACTTTTCCACAGAGCTGTCAGTTTCCTGCAGTCTAAGCTTTGCACCATGTGCTCCAGGATGCCATCTCATCATGGACAGGTATCATTGCTTGCGGGGGACCTACACCCCCACCCTTTTCCCGATTTCTTAATCAGCTCAAATCGAACATCAATTGTCTGCTTATAGGTCATCGCTGTTACTATCTCAGTCATGAAATCAGATCTTCAAAGTCAGCCAGGTGGCCCGTGTTGTCCCATTTCAGGAAACAGAGGTGTTTCACCAGTATGGCGCTGCCTCCATGAGGGACAGTGTGCCACACCTATTGGTCTCTATTTTGCTTTAGGCAGATAAGCTTGGCAGAGTTGTGCAACCCACCAAAATTGAGAGCATCAGCTCCAACCATTGCTATGAAATGAAATGCAGTTCTCCCCTTACTACAGAATTTTACGAATGGAAATTTAGACTGAAATCTAAAATCAAATTCTTTGATTGACATACATGTCACCAAAGTAAAGAGGCATCATCAAGAACAAGAGGAAATGGATGAAGTAACAACAAAGGATGAAGTACCGAGATTTCTTCTTGAAGGTTGAGGAATGCCATGGTGATGGCCTATTGCCACTTTAATGGCAATGGGAAGAAGAAAGGGAGATGATATTTTTTCCTTGCTATTTGAAGATGTCCATCCCTAACTTCCCTATGTTTCCAGACAGAGTAGGTATCTGGGAATTTGTCCTGAACCTTTGGGAACTGAGGACCATATGGCCTATTTAGAGATGACAGGTGGGGCAAGGATGACTCTTCTGACGCCTGCTGTTAGAGAAGCCAAATTAGATTTTGGTGTAATTTATCAGAGCTGGAGGCCACCCCATGTTACAGTAGTTGTCCTAGTTATACTTATGGTCACAGTATGCAATACTTTTTAAGGCTAATTTCTTTCCATTTGTGGCCCACAAAGGGAAAGAAATGAATAATGGTGTTTCTAGTCCACCAATAACTGCTGAATACCTAAGAGCAAATACCAAGTGTGAATGAAGACCTCTCACAGGGATTCCAGCAAGTCCAGCTGCCACATAGGCTGTCATGGCTCTGCACATAAAAGTTTCCTCAGACCAGAGCATAGCAGCAGAGAGGGACACGAGAGAAGGAAGGTTGTGAAAGGGTTACTCAAGACTTAGTCCTATGCAGAAGGCTCCACCCCATCTGTTAATGGGGGATGTTCAGCACATATTTCTGGGCTTAACTCACAGTATCTTAACATTACCCCTGGGATGAAATATACCCTCTTTTATGAGCTCAGGAATGGTAAAATAAGAACTTTGGTGAAGTATGCAGAGGTCATCCTAATTAATAAATATGAAATGAGTTCCCTCCAAAAATGATTTGCCATGTTTTTTTACCATAATGTTTGGATTGCCATGATTTTCTGTACTTAATTTTTAACCTTTTTTTTTTTTTTTTTTTTTTTTTTTTTTTTTTTAATAGGAGTTCATTTCTAGGGAATTTTATACTCCTCCCTGCCCTGGTCAAGATTCTAGTATGCAAAGTCAGGTTTGTTTTCATTTCTTAGTTTTGTGATGCACCTCTCAGAAGGCTTTTGGATTCTGAGGGAGAAGAACCTCTCCTATAATGTTAAGGCAGTGACCAACAAAAAGGAAAACAGAAAAGTATATTTTTTTACTTTTATGAAACTCCTTAGGAAGCTTATTTAAAGCAAATCACATCGCAACTCTGAAAAGCATATTGACAATATATCCTCACCTGGTTTGCGTGTTTTTAATTTCATTTCTTTAGATCCTCTTCACATGCACACCTAAGGACACTAACTTATAAGACAATGTGGTGGTGTAGCCTCCATAGAATTACAGAATAGTTTGAGTTGGAAGGGACCTTTTAAATGTTCACTAGTCCACTCCTCTTCAATGAGGAAGAACATCTTCAACTAGACCTCCAAGTTTGTTTATCTTTGAGTAGTAATCAGATTTACTACCTCACTCTACACCCACAGCAGACCACACCATAAGGCTACCTACATTCTTTCTCAAGTGACCTGACCTGGCCTTTGTTTTTATTCAACAAATAAATTAATTCATCATGCCTGAAAGGGAGAGATGCAGAATTCATGGGGGACTCAGTGTGATGACCCCCACCATGTCTTCATAAAAATGATACTAATTGGTCTGCAAGCAAAGTCTAAAAGCAAGTTTCTAAAAGTTCTACTGTTGATGAGCTGAATCTGTGTTTGCCAGAGGTTTTTTAGTTAATCCTTAGAACAAAGAAGGTAGCTTTGTTATTAAAAAATTCCCTGTATCATTCCTGAAAAGGCAGCCAGAATTAGTGGTAACTGGTACTTTATTTCCGAGGCAAGCTCTGCTGAACAGCTGATACTGAACAGAAGGGAATTGTTCAAACATCTGTCTTTGTGGCAGAATTGGAAGCTTCTGAGATGACTCCCCATAACTGCACATGTAAAGAAGAATGATCAGGCTGATTTTAGGGAAAGTATGATTAAAAAAAAAAAAACACCAAAAAAGGTGCACCAAAAAGACAAACACCAAAAGACTGTGCAAGATTTTTCACTAGAAAACAGAGCATATACTCTCAGACATTTCTTTGTAATTTCATTTCATCTGTTAGACATGTAAGTATTAAGACTGCTGTTCTTTTTTTTTCATTAAAAAGGAATAAAAATTGATGTGTTTCCCTTCTTTTTATTAAAGGAAGGAAGTGAGAAGTGAATATAGAGTAAAGATATATTCATGGCAGTTTGCTGTCATTTCACACAATTCCAGAAGTATATGTAAAATGGAAAGTACAGGCCAATAAAAGTAATTTTCTGAGTCCTATTAGCTGCCAAATGGAATCACAATATACAGTTAGCTGGAAATCTGCAAGATTTCACACCTAATTCTACTGGACTGAAATTTTAATTTGCCGTCAGAACAAAATCTCTAATTGCAAGCAGAAGCAGCTTATTACATCTTTTGTGTGACTCTGACTCACACATTGACCAAACTGTAAGGAAATAATTTTCTTTTGCATAGAGATGATGATCCCACTTGGATGTTCTGTACCTAAGAATTCCTCACAATTTACTGGGAAGAAACAGAAAATGAGAGGAAATTATCTTCATCTGTTTCTCTCACCCATAAAGCCCAAAATAGACAACGTGTTAGAGCAATTGCATACCCTTGCACCTTCTCCAGTTAACTCCTCTTGCACAGTCCTCAACTAGCAAGCTGTTAAAGAAAAGAAATGTGTGGGGAGAGGAACTTTTATATCTCAGGTATCAGTGAAAGTATTGTAGTAAATGCAGGGAGAAAACAGAAAAAGAATAGAGTTAGGAGTTAGAAGGGTAAAGGGAGAAATGGGGGAAAGGGCACCTACTGAGACTTCTCTCTCCAGACATTCATGATCAAAGCCCACCACTGCCATTAGGCAATCAATCTGCAGTTGCATACATAAAACTTTGGCAGTGTATAGTCTCCACTGCTTTCAACAGAGGCTTTAGACATCTGAAACTGGGCACTCTCCCAAAATTTAGATCCAGTTGCACTGTACATTCCAGACAAGGCAGCATCAAATCAGATGCTCTTTTACCATGTTATTTTCAAGCTGAAGTGTATAAAAAGTTATGCTCCTACCTCTCCATTTAACCTCTTGGGTTGGCTATGTTTGTGTCCTCCAACTTCATAAAATGGCACCCTCTGGTAGTAGGCAATTGCTGGCTAAATGCATTGTTGTTTTAGGAGAGAATACTGGTAATGTGTGCCTTTCTTTCCTGACTAATTCTTTCTGGGATCATTCAGTTGCCTACTACTTCTTAATTTTGCAAACAGAAATCTACTTTGGCATCACATCTTATAGGTGTAATGCACATTGTTTCTTAAGATGAGTGACTCTGAATCTCCTGATTTGTTTTACTTTTCAGCTTTTAAACCTTTCTGTCTTTTGTGGTAGGACATTTTCCTAGACTTCATTCAAAATCAGTATTAGCAGCCAGCCAAGTTTTAGCAGCTTCCTATTCTTACTCACGCCACAGCCAGAGGTTTCTCAAGCAGCTGCACTGGATTTCTTGCAGAAAGATATACTCAAAGGAATTCTGCAGTCACAGGCAAAGTACGGAATGCAGCCTCAGTTACTTAATCCTAGTCTATTTACCTAGACCTCTAGATCCTTCTGCTTTCTTCTGATAGAACACATCTTTAGAAATAACTTAATCTCTGTATCTGAAGAATACAGAGGCTGCCCTACATTTACTAGATTTTACAGTTACAGAGTATTCAATTTCTAAACACTCTATCTGTCTATCTATCTATGTATCTATCTATCTATCTAATCTATCTATCTATCTATCTATCTATCTATCTATCTATCTATCTTTCATTCCATTATCAGAAAAGAGTGCTGTAACAGTAAATATATGGGACATTTGCTGAACTCTTCCACATCCACAAAAATGCTCTGTGAAATGGGCATCCTTCAGTGAAGTTCTGCAGATGAGATTCTTCCACGAGAAAAAGTCAGAGACTAAACACTGCTTAACAGGACACACATAGAAGTGTGGCAAGATGCAGAGCATGCCCATGAAATCATATGTTTATTTATGATAAGAAACTCACTTCCTCTCGGATAACCTCAGGATTGCGTTTGTTAAACCCTTGGCAGCTTAAAAGTCATCTTGCTTTCCAGCGTCTGAGCCTTCTTCCTTTATCTTTTCTTCTCTCTTCCCCATACAAGGGCCCCCTCTCTTCACTCAGCTCCCACTCTCCCTCTCAAATGACATTCTTTCGGTACTTGTCTGCACAAACAGCACAAGGCCCAGGCTGTGCTTCTGAAAGCCAGAAATAATGCCTTAGTCTTCTGCAGTGATTGATGCACTATCCATGGAGAATGCTGTGCCATGGTCAGAGAGGTTCACAAAGCCATGCACTATTAAGGTACCTGCTGGTCTGCTTTTTGCTTTCACTGTAACTTAACAAAAAAAAAAGTGGCGGATGTTCCATGACTCTGTGGTCATTTTTGTTGTTATTGTGAAGCTGTAGCTCAAGATTTCAAGTCAGATCCAGACAAGGAATCACACACACAGAGTTACAAAAAGGTCTGTATTTAATATTCAAAGCAACTAAAACTGGAATAAAATATTTTGCTTGAACAGATCTACAAGGCAAGTCTTTAGTTCAGGCAGTGCTGCCTAGTCTAATCAAACACACAAATAACCTTACTTTGATTAGTATATCTAGGGATACACTAATATACTAATATATATGTATATGTGTATGTGTATATATATATATATATATACACACATATATATATATATATACACACTAATGTATATATTATATACTAATATATATACTAATATACATATCAGCTCACATTTCCTTTCCTAAACCTTTGGCCTGACATTACACAAGTACCTTCCATATGTATCCAAAGACCAGACTACAGCCCAAGATGTTAATACTTGCCCAATTTGGGTGAGTAGAGACATTGTGCTTTACCTTATGCCTGATCCTGCACCTGAGGCATGAAGACATCTATTACAACACAAGTTCTAAAGGGTTAAGAAATTTCTGTTTTATTGTGATCTTAGTAGCTGAGTAACTGAGTTCTATCCTTTAACATTAAAGAGGATGTTCCCATTTCCATCAAGTCAACAGCAGAATTCTCATTAACTTCAGCATCAAATGGGAATATTCACTAAGCAGCTGTCAGGGGAAAAAGATATAGTAGAAATTGGAGAGTTTCAAATACCTATACTGAAAACCTTGATCCAGACATGCTGAGATGCTGGCAGTTCAGGAAAAGCTTTATCGATAACTCCTTAAGAAATTGGCCTGCTGCTTTTCTCTGGTTGTGATTTTGTGTACGGAAAGCTTAACCCTTAGGACATAGACATTTTACCAAATCACCAAACAAACAGTCAGAGCTGGATTCCAGTCAGAAAGTCTCCTGGGCAAGCTGGAGTTTTGAAGGTAATAATGTAATTGCAATATTAATTTATATAGATAATTAAAAAATTTAGTTAATTTATAGTTGCTAATTATATGCTATACGGTATTTTTCTGTATGTCTAAGCTTCATGAGTAAAACCTGAAATGACTCTGTAAAGCTCACAAAGGTTTTCCAAGTTTCAAGAAAATGTTGCCATCTACTGTTAGTATAATAATAATAATGAAAATGCTAAATAAAACTTAAATGGGTGAAACAAGTACTGTAATTGTGGAAGAACTTTGTGGTTATTTGCATCCTATTTTGCTGATGCACAAGGGACTTTTCTTTGAATGCACAGGCAATAATGTGTTCGTAAATCCTTCTGTATGTCAGAAGGAGAATAGAGTTCATTGTTTGCAAGATCTCATTATTATTACTTTTCAGTTCTAAAAATGTTGTAATCGTTTCCAGAACTAGCATTTATGGTATTCAGTATGTTGAGAGAAAACAGGCTTAATTGAAAAGCTTGTTCAAAATATTCCTCATCTATGCTTTTTTTTTTTTGACTGAGCACCCAGAAAAGTGGTAGTGTCTTGCATAGCAGATTGCTAAATATTTTACTTCTCCTATTAAAAATTAAAAGCACACACATACATACATGCACGCACCCTTTGCTGAAAAATGTATAGGGGATACATCACGGTCAGACAGGAGTATCTTAATTAAGGACATAAAGACTTATGTGTTTCAGACTGCTTCTGAGCTGACAATCGCAAAACTACTGTCAGTCTTTTACGTTGTACACAGCTAAAACAGTTAAAAATTGGTTATAAATCTCAAAGAGGAAATTATCTCTGAAGCACCAAAAGTGAAGGCAATGTGCTTTTTTCCCATATTTGATGCTGAAGCAGGATGTGGAATTCAAACGATTATGGGATTTCTGAATTCCTGCTGTGTGGACCTTAACTGTCATACTTATTTTCTCATGTCCAATATTTGCTCATTAAAAAGAATCCACTGAATTTTCTACATCAGATTTTGATGGAATAGTAAAATCTATTCCCCTCACAAAGCCTAATATGTTTCAAATAGAACTTCCCATAACTTCAAAAAAACCTCTGTTCTTTTATTACACTCTCAAAGAAACAACCTCAGCTCCCTGTCACAGATATAAGCTGTGAAAAGGTCAGAGGCTGTCCATACTATCTAGAACAGAAGGAATGTAAATACAGAAAGAGCAAAACCCATGGCTGGTGTTATCCAGTGCCACCTGCACCTGAAGCTGTGAATTGTAAGTGATTTTTCAGTGAGGCTGAGGAGGCTTAGTGTTGCTTCTGATGGAACATTGGTGTAGAATGGCACTTGATCAGCTGTGTAACACAGACATGAAATGGAGGGACTATTAGTAATGTTTATTGTTTCAAAGTATGCTTATTCGAGGTACAGGAAAGTGAACTTCTGCAATGTAAGTTCTGGTCCAGCAGACAAGTGCAGTTGTGTGAAGCGTAGTCTGGAATGGACTATGTTGTGAAACATAGAGCAGTAGCCCTGGCCCCTGGAACTCTGTGCTGGATAGCTTTTTTCACCACTGTGCGTCAGCCAAAAGCACTTTCAGAAATAGCATACAGGTCTCTTTGTTAAGAGGTTATGCAAAACAGGCCAAAGGGCCAAGAACTTTTTGAGAAACAAAAAGGATGGAGTAAGGAAACCCTTACTCAGCAGGAGTTGATATTATCAAGGGACAGGAAGAGCAGCAACAGGGGATTCTATGAAAAAGTCTAAGACTCCCAGTGACGCCTTTGCCTTGATTTTTTACTGGTTGTTTGTCTTTGGGTCTCCTAAGTCCCTAAGCCTATTATCAAGGCCTTGGAAAATGAAACGTGACCTAGCATAAGGGAGGGTGGAGTTAAGGACTACTTAAGCAGGCTGGATGCAACAAACCCATGGGACCAGATGGAATGCCCCTCAGGATGTTGTGGGGCTGATGCCCCTGTTACATACTCTGTACAATCTTCAAATTATCTGGTGTTTCAGAGAGAGGTTTCTGACAACTTGAGAAAGGTAAATAATGTATAGCCTTGTTCAAAAGGGCCAAGGAGATGGGTCTAGGGATATCAAGTTGGCCAGCCTCACCTTAGGGCCATGGTAAGATTATGGAGCGAGTCCTCTGGGAAGCCATGTCCAGATGATGGAAGGAGAATAAAGTGATTGGGAGTATGGACAGTGTCCTCAGCAAGGACAAATCACACCAGGCCAGCTGGGTTGCCTTCTGTAACATCCCATGTAGACAATAGGTGAGAAGTGGATACTGTTTCCTCAGCTCAGAGAGGCCTCCCAAGCAATCTCCTGTAGTGCATTCACAGATGTATTGGTGAGATATAGATACAGAAAAACTATACAGCAGGGGGAAAAGTTTCTAGATGGCCAGACTCTTAACGTAATGAAATCTGCTGCTGGATGCTTGTGACATTGTGCAGGAATCAGTCAGGGATGAGGAAGTGTTTAAAGTAACATTTTGCTTGCAGATTTTGTAATTATGAATCTTTTGATTCTAAATAAAAAGCAAAATTTTCTAACTTTCGGACTCTTTAAGAAACTGATTCAAAGCATATACTGTGATTTTTTACTTTCTTGGCCCTCCTAAGGTGTTTTTTCCTTTCTTTGATACTGATTCTTGTGTTAGATTTGTCAGTCTGTAATTGTCAATCTATTGAGACAACACTGGTATTATCAAACTATTGCTAGACGTAATAAAGGAAGCATCTTACTACACATAAGAATAAATGCCTATTGCCAACAGTTTTTCACTTTGCCATCTCCTTACTGTGGCTGTTCTAATGCCAAACTCTTCTGGGAAGTGTCCTGCATTAGCTTGAGTGCCTTTTCAGTGGTGGCAGTAAAAGTTGCTTTAGAATTAAACTAGCTGTGATTTACCTAGTACTGGTGCTAGGTTGGCTGGTGGACACAACAACAAAAAAAAAAATCCAGAAGACAATGTGGCAGTGTTTTAGGACTTCCCTATCTAATGCTATCAGTGAAAACTTTTCATTTAAAACCCACAGTGGAAGTATCTGGCTTCAGCATATCCATAATGTTGCTCTTCTGTGGCATTAAAAGGCATGCCCTGTTCATAGATGAGTTGTGTATTTTATCTGCATGAGCAAACACTCATGGTGATATTTTCCCCATGGTCAGAGCAGAGATATGGCATGAAAAATGAAGCCATGGCCAAAACAGTCTTCTCTGTGCAAGAGGAGACTCAGTGGGAGTCTTATCAATCTATATGAATACCTTTAGAGGAGCATGTGAAGAAAATTCAGTGAGGCTCTTTCCTGTGGCGTCCAGTGACAAGACAAGAATCAATGAGTGCAAATGGAAACACGGGTGATTCCATTTGGACATCTGAAAACACTTTTCCACCTTGAGGATCACCAAGCCACTGGCACAGGTTGTCCAGAATGGTGATGGAATCTCCATCTGTTGAGATAGTAAAAAAACAACTGGACACTGTCCTGGACAGTGTCTAGGTATCTCTGCTTAAGCAGGAGGTTGGACCAGATGACCTCCTGAGATCCCTTCCAAGCTCAACCATTCTGTGATTCTTAGCAGTTTTTTTGCCATAGGAAATGGTGGCATAATCAACTAATCCCATCTTGTTTAAGAATAGCACTTTCCTACTTTTCCAGTAGTTTGGAGTGTTATGGTTAGACAGGAAGAAGTAGAAAGTAACATGTAAATAGCAATATGTATCTGTGCTTAAGCACACTATCTTCCTCCAAACATATAACTGAGCATAGGGTTCCTGCAGTCATCTGAAAAGACAGCTTTGTCCCTTCTTCCCTTTCAGTTTTGTTCCTTCTTCAGTATATGCATATTATAGGTCAAAATTTAAATCAGATTAATAAAACTCAAAAAGGTCTAGTTATGTAACTATCAGTTATTAGATTGCTACAAAAACCATGGAAGAGGAGTTAAATGCAGTGGGATTTATGAAAACCGGTTCCCAGAGGATATAACACTAGATGTGCAAAATAATAAAATGAATAATGTTTAATATGAAACATGCTGTCTGTCTGTTTTGGAGAAAAGCTAATCTTTCCAAGAGAGCTTTCTAGGCTTAATTGGCCACAGTTCTTGGTGAGGACAGAATGTTACAATTGTCTATGAAATTTTGCAAATTGGACCAGAAACATGTCACACTTCTTCTCCTCAATTCATTCACATCATATGCTGAGCCCAGGGACAGCAATGATCCAAAGGACAAACATCCTTTAAAATGGGCACAATTTGTGATAACTGGCTTTTGTTTTGTACCAAACTTTGAAAATAAGGGCTTTTTTTGCAGATTGTATGGACTGCAGTGTCATTGAATGTAACTGTTGTAACTGTTCTGATTTTCATGTCTTTTTTTTTTCTTTAAGCAACTATTGGAGACTGAGGACTATATAATAATTAAAACCACATAATTAAAACCATCTAATAATATTTATAACTGTATGATAATAATTAATAAATATACTATAATAATTATGATTTTATTATCACAGAATCATAACTATTATACAATAATAATTATGATTTTATGATCATAGAATCATGGAATGGTCTGGATATGAAGGGACCTAAAAGATCATCTAGTTCCAACCCCCCTGCCATGATAAGGGACACTTTCCACTAGACCACGTTGCCCCAAACAATCAAACCTGGCCTTGAACAGTTCCAGGAATGGGCCCCCCAGAACTACTCTAGACAAACTGTTCCTGTGTCTCACCATCCTCACAGTAAAGAATTTTTTACTAATATCATATTTAACACTAATTTAGTGTAAAGCCATTAAGTCTATAATCTCACTTTTCACGAAGATTAAGAATATTTGCTTTCCTGAAATGAATGGCAAAGCCCCCATCACTGTGCAGCCCTCATCCACAGGACCTAGGCAGATTTACATTCTTTGCAGATCCAGCAGAGGGAGCTTCTTTTACCCAGAAAAAAAACTGCTCAATTGAAATACCAAGTTGTTTAAATTTTGGGGAAAGAAAACATTGCCTAACTACATTTAAAAAGTCAAAATTATATGAAACAAGTTATTAAGTCTTAACAGAGCTAACAATCATTTGGAATGGTTTTCATGCACAATTGTGTAATCTAGTAATACAACACAAAAACCCCAAACCAAACCAAACCAAACCAAACCAAAACAAAAACCCAACCAACAAACCCCACAATCTGTGTTTGAGTGCAATAATGTTTTCATTGTGTTACATGTTTAGTCAAAGTGAAGTCTAAAATCAGGGTCAAGTCTGTCATTTCAATCATTGTAAAAATGTATGTCATGAGAGGCATGGCAGTTACCTCTTTCTGCTTAAAATTATTATTTGTATAGGGCAAGAGCATCTAAGTAAAACTATAAAATTGTACTGGTTAATACATAGGAAGACTTTAAATACTTACAACCTATTATCATGGCTCAGAATGTTGTTAGGCATTTGAGTTTGAGTCCCATTTAGGAGATCATGATACATGCTGCTGTTAAAATTATACACCTGTTGTGGTTTACCTTCTTGCATTTGTTTCATCTAAGATTTGAAAAGCATCTTTCTATCCGCCATGATAATTTACTTTATTAGCTTGATTTTACAGATACTAAAAATAATGTTGTCTGGATTTCACGCATATGAAAAATAAGGGTTTATTGTTAGATGTCTTGCTGAGGACTGGGCAAGAACAGAGAAGAGAAATCAAATATCTGGACTCTATTTGGTTTGTTTTCTCCACAAAATACAACAGCAACGAATACACTGTAGGCTGAGGACACTGATAGCATGCTGCAAAATGAGGGAAGATAAGGTCATGTTTGATAAACATTTCTTAGTACTGGTTATTACAGAGGAAGTGATTAATTGTCTCTGGCCTACATTAACCTTTTCAGGTTATATCCATTTAAGACAACTCATATAATTATTTTTTGTAATTGCTTGATTGCATAAATATCAGGATACTATAGCTGTAATTGCTACTAATGCTTCCTAAACAGAGTTATTTAATTATGCTTAGGAATATATCTGATTTTGAAATGACACCGACATATCATTTATATTATTAATATCTCAATATCATAGGCAATGTACTATCTCTTCTGAGAAACAGAGATTTGCTACCATTAAGAAACTACATTCTCTCACAGTGCCTTTGAGAGTCAATCTACAGGTGTGTCCTAGTTTTGGCCAGGACCTGGAGGTTTATTCCATACCACCTTACACCATTGCCAGGGGAGGGGGCAAGATACTCGTTGTCTTCTGAGAAGAAGGGTGAAAATACTGTGGCATTTTCTGCCATTGTTCTTTTTCTCTCGGTTTATGGTGAGCATTTTTGAATTTGGATCATCCTCTTTTCCATATTTCTGTTGTTAATATTGTTGCTGTTACTATTTGTTTTCTTATCTCATTGCTGTTTAAAGTAAATTGTTCTCATCTCAACCCGTGATATTCACCTTTTGTACCTCCAAATCTCAACTCCATCCTGCCGAAGTGACAATGGGAAGGGTAATGGAGGAGTGAAATGGCCAGCACCTGATTTGGGAGAGTCTCCATGGGGCACTGAGTGGGGAAGTACCATTCCTAAACCATGATAAGGGCCTGCTTAGAGGATGACCACAAGGCTGGTTATGCCTGTGTTTGTGACCTGGTTATAATCTCTGGTGAATGTAGCGGTGATTAACAGAGGAGAGATGGCAGCAGGAAACCCAGTTCAATTACAAAAAGAACAAGACGTGAAATTGCAATCACTTTACAGCCCCAGACATCATAAAATCTTTTTCCTCATCACATGTTTAAGATGATTCTGATGTACATCAAAATGGGAAAGATGGTGAGAATTATGTGGCAAACAGCACTACTGTTTACAGAGAAAATGTGGTGTCACTTTCCTTTTGGCACCACATACAACTATTTTGTTTGGTTTTGTTTTTTTTTTTTTTTTAATGTATTAAAAGCAAAGTTTCAATGAAACAAATCAGATCAATAAAAATCAGAATTTTCCAAATATTCAAAATGTGGACACAATGGGTTAAATCACTGTGAAATAACAATGCTCTCTTTTTAGAATCACATTAATAACACCAGCCAGATTTTAATAGTTTTTAATTCATTTATGAGGTTCAGTTTATAATCAAGCTCCTAGACTAATTTTTAACCTGGTAATATTTTACCATTTTTGTTATTTCACAGATATAAATTGACTGTTTGAGTTTTTCGAAAAATAGCTATTCTCTAAAAATGTTCAAACATCTCTCAAACTATTCAAACGCAGAGCAAGGGATCGTGAATTAGATTTCTGAAGGAAGTCAGAAGCTTGACATTATTGTGCCTGTTCCTTATGAGCTCTTGCTAGCTAAATCTTAATTACCAGACAAATATAAACCACATAATTTTTATACTCTGAAGCTTTGAAGCATAACAAAACATCATGAATATGAGGTCTTAACCACTTTTGGTTGCATGTAGAATTTTAAATAAGACAACTGAGGATTTTTTTTTAACAATATATGTGTGGGGTTTTGTAGAAATTTTATGGCTTATTCAACTGTTTGCATTCAGCAGATAAAAGACTACATCATGAAATGTAATGTCTTTCTAACATTAGGACCAAAAACACTACAAAATTCTGCTACCACCAGAGTTTCAAAGGCCTCTGTTAGAAGTGGCTCTCATTCTGTCATACCCTGAGCAGACTTTCCTTACTCCAAATAGCATGTTGAAGAAATAATTTGCACTACAAAATCTGACCATAATAATCTGAACACCCTTGTTTTAATGCTAACTAACCTAATAATTTTTAAATTCTTCTGTTTTGTTACCAAAAATAGAAAATGTATTTATGGAGGTTTTATAGTACAGGTTGTTGAGTTGGTTACTTAAGCAGCTTTCACTACGCTGCACGCAATATATAAGAGTCCCAACTGAATTAACAAAAGCTATCTCTAGAAAGATAAAATGGTACATTAAATAAAAGAAAACAAAAATTACAGTAGCTTTTCATTTCAATCCTAAAAGTCTCACAGAAGCAGGAAAAGTGCTAGCATGTTTGTGGGCAACATCTGACAGTTGCTAACAGGATATCTACAGGGAAATGAATTTGAGTTCTCATGGACACCGTGCTACACAGCTGTTATGTCATTGACTATTTTACTAGCCTGATGATTTAGATGGTGTCATCAGCATCATACAGAATGAACTCGTGATATATTTATAATATACTATCCATTATGCTTGTGAGGTTGTTTACTAATTTTTAAGTCTGAAGAAAACATCGGAAACAGATGAGAGAAGACTTTTTGACAAATAGCAGCCAAATAAGAGCTAGAATAGTCCTGTCTAGTTTATGTACAGGGATTTGAATATGGGATGTTCTGAGCAATGTTCTGGTGATACCAAGGTTACCTTTCTTTGGAAGAAATGTTTTTAACGAGTAAGGAGTGGTAATATAGCCCTAAAAAGGCTCAGAGAAGACACCTAAAAGTACAGAAGGTGAAGCACCATTTCAAGAAAAGTGGTACAAAGATTTGATCAATTTGCACAAAAGTTCACATAATTGATCTGCTTATGAACCATCTTGTCTTTTACTAATCTCTTATTACTTATGTTGTGACATGATTTTACACTGGAAATCAGGATCTACTGGCAGCAGCTGATAGATAGAAAGATTCTGTGTGAACTACCAGTTCTTTTGGAACTAGTAGTTTTGTTTTTGTTTCCTGAAACAGCAATGAGTGCAGTCTGATAGCTGAAGATTAAAACTTGGCTGTAGCAGCAAAATTTGTACAGTTGCTCCAGCCACAGGTGCCATGAGCTGGTGATGGTAGGCAAATGTGGCTGCCATCAGACATCTATCTATATCTTCAGCACGGCAGAGCACGGCTCCATGGCAGAGATTGGTATTGCTTCTGATCCATGGACTTCCAATGTTTGCTAGGAATGGCAGTATATTGCTAGAAGGACTGTACAATGCTGCTAATGACTATTAACGTATTAGAGGAATTAAGCAACTAGCCATTAGGATGAAGATTTCAGGAAACCAGCAAAATGTTTTGAACTGAAGAAGCACTGAACTTGAGATGCATACATTATAAAAAGAAAGCATTCATGTTTGCTGTTAATGCTGAGGGGGACAATGTTGCCTAGACCCAGGTGAAATTACAAGATGTTTGGCTGTGGAATTGCAACATAAAGGTCATTTCATGCTTTGTTACATAAGTGTGCTGATGGAAATCGTCATATTGGAACATGTTAGATAAACCTGTTTATTTCCAAGAAGAAAACCTCAACCTTATTAAAAAAATGTTCTAGATTTCATATGCACCTTGTTTTGTGAAAGCTGAGCTTCTGAGAGTCTAATTAATTTTCAAAAAATTTTCCCTTTTATAAGCAAACTCTTAATTTAAAAATTGGTTTTGAAATCCTTTTCCTATTTTGAAGGATGCCCAGGTACCATCCACAATCAGATTCAATTTGGTTATAGGATTGAAATGGTCTGATGAGTATTGCCCTTGAAACAGCTGGTCAGAAAATTCTGCCAGCCCTCTGTATAAGAGAAGTTTGTAAACATTTCTTTTGTGTTTTTGCCTCATGGTTATCCTTTCCAAGAACAAGCTGTAAATCAAGTTAAGTGTGGCTTCTGTAAAATTTCTCACACTACTGCCATAGTTATCATAGAATCATAAAGTAGTCTGTCCTCTAGTTCCAACCCCCCTGCCATGGGTCTTCCACTAGACCAGGTTGCTCCAAGAGCTATCCAACCTGGCCTTCCACATTTGAATGGGGCATCCCTAATTTCACTGGGCAGCCTGTTCCAGTGCCTATGTGCTTTTGTAAGTAGTCTCTGTCCATCTTTCTTGTAGGCTCCTTTCAGGTACCAGATCACCACAATTAGGTCACTATGAAGCCTTTTTTCTTCCTGGCTGAAGAAACCAAACTCTCTCAGCTTTTCCTCATAGGAGACGTGCTCTCATGAAAAAGTTTCTTCTAGATTCAGTACAGTATTGTCTGAACAGACAAGAAATCTACTTGGCTCCTCCACACTCTAACAGCCAATAGTCAGAATTTTGCAAGTGGGTCTTTAATGCTTGTTTAAAATGCTGGCCTTAACTGCTGCTATCTATGTGTCTATATCAATTTGGAGTACAAAACATAGGATTTCAAACGAGAGGTCTCCTAACAACAGTCTGTTCCAGTCTGACATGCTCATCACAGAGGGATATATCACCTCTGAATTGCTTTAGAGCTGGAACAACCTTCAAAAATAAAAAAAAATAAAATAAAAAAGTACTGGTCATGAATTAGGACAGGTTTTGGCATATGTGTGCCAGATAAACTGAAACAGCTGGATGTGACTGGTTTTAAATTTCAGTATCTATCCTTATTCTCCTCTGGCTTCTTTTCAGCATTAGTCATGTTTCTGCACCAGAGCTCCAACTCAACAGAGTTATAGGATGTATTACAGATTTCCTCAGGATCACATAGTCTAATTTGCCAGACAGGTTTACTAAAAGGTAGGTTTATTATCCAGTGTATTGTTTAGACACTGTAAAATTCATATCTCAGTAAAAAAACATTCACTATCTTTTACATTAAGCCAGTACTAACTTAAGATGAGAAATTAATTTAAAAAGTGATTTTAAACTGTGAGAGGTTTATCATCAAACTCAGGTTATGATAAAGGATTTTTAAAAACATTTTATTGGAAAAGACACTGACACACATCAAACCCAAATATTTTTTTCTGTCTAATATTACATTGAATGCATACTCTAAGTATTCTACAGCCTGCATTGAATTCTCATATAATCTTCTGCACATAACAACTCAGACAACTAAAAATTAAGTATAATAAGAGGATCAATTACTACATTTTGAATAGTTGCAGAGATAATACTGTGTTACAAGCTTTTAGTTTAACAAATAACTCTTCAGACTAATTTAGTGCTGCCTTGTTATTGGGATGATTGCAAAGAAATTTAGTTTATCAAAGAATTTACTTTGGGATGCACACCCCTTGGGGAAGTTTATTTATTTTTCTCAGGAAAATGGACTGGCCTTAGCAGCTGAGTTAACTCTTCTGCATCCTTAGCATAGCCCAGGAAGAAGCCTCTTGCTCTGGGCCCATATTTTCTGGAAGTTATGTTACTATTTAAGTGTGCAATAACCCATACCATGTATCCATGGGCTACTTTACATTGATAATATGCAAACGGAACAGAAGTTCAATCCAGTGAAAATTTAAGTTATAATACACAAAGAGAGACAGGCAGTAAGGTAAGGTGAAAACGGATTAGAGGGTGAGGGGATTTTACTAGCAGCAACAGCAGGATCTGAACTGCAGCAGTAACATTTCCTGCAATATTGAAAACTGTACTACAAATGACTCTGCTGATGCTTTGGGGAAGAGGTCTGCCTTACCACTGTGAGTTGGAGTGCTTATGCACCCGAGCAGTCTTGCTATCCCCTAGTAGCAACACACTGAACACAAAAAAGATTACGTGACTTCAGTTCAACTCTACTTGCCTCTGAGTTTTGCATTATTCTAGAACCCTCTTCAGTAATGTTGTTGTTGCCTGCCCTAATGTAAAGCAACCTTGCACCCCTATGAGCACAGCTAAGTTTCTTCTGCTTCTGCTATGAAGTTAGGCCCAACCACTGGTTCTTGGATCATTTTTAAACGGAAACACTGGCAACACAATGCACCAGGATTATTTCAAGCTGGTGTTCAGCACCATTAGCCCAAGATTCTAAATTTCCAAATGAATCAAGGTCTTATCTAAATTTCAGCAAAGACAATCAACTAAAGAAACATGCTATCAAACCAAGGAATCCCCAGAGCCACGTGCTTTGTATTCAGACATGCTGACACAGTTTAATGTGACATGTTTTCCTCTTGATGCCAGCAGCAACTAGTCATGTTTAACAGTCATAAATGCACAAGATGAGTCAAAGGCAGAAGCTTCAATTCATACCTACTAATGCTACAAGGAATAATTTTCGTTTTTAGCTTTTTAGTTTAAAATGTTATAAAAATCACTCCTGTTCTTGAATGACACACAATACCACAAAATTAATAGATTTGCATTGGGTTTTCTGACAATAATATGGTTTATTTTCAACAAAAGAGGAGTATGGAGGATGGAAGCAACAGAGAGAGATTACTGGGCTTAAAGTAAATATGAAGTGGATAGGAATTTTATCTACATTAGACCACACACAAGTATTACAGATGTTAAAGTCTCATTTAACTCAGAGTCTTAATAAGAATTGCAATTAAAGCTATGCATACATGTTTAGGTGCAAAAATGTGGCCTTGTGCCCCATTGATGAAATAATTTAGACTTTTGGATCAAATCCAGAACTGCAAATACTGGGACAGAATAAAATCTGATAAATGAAATTAATTTGCAGCACAATTGTGAATATTCCTATTATTATTCCAGCACATACAACCAGATATGTGGTGTACATTGTATGTGCACATAGAACATTGCTTGAAAATATTTTAAAAAATAAATAATAAAAAAATAATGTGGTCTGAATACAGTGGTAAACTGACATATTTTTATTTATTTGTGGCTGCTAGATAGCCAACTTCTTTTTTAATAACCACATGCAATTTGCCTGAAACAATGTAATGTATATTCATCCACTTTGGAAAAATAACAAGCTGAAAAAATCCAGGAAATCTTGCTAATCTATACCTTTAAACATTTATATCCATCACTGGGTACCTCTAACTCCTAGGAAAAAATATAGCACACACATGTGCTGGGCAAGATGCATGTTTTAAAGCCTTTGTCAATTCTGAAAACATAGAAGAAGGTTTTGTACCAACTAAGATACTAAATCTCCAGCCATTGCTTACTTCTTTGGCTCACACAGACTTTGTGGATTTTGATAGGGAAGATTGTCGAGCTTTCAGTATCACATTTCTTGGCACTCATGGGCTCCCTCAGCTCAGTTGCTTGTGCTGCTAAGTACATATATACATTACAGAAATGTTAGAAAAATCTTTTTTCAAGCACTGCCATTTTATTTTTGGTTAAGAGGTTTGAGTTGCTCTTATTTTTGGTTTGTTGTTTTTTTGGTTTTTTTTTTTTCCATTTCCTGAGAATCAGAATCACTGAGGCTGGCTGGCCCCTCAGGAAATCTCTAGTACCATGGCGACTTGAGCAGGGTCAGTAAAAGCTTGGGTATGGCCCAAGATCATATTGAGGCAGGTTTGAATATCTCAAGGAGGGAAACTCCAGAACCTCACTGGGCAATTGGTGTTCAGGTACCCTCACAGTAATAAGTTTTTCTTATATTTAAAAATAATTTCCTTTATTTCAATTTCTGCCCATCACCTTCTGTCCTATCACTGCATACACTCTGACTGGCTCCTTACATACAGCTACAGGCATATCACTGCCTGGCTCCAACATCTTTACCCTCCCATCAGATAGGGATACACAGTGATAAATTCCTCCCCCAAGCCTGCTCTTCTTGAATGTAAAAAACCCCAGCTCCACTGTTTAAGCTGCAAGCCCTTCATCATCTTAGTGATTCTTCAGTGGACTTGCCCCAGTATGTTCATGTCTCTCTTTTACTCAAGAGCCCAGCACTGGACACACCACCCAGATGTGTCTCACCAGTGCTGAGGACAGAGAAAGGGCCACCTCTCTTGACCTGCTGTAATGTTAGGCCTGATGCAGCCAGGGTGGCTTTTGGTGTTCTTTGTCACAAGGGCACACTGCTGGCTTATGGTCAGCTTGGTGTCCATCAGATTCCTAGGCCAATTTGTGTCACGCTGCTTTCCGTGACAGGGAGCACTCTCTGTTGGTTAGCCCCCAGCATGTGCAGGTGCATGGGGTTGTTTGTCCCTGGGTACCAGGTTTGGCGTTTTCACTTGTTGAGTTTCTGGGAGTCCCTGTCAGCCCATTTCTCCATCCTGATGAGGTCCTTGGGATGGCAGCACAACCATCTGGTGTATCCACCAATTCCTTCCACTTTTTTAACTAATTAACAAAATTGGGAAGATACTTGGTATCATCAATCTTTGCTTGTTATCACTGTCAGACACAGAATTAAAAAGTGAGGCTAAATGGCAGGTATGAGATCTTTAATAAGACAATTATTAGAATAACTTTACTAAGAACACTTGTTTTGAAGCCTTATCTCAGAAGCCTGAGCACAAATCCTTCTTAATGACTCACTGATTTCAAAGTTTATTATTTTACTAGAATTGATGTTTTTCTTCATCAAGAAGAAAAACCTGTATCAAAATCTGTCACAATGTGCAAGCTTGCTGTGACAGTTCAGTGGCTTGTACTATGTGCTATGGTTATGGCAACTTTGGTTGAAATCTGGCTTACAGCAGGAGGGGAACATATGTTTTCATGCTTCCTTTTCAATAGCTTTTAAAATAATTGTGTAACTTTAAATGTACTTTCACCAGGTTTCCCCCATTGCTTTCTGAAAACAGAAAGAAAATTCACAGACCAAAATTACTGTACGTTTTAATTACTGTATGTTTTTATTGGCCAGACAGAAGGCAATGGAAGATTTCATCAACAGACTGCAGTTGCCGAATGGAGCAGGAATATTTTTCTGCGACCATAACATTTGTGCCTGCCTTTGGCAGGTGTTCTGTCGTTTCCAGCCGAGGGATGCCCGCGGGTGCTGCAGCAGCAGCGGCCAGCCCGGGGAGGATGGCCTCTGGCGGCGTGTTCTGGCCAGCCCACACTAGATGGCAATGCTTGCGCGGCTCTGCGAAGCGGGACAGCAAACGCAGCGTCGGACATGCCCTTTGTAGCCGGCCGTGATCGCATAGTGGTTACTATTCTGCGTTGTGGCCGCATAAACCTCGGCTGAAACGCGAGTCACGGCGCAGTGGGAACGCCACTGTTTGAGTCCTCTCGTTTGGGGCCTCGGTGCTGCAGACAGCGCCGGGGGAGGTGACCCCCACGGAAACCCTCCCTCTGCAGACACCACTGCGGTGTCTGATGCATAGAAAAAACTGGTCAGAGAAAGCAGTAGCTGCACAGGAAAGGCTCATATGGCTCATTGCTGCCTGACAAGGTGGTAGGCACCCTTTGCACCGTGAGCTTTTTTGTCTCGTTTTGTGTGATTTCAAGAAAATCACACAGATGTTGCTGTGCTAATTTTGTCTGGGATAATATTTTCTCTGATTTCACACTGTCAATTTTTAAACAAATGTCCTTGCATTCTCCCAGCAAACATTAATTTATTTCTATGATCTGCCCCCAGGGATTACTCACCACAAAGGAAAATTCCAGAAGAGTTTTTCCAGAAAGAGCGGCAAAGGAGGCATTAAATTACATGCAATTTATTTCTTTACTGTGAGGCCCTCATAGTATCTTTACTCCAAGAATTATGCACTTTTGAGATGAGTTAATAGCAGCAAATGGAAGACATCATGTCTAGGCATAAATTTGATAAAAGAGAAGCAAGACACTGCTGGAAGTGCAGTGTCCTTTTTGGGGCAGGGAGAGAGGATGATGCAACTGAGGATTCTGCCACAAGGCAGAAAAGTGATCTAATAAGATTCTCTGTTTATCAAAGCAACATTCATGACTCCTGCCCATACTGCCTGGTGGGTGTTTCTGTCTATTAAGGTGGAGGTGCTAGGGACTGGTTTTCCAGTGTGGGAATGGTGAAGTAGGGAAGCTGGCTGAAAGGCAAAAGGGAAGAAATTGTCAAGAGACGCTTCAAAGCGCTACAGTTGGCACTTTGCATGCTGACTGAATCATATAGCAACACAGCTCTAATTTGTTATTAATAGAATATGCTCCAAAAATTATAAACAAACTTAGATTATGTAACCAGTTGGAATTTCATCCATAGACAGCTACTCATCCTGATGACTGAAAAAAAAACCTGCTCATTTTGACCAAATGATTTCTTCCGTATGAAAAAATCACGGCCTGACTACAGGTAAAAAGAGGAAACAGGTTAAAAAAGGAGGAAGAAACAAATAGTAATTTATGGCAAATTGATTTATTTTTCTAACAGTTGAAGGCAGATTATCAAAAGTTTTCCTTACTGAAGATAGTGTATGTCTTCTGAGGTCAAACATCATTCAGTCAACCAGACAGAGTATTCATAACTCTTGGCAAAATTCCTTCAGCTGTTTGTCCAGACCTAAGGAAGCAAGCCTATCTTGAGACTATTATGATGAAAAGGCATTGCTTTTAAAGCAGGGCTCACATGACTCTGAAGACCTGCAGGGAATATTTAATTCCATTAAACCTATCTATCAGCAAACAAAATTAAGAACAACCTTATGGTGAAACAAAGCTTCTGAATCAACAACAAATCTCTTTCTAGAAATTATACTTTTGTCTTTCTGGAAGACTTCATGTTTCTTGTATTAGGTCTTCTAGAGTTCTTATACAATTATTTTTCAATCAAGCTCAGTTCCTATGCAAAAAAAAAAAACCAGCAATGAAGCCTTCAAAACATGTGTCCAGCAAGAATTTTCTATGATATGCTAGTTTTCTTACTGTTGCTTTAGCGAAATTATTCAGACTGCTTTCTCAGGTGTAGCAGTAAAATACCAATTTATACCACATGGTTGTTATTCAAATGTATAAAAACATTTACCATAGCTATATGGTAAAGTTTTCTTCTCTGTGCAAATAAAAAGGTTAGTACACTTTTTTCCCTTCAGCTGCATGGTGAATAATAGCAGTAGTGCAGATCCCAGAATAAGCACATCCTAGTATACCAGATTTTCCTCAGGAGTTTAGATACAATTATAGAGAGTAAAATAAGAGGTTTGCTGCTCATATTAGAGAACAGAAACAACAGAAAAAAAAAAAAAAAAAAAAACCCACATTATTTGAGGAGCCTGGGAAAATTGAGGGAGTTCTGTGGCTGGCTCCATGTACAGCTCTCAGGTGCAAGAGGCACACAGGCACTGGCTCAGCAGCACAGAGATGCTGATTGTGTTGACACCACAGACCATGTTAAAAAAGAATCTTTTTAATTATCACAGTTATCACAAAATATCAAAGCTATACTCTCTTAAAGACTTGTAAAGCACTATGTTTTGAGATCCCTTTGGATTGAGGCTTTTTTGTGGAGAAGAATGAATTCTTTTGGAAGGATTATCACAAAGTGTCGTCTCCTGAGTTCTATTTGGTGCAGAGAAAACATAAACAGCATTTCTGTATAGAAGAATGGAGGAAAAAGTTGTAAAACATTACACACGAGAATTAATTTCATGAAGCTTTGTAAAAGAGTTATTTATCAGATGTTTTTGAAAATGAATGAAAGAGCTGATTTTGTTTCTGTGAGATTTTAAATCAAAAGGTCACACCTATAATGATTTTAGAATAAAGAAGGATGATAACTTGGAATTTTAAGATGAAAACACATAGATAAATACATTTTTAAAAAGTGAAATATAAACCATTACTTAGATAGTTTTGGAGACATTTGGTGGGTTTGTATTTGTGCTGAACTTTTGATGAAGAAATAAAACCAGGCCCTACTCAGGGCCTCTAATTTGCATTGTAGTGCAAAACTTTGTAGGACTCAAACCTGAGTAAAAGCTTAACCAAAAGCGGTACAAGTCAAAAGCCTCACAAACTGAACAATAGTCTCCACATATGTTCTGGTGCAGCTCTCTCCAGGGCTGCAACTGCCGAAGCATTATGAATAAGACGTAGTCTTGACCAGGACATGTTTTCTTTCAAGAAACACCAAAGACAGATTATGAGAACAGAACTGCAACATCAGATATTGTTTATGTAGTTCTGTTTACACATCAGGCTCAGGAATTTCTCTGTCTGCCAAATCTTTCCCAATTACTACCCATTCTGCAATAATAGCCTGTAAACTCAGAGCTGAATTTCCAGATGTAAAATCATCCCACCTCTGAAGTGAATTCCTGGCATTCTTTGCTAAAGCACAACCAGGTATTTAAGCTTGCAGAAGTTCTTTTTACCACATATTTCCTTTCAAAGAGTCTACTTGACCACAGCCTTTTGAAAGGATTTCAGAAGGGATCTATAAAAGTTTTAATATGAACTACACTCCTGTAAAGAGAATGAAAAAAAACAGAATTAATTTGATTTGATGACTGCTGATTTAAAACAGCCACTGACTGCTATCCTGCTCAACACCCGATATGGATATCAGATAGGATACAACCAACTTTGCTGCACTCCTGAAAAATGAAGAATAACAGAAACCTTCACTAGCGTCTATTAATGTTTCAAAAGCTTTTCAAGACTTTCTGCTCAGTGCTGCATTTTCAAAAACTAGCTGTCTTTCTATGTAACTTAAAAACTCTAGCAGTTTTGGCCCTAATCAACAGCTAATGTTAAGATACAATAACAAGAAAGAAATCTTTCCCCAAGATATATATATATATATATATATATATATATATATATATATATATATATATATATATATATATATATATGCTTTTTGTTTCAGTGCCAAGAAGCAAAGTAGTTGTGCTGGGGATATGGAGATAGACACCTCCATGTCATAAAGATTTTATGTTCTATGTGGAATGAGCCATGCATGAGAACAATAACAAATGCAAAATGACATGGGAAAACTACAAAGGAAGGCATGTACTCTCTTCTCATGCCTTGTTTTGAAACTACTCTTCTTTTCATGCTTGCTTTCAGTTTGCTGCCTAAAGGTAGAGAAGGCTGCCAAAGTGAACCCTTTTCTATGGCCCTCAAATTGTTCTTAGACAATAAAAAAAACAGAGCTTCAGAAATAGATTTATGTATTTTAATATTTTGATTTATTATTATTATTATTATTATTATTATTATTATTATTATTATTATTATTACTACTACTACTACTACTACTACTATTTATACTATGGTTTCCAGCTGGGAAAGTGTTATGTGGACTTGTCTGCTAGACATGATGACCTGCATATTCGAGCAACATATAGGCAAATCTTTGTGCAATTCACCGTTCAAACTCAGTTCCAGGATTACCTCTTTGTGTTTCCTAGTCTGAAGTCCTGTTATCCTTGGAAACTCTTTTTCACTGAAGTCTTTGTTTTATTTTTCCCTAATGAGAAAGGAAAATTGATAAATATTTTCTCAGTAAGTAGAGCGCTGGGAGCCATCTGCACTTTCTTGTTTATATTCCATAATGAAGCTGGCTTTTAATTTTCATTTTCCTGTGAGGAGAATAAATAACTTCAGGGGGAGGTGGTAAGAAAGGTCTGATTATCTGCCTAAACTACCCTTGGTCTCAGTTTATAGGGTGACCATTGAGCTAGCAAAACAAATATTGGTATCACAAATAAAATAAATCAAACTGAGTAACTACTGTTTTCCAGAAAGCCATCATAAAAAAAGAATATTTTTTTTAAGGGCACTTGGAATTTGTCTACTATCCTAATGAAATTCTTCAAAATCATCAATAATTACAATAAGGTAATATTTAGACAGAGATGAACACTGGACATGGAGAAGTCAGTTCCAGGTAGACTAAGGTCAAGCAGGGGTGAGCTTTGAGTGCTTTAGCAGCCTCAGGATGTTGAATAAGTAGAGCAAAATATTTGGTGTGGTAATTTTTGAATTCCTTTTTCAGGACTTAATTCAGTAGGATTCTTTAAATAGTGTGTGCACCTGTGATGAGTTAATTTGCTATTTCTGGACTTCATAAAATCTAACACAGCAGATGACATTTCTGTAAGACTACAGCAGGGATACAGTATGAAAGATCATCCTGGTCTCTTTCACGCTAGTGCATATTTCTAAATTGCTTTCTTTTGGGAAATCAGTCACATCTGTCTCATCAATTAGACCAAGAATTCACAAGTTAATTGCTCTGACATGCTCCTAAAAGGCTGATGATATTTAGACAGGAAATCTAAGGCAAATCAGAGGAATACTCAAAGATATTTTGAAAAATACAACAGAAAGAGCTCTCGAACCTGAGGAAGGTCCTAACATGCCAGGTTAGGTCATTAGCCTACTACACCAAAACTAGGATATCTAAGCCCACAGCCTCTAAAGGTGATGCACCCTCCCAGGTTTCCAGGCATGTAGGGCTTTCATGTAGGGCTTTGATTTCCTGACTCCAGTGCTAAAAAATATTTGTTTCCCTTCCTCACTCAGAAGTATGTAAAGAATTTTCCTGCTCCCTTGGGGTGAGAGAAAGGCACCTGTCATTCACACTCTGAAGCAGTTGACCTCCTGCAGGAAGCTTGAATCTATCTGGGCTTTTCGGAGATGTTATCCATTGTAAAGGGGCTGATGAAGCAGTGAGAGAAAAGCAGTGTTTGCTCTTGAATTGACTCCATATCAAATTAAAGCACCAACTCCCAGAAACTATTCTGTAGCTTACAAATTCTTTATCAACTCATAATAATGATGCTTTATTAATGTAGTTATTACCAATTATGTAATTTTGTTTGTTTGTTTATTGCACAAACAGCTGTTAGGTACCATAACCAATTTACTAAATCAAAATGGTAATTTTAGGAGTCTTCATACTGAGAATCTGTACTCATATTATTCATTGAAACAGGACAGTGAAATTGCACAGTCTTCCTACTACAAAAACAAAGAGAATCAACAGACAAGTGATGGTTCCTCTTGTCTGTCACCAGCAAAGACCTTCTGCTGGCAGCAGTCTGGGCCTAGGTAAGCAGCATTGTCATATTTCCAAACAATTCAGGCTGATTGTCTTATTAGCATGAGAAACCAGGAAAGATCAAAACTGAAGAGGCTTCATGGCTCAGTCTAGACATAAAGCATCTGTAAGGAGTAAAAATTCCATGGCCACTATGAGACTGCATTTTTCACACTATTCATAAGAATTTAATTTTTAAAAAAATCCCCCTTGGCACCAGGATTTCTGAATTAATACTTACTTATGCTAAGTACTTTTTTAGAAAAACATTCTTGTAAAAGTTACAGAGCTTCTATTTGCTTTCTCGTCTTAGTCTTAGACATTACTAATAGATTACTTTTGGTATGCAATCTGTACTCTTCAAAAGAGATAGAATCCCCTGCCGTGACTCGGATTTGAACCGAGGTTGCTGCGGCCACAACGCAGAGTACTAACCACTATACGATCACGGCAAGCCATCAGAAAGCTCAAATAAAGGAGAATTTTTTTTCCCTGGTGCTCTTTAAAATGTTGTATAAATGGTGCCACCTGCAGTTTACAATGAGTGTTAGCAGCAGCTTGGTCTAAACACTCTTGCAATTAATTATCATCTCGAAATTGCTTCCAGACATATTTTACCTTACTCGTAATCATCCATGTTTATCAGAATTGCCTAAAAAAAGGGTTTCGGATTGTTATAGTATACTTTCCCCGTCCCTTAAAAATCTTTTCAGAGATTTTTTTTTCATATTTTATCAGGCAGAACAGTAAAACAATTATTATTTCTTTCAAAGGAAAGCAGCGCCAGAAATCAAGCTACACAATATACAGAAAGATTATAATGAGGAAAAAGAAAAATGGGCAAACTCCAGGGCACTCAAGTCCTATTCAGAAAACACAGGCTGTTTTTTCATGTTTACCCTCTCCATTTATATTCATTGTTTTAATACAAAATGTCGTTGTTTAATTGCCTTGGAGAGCACAGAAGCACCACCACTGCAGTGGTACATGTCCCACTGAATGTCTGAAAGAGAAAGACATACCAAAAAACTTACTAGACTGTAATATGCAAGACCATTAACATGTCTTTAGCAAGACTTCAGCATGCTGAGATGCGGATTTACTCTGGATGAACGTCTGCACTGTGGGATAATTCATAAGTAGACTGTGCAAAAGAAGCATGAGGCTGGGAGTTTAAAATGCCAATTTACTAAATGGACTCTGCTCTGCTCTGCTCTGCTCAGCTCTGCCTGAGGAGCAGACACTCTCACTGCCTCCATCTCAGGGTAAAACTCTGATCTCTGATACCTCTTGCACTCATATGGAGGCCCACCTTGCCCCTGGAGCTGCAGGAGAGGAGAAAGTATTTCTTTCTGGTGGTTGGTTGGGGCACTTGGAATAAAAGGGTGCTCTCTTGGTGGTTTGGACTGCTGTACTTCACCCTACGGCCTTCCTCAATGGCATAATGGGACCACAATAGCATTTTTCACTCAGGAGTCAGCATACCCTTCCACAAAGCAGGAAAATGGCATTGCTCAACATCACTAGAAAAAAAAGGTATTCAGTAGTATCTTCTCTGAAGTTTCTTGTTGTTATAGGCCTGTGAAGGCAGAGCTATCAGAATATTTATTGCATTTCCATATGTATGGCTTTAAATAACTTTAGGTTTTCTAATTTCAGATGTTGTTATTACTGGTTACTTGTCTTGAAGTAATAAACAACTTTTAGGTTTTGGGTGAGTGCCTCAGAACATACAGATTTCTCCTAAAGACAGAAGTCAAGTAAACATTATAGATATAGGTTTTTGTCCATGGCATCCCCCTTCAAAGCAAGGGCATTAAGTTAAAATTACAGCAGGACTCCTTGAGGTGCTTTATAAAATGATAATCAATAGATTATGGAGATTTTAAATGTGGTTTAAATACCCGTAGCTGTGATGAGACAGGCTTTTTGCAAACTCTGGAACATATATTGATCCACTATAGTGTTACCTCCCATCACAGTCATAGAAGGGCTTCAGTTTTGCAGCAGTGAAATTTACAATGTCACCTAATGTATTTTTTGTAAAGCTGGAGTCATTTGATGTACAATTTTTTTTTATTTCAGATCAATCTATACATGAGACTATGACACAAAAATTGCATTCATAAAATTTAAGATAAGTACACAAATTTTTGAGATGAGAAAACAAGCTGTAACCACTAGGTAACAAATTATAATTTCATGATCTGTTCTACATTGGTACTATTTTAATTTAATCTCTACATGTCTCACTTTTTTTTGGCATTCATTATTATTTTTTATAATTTCTTTTTTCCCTAAAAGAATGTTAGTGCACATGAGCATGCTCTGTGAAGTATTTGCGTAGTCGTGCAATTCTCTGCCCCTGTGTTCAGCCTTTTTACCTGAGGTTTAGAAGACAGCTGTGAAATTATTACTAATGTAACTGAAAACATAATCTTTCAAAACAACTACTTTTTCAGTTAACTTGTCAGTTTTGGATAGAACATTTCCTTTTTTCATGATTGGCTCTCTGGTCAAAAGCAAAAACAAGTAATCTGAAGACACTCAGACTCCCCCCAACAGCCAACAAGTACTTGGGCAGGTCTGGAAGAAGGAGAATTTGAAATATATACAAATAGCATATAAATCTCTCTCATTTCCAAGTAAAAGTCTTTACTTGTCAGATTTTTAATTAATGGAAGATGAAACTCTGCTGTCATTTACTTTTAACACAGGCAAATGTTTAATAGGACTAGGCTCCAGACTTCTAACTCATGTTCCAGTTGAGTGCCCCCAGCATTAGGCCATGGAATTTTTTGGCTTTTTTACCTTTGCAATGAATTACATATCCAAGACTTGACAGAAAACCTGTGATAGACATACCCCTGCCACACAGAGAGCCAAGTAGCCCAAACCATACACAGAGGAAACAGGAGAAGCTGTTCAGGTCTCTCCTCTGCTTACTACTACGTATCTGGGCTTCTCAGCCCATTTTGTGCCTGTCTCTACCAGGAAGTCTGTATTTCTTCTAAACTTAAAAATCAGAGACAAGCTGTATTTAATTTTGAGTAACAATCTTGATTTCTGTGACTCTCAGAGTAACTTAATGCAGTTCAAATGTTTGTTCTGACCACATGATCGAATGGACTCAAGTGCTAGGTCAAAGCCCAAACTTGGCTTCATACTGTATTTAGACTACTTTGTTTAAATGGTCACAGGATACTGAATATATACTTTTTAAATGTTATTGCCATTTTACAGTAGGCAGTTGTGATACCAAGACATTTGGGGATGTACAAGTGAAAAGGTCTCTTTTAGTACTGGTTTTTAGTATTAGAGCCCTACAGACAATTTTGTGCTTGCTATTTTGTTCATGGATGCCTTCAAGCAAGAAATCCCATCCCCACACACATGTGCATGAATGATTTGTTGCAGTAAAAACTAGAACAGAAGAACTTATTACAGGCTGAAAAACTTTTGCTTAAGGCTCTTCATCATTAATAACATAAAGGATTTATTTTTTTTTTTATCCAGCAATAATAAGGACCTTCTATGAAAGTGAGAGGCACAATCATCACCCAGATCAGAGATCCTGCTTAGAAGAATTGATGCAGTGCTGGAGTTCTGTCTAGATGGACATATCCAGTGCCCTTGTGGGGGGAAGGTGACTGCCTTGGCATAGACACTTGTTAGTTTTCATTGCAGAGTTAAGTTATTCGATATTTACATTTCCTATCCTCACTGACTGTATTTTTTGAATGAACATGAAAGAAGGGGGGAGATAAAATTATATTTAAGTATTGTAAACAATTCAGGCCAACATCTGGAGGTCTGCTCTACTCCTTTGGATGGATGACATAATTTGAAGAGTCTAAAGTCACACTGTTCTGTACATAGACAGTTCTGATCAGCAGTATTTCACAGTTGCAAGGCACATGGGGCTTTATTTTATTGCCACATGCATGCATGGCATTCAAACAGCTTCTGCTGAAATGATTGCTGACTGGCTTTGCTTCAGCCCTTTCACCACCAGCACTCCATGTGGATGCCAGCCATATGGGCTGGGCCAGCTTCCCAAGGGCAGGGTATGCTCCCCTTCTTTGACATGCAAGGAACAGGTCTGTGTGAGCCTTGCAGAGCCCTTAGTACTGCATGAGTACAACATGCCACTCAACAATACTGCATCACCTGCCTTGCAGGCAGCTTTCAGCTGAGTCCAGCTTTCACCTCTGTTGTTCTTTTCTCTTCGTGCAGCTTTCAAGTTTCTTTTTGGTAGCCAGAGGCCTAGGGTGAATGAAATGATTGAAGCATTCTTCCACCAGAGCTCTATCTGCTTACAGAAACAGGATAGTCTCAAAGTCACTTTGGCTACTTTTGCAACCATGTATATTTAAATGTAGACGTTTATGGCATAAAGCATGGCTAAAACCTTCAAAGTAACAAAATGGCCTATTATCAGCATTACTTAGTTCCAAGCACAGTTGTGTAATAAGCCTTGTGGCACAATTCCTGCGTCAGTGATGAGAAAATTGTAGTCAGCTCTCAATCACCCCACTTTGCACAAGCTACAACCAGCAGAGTGTTCAGGTCAGCTTTCTAAAAAGAAGGTGCCCTTCTGTTCATGAACAGCAAACTTCCAAAGTCTATATTGTAAGTGAAATTTCCTACCCCGTTGTCCAGTGTTTGTGGTATGCTGTCCAAACCTGCACTGACATTTCATTCTGCTTGTTTCTGGTACAAGTGAATGTGTCATCTGCCATTCCTTCATTTTGTAGCTTTTCTCTTCTTGCAAAATTATCCATCTTACTGAATATTCATGTAGATTGTATTCCTATGGTTGACTTGTTGGTAGGGATTTTTTCTTAAGTGATTCTTGCTCTTTAAAAGTTTTGCATGCTATTCAAGGAAAACATGTAAATCAACTTGGATTATCAAAATGTGCACTGTGGTTTGCCTGAGGTGCAACATTAACTAGTACTGATCTCTCCCTAATTTTGGTACTGAATCAGTAACCTATCCTCAAGGGTAAAGAGCTGATGTCCTGGGAGGGGAGAAAAATTTCCTTGTACCTCCAAACATAGACTGAGAATAGGAAAGGTCTCAGGATGTTCTGTTATTGTTAGACACATGTTCTTTTAGACTCTAACAGGATGTAAGCACAACTTCCCATATAACGTGAGTTGTTAGCAAATTAGTTGAGGTATATCCAAGGAAAGGTTTTTGTATATATAGTGTTCCTAATATTTTGATTTTTTTTTTTTTTTTGTAATGCAACAATGCATCTAAAGCCAGCAGATTGTCATGTGTATCCAAACAGTTGCAAATCATACAATAGGGAGGATGACTGTAAGGCAGCTTTATAGTTTGTTCAGCACCATGCTCTCTCTTCTGGTAAAGAAAAAGGGAATATGCCTTTTCAAGTTAGGATTTGCCAGTCCTTTTCAGTATGCTGCATTTTAACTTATTCTTAGTGGTTTCAGCTCTCCACGTAGCAGCATTCTCTGCACACATACTCTTGCAAGAGAGGCAAGTCTGGAGAAAGCACACAGAAAAAATGTAAGAGATAAATCACGTCTGTATTCAGCTCAGACACTTGCAGGCATCAAAGGACAAGTGAAATTCCTTACAAGGAGGTAGTAATAAGCAAGGCAGTCAAACCAACAAAACTGAGCTAAGGTCTCATAAGTTATATGACCTATACATGATAATGGTCTGTTGATTGAACATGTCTTCATAGAGTTTTCAACTAAATATTCAAGAACAAACCAGGTATTTGATCAGACTCTGTTTACTGTGAGTTCTTTCTTGAAGCACGCAAAAAAATTATGGAGGAGATAAAGCATTAGCCTTTTTGTGAGACCATAACTGGCACAGCCCATACCCTCCTGTCAGTCTGGAACATCATGCCTTCAGCTGCAAAAGCTCTGGGATATGTTGATCACTAATGGCACTTATCTGTAGCCTCCTCATAAAATGAGGGTGAGCATTATTTTCCAGACACCTAGAGAGGATCTGGCAGAGCAAATTACCCCATGTTTCCACAAGATGAAGGGGCAGAGCCACAGGGCTATGGATCTTCAGCTATAAGCAGTTGTAAATCTTAGCTAGTCATGTTTTCAGCACACTGTCAGTGCTGATGAGCACCACATGGCTCCCCCAAGATTTGAGGGTATATGCCTCTCTATCTCATTAATCTTTTTCTTATTATAAGCAGAACTGTTTTATATTTCTTTCACCATAAGTCATGAGGAAATTTGTTTGTGCCTTCTGTGTAGGAGTGGGATACAGTCAGGCACAGGAAACCACTGAAGTAAATTATCCTGTGAGGGGCTATTTCCAACCTAAATTTTCAGGCTCAGTTGGATTTTAGCTTGGAGTGCCTCACAATCTAGCTACCATGGACTGAAAGTAAACTTGACTGTATGAGAACAAGTGCTGCCTGCAAGGTGAAGCAGAGCTGGGAGCTCCAGTCACATAATCAGAAAATAGTAGTTGATGGTCCTGTTCTTAGCCACTGTGAAAGTGATAATGTCATAGCAAAAGACAGAAAGCATCAAAAGTAAAGTCTGGCTAAAGAAATACAATAGAGTCCTCAAGGCTGAGTTCAAGTAAATAAGTTGCTAGAAATGAAAGACTAAGCCAAGCAGAATTTCCAACTAGGAAGCTGGAATGTAGTGGAATGCTTTTTTTTTAGCTGAAACAGGCAGAGGATCTCCTCAGTTTTTGGATCCTCTTGTTTGGTTAGATAATATCTATCCTTAGATTGCAAGTTCTCTATCATTCCTGAAAGTTAAGTGCAGTCATATTAAACCTACAGAAAATATACATTTTCTGAAGTTATAAAACAAGCTGATTCCTAAGAATCAGTTTTGTGGATGCAAATCATCTCCTCTTTCTATCAAGGAAAATGGAATAGTTAAACTTAGACAGATTCCTGTGTTTTCCAGGTCTCAAGGAATGTGAATTCATGCATTACAAGTCACTCTCTAGTCCTCCCTCTCCCCATTACTCTCTCTTTCCCCATTAGCTTAATTATTTCATGTACTTATTTCATCCTGTAAACCAGTACGTATTCAGAGGATTACTCAGAATGACGGAGTCTGTACTGAAACATGTTCACATTACTGTATCAATTTACCTCACTTATCATTGCAGCAGATTTTGTTAGGAGTTCATTTACTTGTGTATATGTATCTAAACGGGACAGATGGATGTAGGATTTATGCACGGATTTGTTGTGACACAGCTGAGGAGCATGATGTTAGCTCCACTCCTCTACCAGGCCCTAGCAAATATATGAAGAAAAGGGTGCTGAAAATATGATAGACAGAGATTATTTCTCTTTCTTTCTCTTCTTTCTTTCTTTCTTTCTTTCTTTCTTTCTTTCTTTCTTTCTTTCTTTCTTTCTTTCTTTCTTTCTTTCTTTCTTTCTTTCTTTCTTTCTTTCTCTTCCTTTCTTCCGACACTTCCTTCCGCCACTTCCGCCACTTCCTTCCGACACTTCCTTCCGCCACTTTCCTTCCTTCCGCCACTTCCTTCTGCCACTTCCTTCCGCCACTTCCTTCCGACACTTCCTTCCTTCCTTCCGACACTTCCTTCCAACACTTCCTTCCGACACTTCCTTCCTTCCGACGCTTCCTTCCTTCCGACACTTCCTTCCGACACTTCCTTCCTTCCGACGCTTCCTTCCTTCCAACACTTCCTTCCGACACTTCCGACAATTCCTTCCTTCCGACACTTCCTTCCTATACTTTCTTCCACCACTTCCTTCCTTCTTCTCTCTCTCTCTTTCCCTCTCCCTCCCTCCCTCCCTCCCTCTCTTCCTTCCTGCCTTCCACCCTCCCACCCTTCCTTCTACTCTTCCTTCTTTCTTTTTTCCCAAATAACCTGTCAATACTGATCTGAATTTCTAGGATAGATGGGTGAAATGTTTCTTGGTCTGACTATGATCAATTTGTCTGAATCTCATGGTGTCTGTCAATGATTGGCAGCTGTGTAAGCCTTATGACTGGATGAACACCATGGCCATAGTCTGAAAAGTGTGCTGTGAATGTACTCAAACTGTTCAAACTAGTCCCAAAGCAAAGATAACTGTCTTTAAAATGGTGAGTATGTAGTTGTCTGCTCGTACACCCAACACAAGCTGAGGCTGCAGCTTTGCATTGCAGGCTGGATCCCAACTGGCAAAAACAGATGTGACTTCCAGGCTGGATCATAAGCAGGATTTCATTGGCCAGTGATCCATTGACACATTGGTCCAGAATATCTCCACAACCACAAGTCAGCAGTGGTGCTGTTATCAGGATTCCACAGCATTGCAATGGACAGGAAAAAATTCAACATTTTCTGGTTACCGTTGTTTGCAGCAGATCAGCTTCCTAATAGGAACAGGGTTAAAAGACTAGGAAACAGATTCTCAAGCCATGTAGAATCACAGACCCCTTTGACCTTCACCACAAAAAAAGACACTGAGGTTATAGAGCATGTCCTGAGAAAGGCAACGAAGCTGGTGAAGGGTCTGGAGCACAAGTTCTGTGAGGGAGCTAGGGTTATTAACCTGAAGAAAAAGAGGCTGTTATCACTCTCTACAATTACCTGAAAGGAGGTTGCAGCTGGGTAGGGCTTGGTCTCTTAGGTAACAAGTGATAGGATAAGAAGAAATGGCCTCAAGTTGCCCCAGGGGAGGTTTAGATCACATATTAGGGAAAAACTAATCACTGAAAGAATTGTCATTCATTAGCACAGGCTGGTCAGGGAAGTGGTGGAGTTCCATTTTAAACACCATTCCAGGAGGTGTTTAAAAGACGGGTAGATGTGGCACTTAGGGAAAGGATGGCTATGCCAGTGTCAGGTTAATGGTTGGAGTAAATGATCTTAGAGGTCTTGCAAGTCTTTTCTAATCTAAACTATTCTACAGTTTTATGATTCTATGACTTTTTGACATGCTTATATATTAAATGTGTGGTTTTCGACTACAGCAGAAGTCCCTTGCTGATTCCTGCTTAACAAATGAGAACTTCAAAGAGAAGTTCATTCTTCACTCTTCATTCACCAGGATGACTGTATCTCCCCGGCAGAGCTGATTTCTAGAAGTGTTTTCTAAGTGGAGGCATCTTTTCACGCATGGGCATGTACTAAATGCCTCTCTTTTTATTACAGCCTGCAAAGCTATTTCCTATTTTCCCTTCCTCATGATAGCAATGTGTATAACAGTGAATTCATCATCTTCTCCAGTATTCTGAATGCCATTTTTGCAGCAAGGAATAAGAACAGGTCAGAATCATGGACACTACTAAAGAACCATCAGTTAATGAGTACAAACAAGACAAAGCCAGTCATTGCACTTTTAATCAGATTTTTCATACCTTTTCTTAATATATATCCCACCCTAAATTACACTATCTAAAAAAATTCCTGTATGTCTATAAAAGTCGTCAAAAGGAGCTTAATTTCTTTTTTGATGGCTGCAATTTACATTCATGATTTTTTAAAAACATATTTTGCATTATTGTAGGGAATATGACTACTAACAAAATATGAGCATTTACATGTTATTCAGAGATGGAAGAGCTAGTGAAATTATGGAAGAGTTGCTTCTTAAAAATCTTACCCTGCAGGCCTCTTTGGAAACATCAAAGCCAGGCAATAAAAAAGCCATCAAATTATATCCCATGAGGACTGGGATTGGTTCAGAAATTTATTTTTGATATTTTTGTTAAATATTTTTTAAAATAACATTTAAATAAGATTTCAAAGTTACCCATAAATAATTATTTTCTTATATCCTTTATAAGGCTGCAGAAAAAATATATAGGTTGGAATATAGATTCATAGTGGTCTGGGTCACACACAGAATTAAATTATGCTACAGATCAATTCCCTGAAATAGCAATTTTTACTTTCAGAATTCTGGTTTTATTCAGTAACAAATCATATAAGAGTTATTTTCACTTAATACAAAGACTGGGTTTTTGTTTGTTTTTTTCCTCACTGCTCTCCAGATGGAAAATAAAATAAAATATAATACATAGCTTGCAGGATTATCAAAAGTGCTGGTAACCATACTAAAAAATGACTGAATAAAATTCTTTGAAATTTTTTATTATTTGCCATGCTTTACTCACTGAAGCAAAATCCACAATTTTCAGTTCTAAAAGATAAATTGTCTGTGTGTGCTTTAAAACTTCTTGTGTTACTTCTGCTTAGAGTGCCAGATTCCCGTATCTGAGCTTCTCCATCTCCCAAAAAGCCATCACAATTTATTTTCACATAACATATCATCAAGGTTTAGTCATTCATTCAGCTTTGCACATTTCAGCTACTTTTTAATGTTGTTTGAAGATCAAACAAGGTTTAACCAATCAGTAGTAGATATAGAGGATTTATCTGCAACCACACTATGCTCTTCCTTTAATACCTTTCAGCAACATAAGTGCTTACATCCTAATAGGTTTTTAGCTTAAGATCTAATCATCCACTCTTGAATTAAGATGCTTGAATGAAGCCAACTCATTTGGAACTAAGCACTTTAATGTCAACAGAGACATATGGTATTGAGACTGAATTACAAAGGATCTCTTCTGAGCCATCTATTACGGAAGCAAGACTAAGACTCCAGCATTATTATTAGTTTACTCATTTATTTTCGAGCAAATAATTGAGAGTAAGATCTTCTTAAGAAAGTGGAAATGGTCTAATAATTGCAGTCTGGTGGCATAGTACATTCCCGTGTGCATTGATTAAATCTCCCCCATCCATACTTTATGGCACTATGCTCATCTGTAAGATCTCCTTCTGAAACTGAAACAAACAAACAAAATATGAAGTGAAACAACTTTAGCCCAGTAATTAAAATTTTGATCTATCAGCAATAATGTCAAGTCCTTTAACATTTATTAAGAACTGTAGACATTTATTTGCCCAGAATTATTTAAGCCTTACTATCTGACAAAATATTCCTTTAAAAAATTGTTCATTACAAAGTTTATGGCAATAAATAACACCCTCCCTTGAATATAAAGCTAAAAACAGAGGCTCCCTTTTATTCTCAAACTGTTCCACTCTCTCTAGTCTCAACATGATGCTGAGAAAAATATGCTTGAGTAATATCCTGTAGCATCAGTTGAAAAAAATGGACATCCTTCAACATTGTTTGTTTCTGGAACAAAGAGCAAACAAACAAACAAAGCAATATAAACTGAAACTGAAAGTGTATTTTTGTGGGATGGTCCTTTTAAGTAGAACTTATCAGCTTTTAAATGTTTATGATCATATAAAGAAAGTTGCTGCCAAGATGTTTGAATACCATGTTTAAATACCACTGTGTGGCTAAGATGAAACACAAAGTTTTGTTATAATACTACCAAGAGTTTTTTGTCTACATTTGTAAGGAAGATATGGTTAGACAATAAAGTTGCATTATCTATTTAAGCCATGTGTTACCAAGGGCTCCAGTAGACAGTGGTCATCTCTCTGTATTGCTGTTTATTGCACAGATGCATTCCTATTCTTGGCTCAGTAATACTGCAACATGAGCTGTCCTCACAGTCCACGTGTTTCCCCCCTTTAAAGGCAAACAGCTGAACTGCCTCCTTGTGTGTCATCACAACAAACACCTGGCAGAAGTAAAAAGATGCAGTGCAGTTCTAACAGGAGCATCAGCCACGTCTATAGTGTGAAGGGTTGAACATAGCTTCCTGTTCTCCAAGCAGACAGCACAGAACATCCAAAGTCAGGCATTACACTGTTTTTTTCCCCTACGATTTTCAGCTCTGCAAATTTAAGAGACCTCCTGTCTTTCTGAATATAGAGGCCTTCCTATAAAAGCTTGTTGACATGGAAAAAATTGCTTAAAATTTCCTTTATATTTGCTAAATATTCTATTAAAGTATACTGGTTTGCTAATAGCTTGAGAGCTCCATTTTTTATTTTGGAATTTATGTTATTAACTACCCCAGAAAGAGAAAAAGCAGTTTAGAAATAATGCCAATTTCCAAAAAGCTCTGCTTTGCAGACTTTCATATTAAAAACATTAGAAAGCAGAAAGGTTCTTGTGATTGTGTAAATGTAACCATTATGAAACATAAACTTTAAAAATTTAGAGATTTTAGAGAAGCTAAGATTTTAGTTAGAGATAAGCTTTGTTGAAGCTAATTAAAACAAATAGGTAGGTCTTGATGAAGTTAAGAGTTAGTAGTTAACTAATAACTGATTGCTTGTCAACATAATGTTTGGTTAGCAGGACTTATAATGAAGAATATAGAAACTGACAAGTAGCTTTTAGGAACATTAGACAATTGTGGGCCTCCTCTGTTCTGAAACCAATTGAAGACAAGGAATGGGAGTTCTTCCAAGGATTCATTTGTCATATTTGCATTGAAAAGGTAGAAAGTTCAGAACGAGGAAGACTACATTTACTTCTTCATTTTGGGACCCCTCCCCAAGGAACACACTACGCATGCTTAATAGCTTTTGAACTAATTACCATATGAAGCGGGGAGTAGGATGTACCAAAATCATGAATATGTATTTGTATTTTGGGTATTCAATACTTGCATAGATAAAAGAGCTTTGTAATCACCTGTAAATTGCGGTGTGTATTTGGGAGCTGTCCCGCAGGCTGCCCTGCCTCGCAATAAACATACACTTTCTAACTTTAAACTGTTAGAGAGTTTTTGTCCGTCACAGTTGGATATCAGTACTAGATCAATATCCATATTTTAATAAATCAGTTATGAAAATGGCATTAAGAACAATCTGTATTGTAGTATAGCATGGATTAGTAAAACCTGCCTGAAGAACTCCCACTGCATTTCTCCCTGTGAACACACAGTTCTAGTTTTGTTTTGGCTTAATTGTGCTGGTTTGCTTCAGCTTACTTTTTATCTTTTCCAAAGCCTATGTTTAGGGTGGATCATGAGCTGTCAGCTAAGTCTCACGTAGATCTCAGTTGAGGCCTGGCTGCAATTAAGCACTGTACAAGTCAGACCACAAAGCCAGGTCATGTTCTCAGTTTGTATTCAGTGCAAGCAACACACAGACTCACACCCCAGAAAGAAATGTGGCCTTTGTCCTGCCCCACTTTGGCAAAGCCAAATTTTTAGCCAGGAGAGAGGCAAGTGACACAGAAACCAGCAAGAAACAGGGGAGTTTTATTCCTGAATCTATTCTCCACAAAGGACTTAGGAAGTTTTTAGCGTCTTCAGCTTGAAGAGCTTATTTTTTCTGTTTTGATCTCTTGTACAGGTAGATTGCAACATTGAGGTGTTCTGTGACTAGCATTTTATTTTAAAATGCTAAAATTTAAAAGAGGACCTGAAATTTTAATGAGGACTATGGAGACACTGACATTGTGAGTAAGATCTTCCAAAGTGGCAAATACTGTATCAGTCACATCTGGAAGTATTTCTTCCAAGGACCAGAAACAAAATTTTTATTGAATGAAAGTAATATGAACACCATGTTTGTATCAATGATGATCCAACTATTACTGGATTCATTCACAGAGGCTTACATAACATATGAAGGAAAGGCAATTGTAAGGATATAGGAGAAATCTGTGTTTCTGATTATTTTTGAAGACAAACTAGTATTTCTTCACAGCCTAATTTTTTGTACCTATTATTTGAGGGGTCATGGGAGAGATGAATGATAAAATAAGAAGGAGGAAAAGAACAGACTTGAGGGAATGAATAGCAGCTGCAGTGAAGAAATCTACCAGACTTGCACAAGTCCTTAAATACCCAGAACTTAATCTGAAACCTTCTCGGGTGTAGAAAGGCATGTGACAGAAAGGCATTGTTTCATCACCACCAGGAAGTCTTTTGTTCACTAACACAGAGCCTCACTTGCTCAGGAGCTCACAGACAGGGCAGCAGCTTTTAGCTCTAAAGAAGGTAGTGGCACTTGGTGGTACTCAGTCAACACCAAGGAATTAAAAGCACAGATAAACAAAAATGTACCACCCTTGGGCTAGTTCCCTACCAAAATCCTCCTGCTAACTTTTATGTAGGAATCTAATACAGTGTGCAGTCGTTAAGAGATACGCGACAACTGTAAACAGACAACAGGACATCTTTTGTGCATACTGGTTAATTTTTAAAAACTTATTTTGATGGTGATTTGCTGAGAGAAATGCCATGAAGTCTGATAAAATTAATTTGTTGTAAAATCAAACTTTATGTGAAAATGCACACAAGATTGCTACTTTTAGAGTAATAGGAACATGTGTCCACTTTTCAATTTATTCTGAAACACCTTAATTGTGAAGACAAGCATAGGTATATCCCCTTAAAAGATGAGATCATAATGTGCTACAACTAATAAACAAAAACAGACCCTTACTTCTGAGATCAGAATAAAGCCTCTGAAGAAGGAAGGATTAACTTCACATGGCAGAAGTCTAACTATGACAGGTTTAAAATAAATACAAAATAATTTGCATAGCTAACAGCTAGGATTCTAAACTATCTGCTTTTCCGGCCAGTCTTTAAATTCAAAACATTTTGTTCCACACAAAAGCCTGTAGTCCTTTCTGAACAGCAAAGCAATGTTTCATATTTTGCTGCCATTCTCACAAGCCACCACGTGAGGGACTCAAGGACTCTTTAGTCTTTGCAAACCAGATTTATACCCATGTTAAAC